>NC_048598.1:25124644-25448951 GCF_003668045.3 Cricetulus griseus
TCTAGGATGGCATGCCAGAATAGGACAAACCAAACAAACAGGAAAAAATGGTAGGGGGAGCACCAAAACATAGAGACATACATATTTGCACACATGCATATAAGCAAAAGACCTGTAAGGTTAAAAAATGCCAGACAAAGCATTGAGACTAAATATATAAATAAATCATTTTAAAGCCTCAAAAAATGCCATTGAGTTCGTTTTGTGTTCAGCATCTGTTGCTGGGCACAGGGCCTGCCTTTAAGTGTGACTTTTATTATACCCAGAGATACTCCCCTGGAGAAAGCTAATTTCCCTTTGCTAGCGGTTATCAGTTGAAGATAGGTAGACCATATCTTTAATCATAGCAGTTGGAAGGCAGGTGTACCTCTGAGTTCCAGGTCAGCCTGGTCTACACAACCAGTCTTTTGTCACAGTGAGGCAAGTAGCTAATGCACAAGGAGAGAGTGTGTGCTTTGAAAGCAGTCATCTTCGCTCCAAGGCCAGTGCTGCCAGTGTCCAATGAGCTAGAGCAGGTTGTTAACCTCTCTGACCCCCCAGTTTTCTCATTTTTTAGCGAGGAATAATACGACATTGGAGACATGCAAGACTCTGCAAGACATGCAGAGAGGAAGGAGGTAATGATGGCTCTGGGCAGGGAGCAGATCTGTTTCTACTGATAGCTACTCAGGTCCTGAACAAACTGAGTTATTGGCCCAATTTGCCCCTCCCTCCAGTGGCGCCAAAGATCCCAGCCTCAAGATTAAGTAGCAGGTCTCACTCAGGTCAGAGAAGGGTAGAACCTAGTGAGGGTACTCACCCAATCAGTGTCCCCATCTCAGAGCAAGCTGGGTGGTTCAGAGCACATTTCCTCTTGTTCTGGATATAGCAGGCCCTGAGTTTTTTTGTTTTTTTTTTTTTTTTTTTTTTTTTGTGTGGTGTGTGTGTGTGTGTGTGTGTGAGAGAGAGAGAGAGAGAGAGAGAGAGAGAGAGAGAGAGAGAGAGAGAGAGAGAGAGAAGGAGAGAACCAGATTCAAATAGCAACCCATACAAATGACTTCTTAGAAATCTCACCCTTGACATCATTTGGAATCAAAGCAATTTCTTATCCCAGAAAAGCTCTTTATTCTGTTGGGGAACATTTTCATATACATTATCTCACTTGATCCTCGGAGCACTGAAAGGGAGACAGTGCAGGCTTAACTGTTCCCTTTGGGCAGATGATAATGTAGCTTGGAGGTGGGGCTGACAGGACAGGGCTGAGCACCCAGTCCCCTGTTTGTGGTGCTTTCTCTCCTGTAGGTTGAGCTCAGAGTCTAGAGCCCTGGAGGGCAAGATCAGCACCAACGTCCAAAGTCCTTCTTTGCTCCATTCAGCCACTTCCTCACCAGAGATAAGCCTGTGGGCTCAAGCAACTGGGGTCAGCACAGGATGGGGAGAACAGGGCTTTTTGTTGATGTTGTTGGGTTTTCAGACATTCCTTTTACTGTTTCTTGTTTGTGACACAGGATTTCTGGCAATCCAGGCTGGCCTCAAACTCAGTATATAATGGAGATGGCCTTGAAGTCTTGATCCTCTGGTCTCTACCTTCTGGCCTTATGTTCTGCTGGGGATCAAACCTAGGATTCCCTGCGGGTACAATACCAACTGAGATACATCCTGAACTTGTGGTTTTGTTTGGTTTGTGTGTGTGTGTGTGTGTCTGCGTGTGTGTGTGTGTGTGTGCGTGCGTGTGCGTGCGTGCGTGCGTGCGTGCGTGCGTGCGTGCGTGCGTGCGTGCGTGCGTGCGTGCGTGCGTGTGTGTGTGTGTGTGTGTGTGTGTACAAAGGGCAAAAGAGGACATCAGGGCCCCTGGGCAGAAGTTACAGGTAGCTGTGAGCCACACTATGATCCCCTTCATGAACAGCAAGTGCTCTAAACTACTGAGACATTTCTCTAGGCTTGAATCTGTATATCTTAATTTTAAAAAGTATGTGTATGGGTGTTTTGCCTGCATGCATGTCTGTACACCATGGGTATGCCTGGTGTGTGCAGAGGCCTGACGAGGATGTTGTTAGATTTCCTGGAAGTGAAGTTAATTGTGAGCCACCATGTGGGTGTTGAGAATCAAACACCGGTCTTCTGTAAGAGCAGCAAGAGATCCTATTGGGTGAACTGCCTTTCCAGCCCCATTGTGTTTGAGATAGGCTTTATAGCTCAGGCTAGCATCAAAGTTACTACATGGAATAGGTTGACCTAAAACGGAAGGCAATCCTCCGGCTTCATCCTCTCAAATTCTGTGGTTGCAGGTGTGCAACACTCCATTCAGCTCAGGACAAAGTTCCGAAAACACACAGCTACTCTGGCCCACCTTGCAAGTATGCACAACTCCCCCACTCAGCCCAAAGTGGGGATCCCCCCACCAACTGTATTCCCAGCAGCCCTTGCTCCACACTAAAGTACCCTTTCCTAACCTACGACCCTCACCAGGAATCAGCTTACCTGAGCTTTGGGCAAGATTAAGACTCAACTTCCAGCCTGAGAATGGGGGTAAATTGCTGCAGCCCCAGAATGAACTCAGATCCTACCTGGAAGCTGGCTGCCAACAGAACAGTCATCACCCTTGGGCAGTAGACTTGCTTCACCCAGCATTCCAAATGATCCAAGCCAAAAGCAACTCATGAGTATTTCTGGCAGCCACTAAGTGTTCTAGGCACTTGGGAGACATTAGATCTACCAAAGTCCCTGCCTTCATGTGACTTATCATCTAGTGCAGGGAGACAGAGAGAAGGAGCACACTAAGGGAGTGACGAGGTGAGATGGAATAAATGCTTGTAGAAAAGAGTCCCGGGGTAGCGGGGTGCAGCCTGCTGGGGAAGAGGGTGTGCAGCTACTATTTTTAAAACGATTGTCAGAAGCTTCCTTGAGAAGCTGACACTCAGCAAAGGTTTGAAGGAGTGAGGGAGTTGCATATGGATATCCTCAGGAAAGACTTTCCAATCAGGGGTGCAGTCAGAGCAGACGGAGGAGGCAGCAGAGCCTGAGGGGCGTAGAGAGAAGAGCAGCAGGAAACAAATTCTGGTCCCCGGAGTCTCCTGTGGCCCTGAGGCCCTACTTCCATCAGCTACTAAATGAAAGCTCTAGGATGGCATTTAAGGTAGTCACTCTGAGGGAACTGGGGATACATGCAGGATTTCAAACGTAAGACTGAAGTGACCTCATCTCTTGAGGATCAGTTAGCTGCACGCTGTTGTGAAGAGGCTATGGATTTGGTGTGGGGAGAGATGGAGCTAACTACCTAGTTAGCAGCTGCAAGATTCTAGGTGAGACAGTCAGTCCCAATGGTGCAAAGCCATGAAAGACGCCGAGTGCCAGCCTTGCTTAGTAACCAGTGTGGCTTCCTTGTCACCACTTTCCTCATCCTCATCATCTCTGTTTTTCACCATGTTGTCCAATGTCCTTTCCCTGTCCAGGGCTGAGGGGTCAGAAAAGCAAAAGGGAGTAAGGTCTAACCTAGACAGTATCTCTGGGAGGTGGGCCTCATAGCTCACCTGGGAAACAGGGTGACAGGTGACACACTTCATTTTCATTACTGTTTACCTGTTGGTAGAGGGTTTGAACCCTAGGTTATAAGATGGTCCTGAGCTGACATAAATTCACCATCCAGAAAAGGATTACATACCTGCCTACACGTGGGTTGCCAAGTGAGTATTCAGAACCTAGAGGATGTAAGCTCTCTAGTGTCGAGATGTGACTCTGGCTTCCCATGGGAGGATGTGATGAGGCTGGTTGAGATAATTCTGCAGTCAGATATGGAGCTGAAACCTGATACTCAGGGCAAACTTCTTGGTCCCTTCAGTAGGAGGGTTGGTTGTCTATTGGGTCTTGCCTGCAGGAGCAGAGTCAGAGAGATGAGCTTTCAGATAGGCTATGCAAGACTCTCAATCTCACAAGAAAGCAAGGCAGCTTATAATATTGGCTCCCCCCAAGCTTGCTAGCCTGTGCTAAACAACCCGTACTTATAACTAATTTTTATTTTGGAATTTTCAGGCTTACAAAATATGACAAAACAATAAAGTACCTATAACCCTCACTTTCCTACTAATGTTAGCATTTTTTATATATACATTTTATTTAAATTAGAAACAATCTTATTTCACATATCAATTCTACTTCCCTCACCCTCCCACACCCCCCAATGAGCCCCCATCCCATCCTCAATCCACTCCTTGGGGAGGGTGAGGACTTCCAGGAAGGATCATTAAAATCTGTCAAGCCATTTGAGGCAGGGCCTAGGCCCTCCCCTGTGTATCTAGGCTAAGAGAGTATCCCTCCATGGGAAATGGGCCCCCAAAGTCCATTTGTGCACTAGGGATACATCCTGGTTCCACTGCCAGAGGCCCTGTAGACTGTCCAGTACTCCTAACTGACACCATGTTGAGGGGGCCTGGTTAGATCCTATGTTGGTTCCCCAGCTGTCAGAGTGGGGTCCATGAGTCCCACTTGCTCAGGTCAGGTGTTTCTGTGAGCTTTCCCGGTATGGCCTCAACCCCTTTGTTCATCACTCCTCCCTCTCTGAATCTGGATTCGAAGAGTTTGGCTCGGTGCTTGGCTGTAGATCTCTGCTTCTACTTCCATCAGCTACTAAATGAAAGCTCTAGGATGGCATTTAAGGTAGTCATCATTCTCATTATAGGGGACAGGCATTTAAGGTAGCCTCTCCTCTATTGCTTAGAGTCCTAGTTGTGGTCATCCTTGTGGATCTCTGTACAATTCCCTAGTGTCATTTCTCTTTAAACCTATAGTGTCTCCCTCTATTGATGTGTCTCTTTTCTTGCTCTCCTCTATTCCTCTCCCCACTCAATCTTCCTGATCCCTCATGTTCTCCTCCCGGCTCCTCTTCTCCCCTCCTCTTTCTCCTGCCTCCCTCTGCCTCCCCCTCCCCCATACTCCCCATTTGTTAGGGCTCTTTTCCCTTTCTGCTTCACTGGGGGACTGTGTATGTCTCTCTTATGGTCCTCCTTGTTTCCTAGCTTCTCTGGACATGTGGATTGTAGGCTGGTAATAATTTTCACTATGTCTAGAATCCATATATGAGTGAGTACATACCATGTTTGTCTTTCTATGACTGAGTTATCTCACTTAGGATGGTTTCTTCTAGTTCATTCATTTGCCTCCAAATTTCAAGATTCCATTGTTTTTTTTCCCCCACTGAGTAGTACTCCATTGTGTAAATGTACCACATTTTCCATATCCATTTTTCAGTTGAGGGGCATCTAGGTTGCTTCCAGGTTCTGCCTAATATAAGTAGTGCTACTATGAACACAGTTGAGCAGATGTCCTTGTTGTATGAATGTGCATCCTTTGGGTATATGCCTAAGAGTGGAATTGCTGGATCTTGTGGTAGACTGGTTCCCATTTTCTTGAGGAATCTCCATGCTGATTTCCAAAGTGGCTATACAAGTTTGCACTCCCATCAGCAATGGAGAAGCATTCCCCTTTCTCCACATCCTCTCCAGCATAAACTGTCATTGGTGTTTTTGATTTTAGTCATTCTGACAGATATAAGATGATATCTCAGTGTTGTTTTGATTTGCATTTCCCTGATGGCTAAGGAATTTGAGCAATTTCTTAACTGTCTTTCATCCATTTTAGATTCCTCTATTGAGAATTCTGTTTAGTTCTGTACCCCACTTTCTAGTTGAGTTATTTGGTGTTTTGGTGACTAGCTTCTTGAGTTCTTTGTATATTTTGGAAATCAGCCCTCTGTCTGATGTGGGGTTGATGAAGTTCTTTTCCCATTCTGTAGGGAGCTGTTTTGTGTTATTGGCTGTGTGTCCTTTGTCTTACAGAAGCTTCTCAGTTTCAGGAGGTCCCATTTATTAATTGTCGGTCTCAGTGTCTGTGCTACTGGTGTTATGTTCAGGAAGTGGTATCCTGTACCAATTTGTTCAAGGGTGCCTCCCACTTTCTCTTCTAAGAGTTTCAGTGTGCTGGATTTATGTTGAGGTCTTTGATCCATTTAGACTGAAGTTTTGTGCATGTCGATAGATATGGATCTATCTGCAGTCTTCTACATGTCTGCATCCAGTTATGCCAGCACCATTTGTTGAAGATGCTATCATTTTTCCATTGTATAGCTTTAGCTTCTTTGTCAAAAATCAGGTGTTCAAAGGTATGTGGGTTAATATCAGGGTCTTCAATTAAATTCCATTGGTTTGCCTGTCTATTTTTGTGTCAATACCAAGCTGTTTTCATTACTATAGCTCTATAGTAGAGCTTGAAGTCAGGGATGGTGATGCTTCCTGAAGTTCCTTTATTGTACAGGGTTGTTTTGGCTATCCTGGGTCTTTTGGGTTTCCATATAAAGTTGAGAATTGTCCTTTCAAGGTCTGTGAAGAATTGTGCTGGGATTTTGATAGGAATTGCATTGAATCTGTAGATTGCTTTTGGCAAGATTGACATTTTCCTATGTTGATTCTACCTATCCAAGAGCATGGGAAATCTTTCTATTTTCTGGTATCTTCTTTAATTTCTTTCTTTAATGACCCAAAGTTCTTTCACCTGTTTGGTTAGAGTTACCCCAAGATATTTTATGTTGTTTGTGGCTATTGTAAAGGGTGATGCTTCTCTGATTTCTTTCTCCATCAATGTGTCATCCGTATATAGTAGGGCTACTGATTTTTTTTTTTTTTTTTTTAGTTAACATTGTATCCTGCCACTTTGCTGAAGGTGTTTATCAGCTGTAGGAGTTCCCTGGTAGAGTTCTTTGGATCACTTATGTAAACTATCATATCATCTGCAAATAGTGACAGTTTGACTTCTTCCTTTCCAATCTGTATCCCCTTGATTTCCTTTTGTTGTCTTATTGCTGTAGCAACAACTTCAAGTACAATATTGAAGAAGTATGGAGAGAGTGGACAAGCCTTGTCTTGTTCCTGATTTTAGAGGAATGGCCTTTAGTCTCTCCATTTAGTTTGATGCTGGCTGTCAGTTTGCTGTGTATTGCCTTTCTTATGCTTTGATATGTTCCTGTTATGCCTCTTCTCTCCAAAACCTTTATCATGAAGAGGTGTTGAATTTTGTCAAAGGCTTTTTCAGCATCTAGTGAGATGATCATGTGGTTTTTCTTTTTCAGATTATTTATATGGTGGATTACATTGATGGGTTTTTCTATGTTGAGCCATCCCTGCATCCCTGGGATGAAGCCTACTTGATCATGGTGGATGATTTTTCTGTTAGCATTTTATGTGGTATTGGTACATGTTTCCAAACTGAGAAATCAACATGGGTTTAACATTCATCCCTGGCTGCAGACCCTTTTCAGAATTTACAAACTTTCTATCTGTGCTTGCTTTCTATTCCAGGGTCCAATCCTGGGTACCTTATTAAACTTAGTCATCGGGTCTCCTTGGTCTCATCTGGTCTAGGACAGTTTTTCTGTCTTTCTTGGTTTTAAATGACTTTGACATTTTTGAGGAATGCATGCCAGATATTTTGTAGACTACGTACTGTTGTTCAATGGATGTTCATGTCTAGGCTGGGGTTCGGGTGTTTGTTTGTGGTGTCTTATCCCCATCATCACGGGTATGTGTAATCCATATGGCTACTGTATGGATTTCTGGAGAAATCAAATCCCCTTACTTGGTTCAGATTGGTCTGCCACATCCCTCCACAGAATAACTCTTAGTACATGTGATACTCTTTGGAAAGGAGTCACTAGACCAACCCTACCCAGGGAAGGAAACTTAAGCTCCATCTCCTGCCCCCCACCTAAAAAGTTTCTATAGATCGCTTCAAATACTTGTATAAGGACTTTTTGCCCCATCCTCCTATGCATTGTGCTGTATTCATTCATTTGAATTGTTGTAGATGTGGGGAGAGTTCTTTTATCCCTTATGTTATTTAGTAAGAGACTGTCACTGTTGCTTCTATTATGCCGGTTGTAGCCACTGGGGGCCCTTCCTAACTGGCACTCATGTCCTGTTGGCATGCCCCCATCTTTGTTTCCTTCGGTAGTTGTTTACTTTCTGAATCCATAAGATACAGCCAGCTTTTCTTGTATTTCTTTCTTCCTTTCCTGGGATTTACTGTTTCTTCAGAGGCCCTATATTTGTTTTATTGGTCAGTGAATATTAGAGGTCAAAATCTGGTTGTTTGCTGTGCTCGGTTCAGCTGAGTGTCACTGCATTTAGGCCTTGCCAGAGGACAGAGGTAAGAAATGTACTTTTGTGCTAGAGTAGTATACATCCATACAGTCCCTGTCTGCTGCCTGCAGATAGTGTTATGAGTTTATACTGATTTTTCTAGCTCTAGTCAGCACCATAAGATTAATTCCAGCCCCCATCCCACTTATTTCTAATTTCTTACTAGTCTGCCTTTGCTCCCCTTCTTTGGGAGGGGTTACTTGCTAACATTCTACTGCTTTATAAACTTGCTTTCAAGTTAAAATGCTTGTATAATGCTTTTGAGTGGAACAGAGATTTCTACTCTGATGTGAACCAGAATCCCCCAGAGGGCCAGTTACAACACGAATTTCAGGGCCACTGACATGACTCAGTGTGGTAAAAAGTAGTTGCCACCAAGCCTGACAACTGAGTTCAATCCCTGAGACCTACAGAAAACTGACTTCTCAAAAACAAATTGTCCTCTGCCCCTCACATGCACATTAGTTCACACACACACACACACACACACACACACACACACACACACACACACACACAAATAAAAACCATTTTTAAACACAGATTGCTGGCTCAACCTGAGTTCCTGACTCAGTATATCTGGCAGGGGCCAGTAGCCTATGTTTGTTTCTTTCCTTTTTTAAAGGATATACTAATTATACATGATAATTTGCTTCATTATGGTATTTTCATACATGTACATAATATACTTCCATCATATTGACCCCTTGTTACCCTCTTGCTCCCTTTCCATTCTCCTAACCGTCTTCTCAATTAGCCTCCTTTTATTTTCATGTAAGTTTGTTGCTGTGGTGGTGGTGGTGGTGGTGGTAGTGGTGGTGGTGGTGGTGGTGATGGTTTTTTTGTTTTCTTTTGTTTTTGACAAGATGAGTTTCAATGGGGTTTTTGTTACTGGAGGTAGGTGACAATTTGTGTACAGGAGCATGGGCACCTTACCAGTAGTTACACCATTGAAGAAAATCTCTTTCCTCCCCACATCAACCATTAAGTGTGTAGAAATCCTCAGGGAGGGGCGGGGTCCTATGAGTCCTGCCTTTCCATGACAGAGTGTTAGCAGGCCCAGTCTTACGCCAACTGTGCGTAGACAATCACAGCTGCTGTGAGTTCACAAGTTTAAGTAACCGCCTGCCATGCCCAGAACTCAGCACACTGCCCATTACTCTGCCTGTTCCATTCTTATACCACTTCTTCCATGATATTCCCTGGGCCTTGAAAAACAAAATTTAGATGTTCCACTTATGGATGGGCGCTCAACAGTTTTTGTTATTTGAACTTTGACCAATTATGAGAGTCTCTAAAGGTACCATTGGAAACTGCAAAAAGAAGCTGCTAAGGGAGAAACTGACAGGTGGCATCATTTTATGGGCACAAGTATAATCATGACAAATCTTGACAGGCACTTCCTGTGTAGAAGGCAAGACAACAGCAATAACTCCCCCCACGAAAGCCTATGAGCCCCACCCCTACCCAGCCACAGGTTCTGACTGAATTTACAGTACACTATGTGAATTCTCTCTTGGGATTGGGCATCGAATCCAATCAGAAAGCAGTTGGTTACCCCCTAACAGCCTTGCTACTGTGGCACTGGTGGTAGCCTGTGTTTCTAACATGTTTCTAGGTAGTGCTACTTGTTCGGGGGGGGGGGGGCGCTTCACTTTGAGAATCTTGGTTCTGGAGGAGCCCTATAAAAGCTCCAGTGAGGAAACCTTTGCATTTAGAAGGAAGGGGTATCTTTCCAGAAAGTGCTGAGGTGGAGACCTACTATGTGCTGGAGGGGTACCATGGTGACAGTTGAACTGAGACCCTTCTTTGTGGAACTATAACCAGGTTGGTTCTAAATGCCCTGAAACCATTTGAGGAAAAAAATTACAAATCCTGAACAGGAAGACTCGGTGCTCAATCGTCAGCCCCCTTTTAAAATGCATCTGGACAGAGAGGCACCAAGTAAGTCGGCGGCTTGTCTGGTATCTCTTCTTTTTTTTTTTAATTCTTTAATTACTACTCATATTTACATTTTCATCTACTAAGTGAGAAAATAGTGCCTTCCTCTAGGTTCACTCCGAAGACTAAATGTGTGCTTATATCTTGAAACCTTTAGAAAGAAGCTCTTTCCCTTTAAAATATTGCTCCAAAATCCTGCTCTGGGGTAAGATAAATTACCCTTTCATTCAGGTAGCCTATAAAACTGCAGGTTTCTTAAAGATCACCTTCTGCTACTAAGAAAAGTACTATTGTTAGGCCACTGTGTGGAAAATTCCCAGAATGTACAACAAAGTTGCATCTGTTACACTCCTGAGAGGAGGGAATTGTAATTTTCAAAGTCAAGTTCAGTGGATGATCCTGTCTGGTTCCTAGATTGTCTTTTTCCCCCAAAGATGATAAGTTTTCATTCCTTGGACATTTAAACTATGCTGTTTCCCCTTGCTCTAAAATACTTCTGTCCAGTGGAACTTGCCACAGTCATGGAAAATGTCCTTCTCTATAATGCCAAATGTAACAGCCACACATGGCTACCAGGCACTTGAAGTATAGCCAGAGCAACTGTTCACTTCTTTAAAACTTTTGTTCAGTATTAGTTCATTTAAATTTATATTACCACATGTGGATTTATGGTGACCATATGAGATAGCACGGTTCTAGGTGGTCCTCCCCACATCTCACCAGTTAGCAAAACTCTTAAAACTCCCCATCCTTCAAGGCCTTGTTCCAACATCCCCAGGACTCTTCTTTTCATGCTAAGAGACGGATATCTTCTGAGAATGCCAGTCTCTCTCTCTCTCTCTCTCTCTCTCTCTCTCTCTCTCTCTCTCTCTCACACACACACACACACACACACACACACACACACACACACACACATTCTATGTCTGTATATGAAAATGGTTGACTTACATTTATATTCCCCCAGCAGACTGAGCTTTTAGAAGGAGAGGACAATGGCTTTCTTATCGATGTAATACCTGAACCTGGTAAAAATGTCTGGCATGCAGTAGGTACCTATTAAATACTTGTTTGATGAAAGTTTACTGAGTGGAGAGGAATACAGGAAAAGTTGGAGGTGGATCATGAATTTCCTTCTCAGAGAAACAGAGGAGGATTGCAGGCATGGGGAGACAGTTCAGTTGGTAACATGCTGCTCATGCAAGCATGGGGGCCCAAGTTTGCCCCCAGAACCCACATAGAAAATCTGGGCATGGTAGCATAGGCCTGTAATGCCAGTACAGAGGCAGGAGAGAAGAATATCCCTGGGGTTGGTGGCCAGCCAGTCTAGCTTATGGGTGAGCTGTGACCTAAGGACAGACAGTGATTAAGGAAGACACCCAAGACTGTTATCTGGCCTTCAGGTGCACACATTCCTACATGTGCACAAGTGCACACACACACACACAGGCACACACAAAGACAAGAACTGGATCCCACTATTTAAGAAAGCTTGGATGCATTAATATCAATGAAACTTCAAGGACTTTCATACCAGAACATGGACTTAAGAGAGAATGTCAAAGTTCAGAATCTCAGAGTAAAAACCATGTTTGAATAAACAGGTAAATATAATAAATTCATCATTAGTAAAGTACTACACTTGCTCAGACATTTATGTTCATGTAAACTACTTTAGATGCTTATCTGATTTATATTTTATCATCAAAAGCAGCCATAGAGCTTTGCTCTTAAAATAAGCTATACCTATGGCTAAGCTCAGCGGTTCCGACCGTCACCAGAGTAACTGGCAGCACACTGACTCCAGGGCCTCCAGGGCTTTTCTCGAGTTTCTTTAGCTAGGTCCAAACCTATCGAAGAGTAATATTATTCTTCAGAATTTCATTGCTTTCTTCAAAAAGTGTTTGAGCATTACCATGTATAAAGCATTCGTCACAAAGGGTGGAGTATGGTGATTTAAGGCCTCACCCTCCCAGTAAAGCAGAGAGGGGATGGGATAGGGAGTCAGTGGGGGGCAGGGGAGGAAGGGAAGAGAGAGGGAACTGGGATTGACATGTAAAACAAGATTGTTTCTAATTTAAATTAAAAAAAAAAAAGAAAAGAAATGAGCAAAGGGTGAAGATGGGGGGGAGAGGAGGAGACACTAGAGGAAGTGTTTGGACCCCAGATGTCTCTGGCTATGGACACTTCCTGTAAAGCAGTAAGCCAGACAGCTGGCTGGAGGGTTGGAGTGTGGGCTGACTCAGCAGGGAAGGGAGAGGAAAGCTACAGAGGAAGGGAACCCCCTCTAGTCCCTGGGGTGAGACCCTGGCATCTGTCCACGCCTCACACACAGCTCACTTCATTCACCAGCTTCAGCTCTCAGAAGCCACTTTATGGGGTGGCTTTTGCTCCCAAATATGCAGAGAGCCAAAGGTGATGCTTCCTTCTTCATGAAACCGAGCAGGCGAAGAATCTGCAGTGAAGGGAGAGATGGTTACTGCCAAAATGGAGGTTTTAATTTCACTCTTTCTACTAGAAAGAAGAAAATGAGGGAAGACAGCCCTTGAGCATAAAAACTGATACTATCACCCAGGAGCTGCAACTGGACTGAAGAGATGCCCTTGGCCATGGGCTTGGGGCACCCTGTGTAGCCTCAGCAAGTTCCTGGGTGTAATGGAGTGGACTCTGTCTCCCCACCCAAAACTACTACCTCTGAATGTGACTATGGAGACGGAGCCTGATGGTGGTTTGGATGAGAACGGCCCCATAAGCTCACATGTAACAAGTCTTTCTCTGTCCCCCCAGCCAGCTCCTAAACAATGACACGGAGACTTATTAATTGTGAAAACTCGGCCTATAGCTTAGGCTTGTTCCCAACTAGCTTTAATAACTTAAATTAATCCATATTTTTTTAGTTTACATTCTACCATGTGGCTTTTACCTCTATTTCATCCTGTATGTCTGACTCATTCTGCATCCAGCTGACTTCTCTGCCTCTCTTCTTCCCAGAATCCTCTCTGTGCCTGGAAGTCCTGCCTATACCTCCTGCCTAGCTATTGAGCACTTAGCTTTTTATTAAACCAATAAGAAGGTGCCTTGGCAAAGACACATCTTCATAGTGTACAAAAGGATTATTCCACAACACTCATATATTGGAGTGCTCCGTCCGTAGCTGGTGGAACCGTCTGCCTCGTGGTTATGTCTAAAGACATGAGCTCTCAGCTACCGCTCCATTGTCACGTCACCTGCCGCCATGCTCTCCACCATAATCATCATGGACTCTAACACTCTAGAACTGTGAACCCCAAATTAAATGTTTCTTTTATAGGTTACCTTGGTCATGTGTCTTTTGGTAACAACAGAAAACTAAATAAGACAGCAAGTAATTAAGTTGGGGCTAGAAAAATGGCTCAGGGTTTAAGAGTGCTTGCTACTCTTGCGCAGAACCCGAGTTTGGTTCCCAACACCCACATCACAATTAACAATCATCACTTACTCAGTTCCAGAGGATCTGATGCTCTCTTCGGGTACTGCATGCATGTGGTGCATATATATAGACAGGCAAAACAAACATACACATAAAATAAAAAAAACAAATAAATCTTTTTTCTTTTTTTTTTAAACAAGGCCATCAAGAGAGTTCCCTATTCCAACCTGATTAGTGTCTTCATAAAAGAGGAGAGAGGCCAGCGGCAAAAGTACACAGAGGGACGACCATGTAAAGAGACAGCAAAAGCGTGGCCTCTGCAAGCCAAAGAGAAAGGCCTTCTAGGGAACCAGTCCTGTTGGCACTGTGATCTTGGTCCTTGTAGAATGGGGAGGAAACAGAGTCCTATTATTTAAACCATCTAGTCGGTAGCACTGTGGTGTGGCAGCCTGGGAAGCTAACCCTGGCATAGAACTCCTCCTACGGTCTGAGTGAGGTGCCCTGGGGGCTCCCTGCTGCAGCATACGCCTGCTGTGTCTCGATGCTTTGTTCTTCCCATCACTTAGTCATTAAAAGAGAGTAGTAATTGAGGTTTCCCCACATGCCTGGAGCTATATGCAGCTTTACTGCCGATTACTTCATTGAATTGTTAACGTAAATGAGACTCAAAAGGTATTAACTTGGCTGGGGATATAATTCAGTTGGTGGAGTGCTTGCCTCAATGCAGGGAGCTTCAATTGACCAGCACCAAAAAACAAAACAAAACAAAAACAAACAAACAAACAAACAAAAAAAAAAAAACGGGTGTAGTTATACCTGTGCTCTGGAGGCAGGAGAGGCAGGAGAGGCAGGAGAGGCAGGAGAATCAAACATTCAAGGTCATCTTTGATTGCATGACAAATTTGAGGCCAGCCTGGGATACAATGGGACCCTATCTCAAAAAAAGAAAGAAAGAAAGAAGGAAAGAAAGAAAGATAAAGAGAGAGAAAGAAAGTTCTGTGTCCCTGAGGTCACTCAGAGCATGTAGCGAAAGAGTAGAAGCCAGGTTGAGGGCCACAGATGCCCAGACACACCCCAGGGGTTCTCTAGTAGCTTTTAAAGACCAGGAACATTTAGTCTGTTTGCTACCTTTCTTTCCAAAGTCAACTTAATTCTTCCAGCAGCACACCTCTGCGATTAGTGTGTATGTCCTTGATGCAGAGAGGGAAATATATATCCAGACCTGATTATTTGTTTTCTGGGCCCTTAGCAATTAAATCCTTAATCCACCCAACATGACTGAGAAGCTAATGAAGAGGCAAACACATCCCAACACTGTTATTACTCACTGAGCAATGGGCCAGTTTGTCAGTTCAGCTCAACTTAAGGAGGACCATACTGTCTGGAGAACCTTGTCAATATCTATTTTTAATGAGATATATTAATAATTAGTTTATTTATAACCTCCTCGTGAGCATTTGTGTTCTTTCCGGAATCACAGAGGTATTTTAATAGATTGGCTACGGCAGCAGAGAAATGACTAGAAACAGCTGTGCCCAGTTGTCTATGGAACCCGAGAAGCCTGACTACTCCTTGTTGGGGGTCTTGGTACACTTAAGGAAGAAAGCAAGTGCACCCCTGGGCTTTGGCTCCTGTTTCTACAAGAGATTCATCACTCCTGGGAGAGACAGGGTGTTGAGGTGACTAGAAGGCTTAGTGCGTACAGACAGGAACCTTCTCTGGAAATCCCTACCATTAAATCAAGTTGACTAGTATTTATTATCCACCTAGTACAAAGCACAGGTTCCTTGTTTGAGATATGCCATTTGTTTAAAATATTATTGAGCAATTTGTTTTAAATTTCCTCTTAAATCCCTTTGTTTGCTGGAAGAAATTTTAGCAATCTGTAGTCTGATCCTCGCCCTTCAGAGGTGAGGAACATGAAATGCAGACTTCCTAGGGAAGGAATTTCCCCATGGTCCTGGCAGGCAGGGGACCAGGGTCTCCCTGCACATCGACCCAGTGGCTCCCATGTACTCTGGAGTAGTCATGTCTTTATCAGAGCACCAGATCAGAGCCGGCTCACCACATTGTGAAAGGCATGTGCACATCTGGGACTCAGGAAAAACAACCCAAATTGATAAGGGATGAAAAATAGATTTTTTAAATCAAATAGCATAGATTCTATCTGAACACAAGGAAGGATTCTTTTTTGCATGGGTCTGTGTGTATGGTGTCTGTGTGTTTACATGTGTGTGGGCACATGCGTGTACATGTTGTTACTTTCGTGTGGAGGCCTGAGGTTGGTATCATGTATCCTCTTTGACTGCTACCATATGCTGAAGCAGAGTATCTCCCCGAACCTAGAGCTCACCTTTCTGCTAGTGTAGCTACCCGGCTTTTTGCAGGGATTTTCTACCTCTGCCTCCCACACTGGGATTACATGAAGTGCGATGCCCACCTGGCTTTTATGTAAATTCTGAGAATCTCAATCCCAGTCCTCGTCTTGATAGCCCAGCAAGCACTTTATACACCAAGTCATCTCTGTTCCCAAGCTCCTAAGCTTTTGTTTGTTTATTATTTATTTGAGTGCCAGGGAGAAAAAAAAATATCAAGATGAGCAAATCAAAAGGATGCATAACTAGAATTTCTCAAAGCACACAGAGATAGGCACTTGTGTTTGTTGGAGGGTCACTTGCCACAAACAGGCATTTCTCCCAACTCTATCACAATTCAGCTGATTCTATGAACTTTCTAGAAGGCTTAGGCTGAACACAATGCTAAGCCAAGTGTACCTGTGTCACTGTCTTAAGGTTTGTCAATCTTGTTATTATATTTTTAAAAGCTTTTGTTGTGGGCCAGAACCTGGAATTTCTGATCCTTTGTCTTTGGGGATTAAGAAAATAGTAATAATGTTAGATGCTAAAAGATTAGCATCCTGGCACCTGGCAGAAGGTGAACTGCACACAGCAGGGTCTCAGATGGATATCACAGTTATAGACCAGTATGGTCCTGGATATAGCAAAGCAGCAGCACCCAGCATGGCAGACTCCCACCAGTTTACACAATCTCCTACATCTAGGTCACTTGAAGTTAGATACAAATCCGAAGCGTAGTGAGGTCAGAAGCTGAAAACCAGAGTTAGAGATGCTGAGATTACCTTGAAAGAGGCCGTCACTAGTAATCCACCCTGGCCTGTGAGCCATACTAACACCCCACTATCACTCTTCCTCTCTGAGCATCCAGAAAGACAGCTTTCAGAGGAAAGGGGCCTCTGACCACAGCAATAAAGAGCCCTTCTGTGTATAGGAAATGAGATAACCCCAGAAGCCCAGAGCATCAGGGGATCCACTCCTGCTGTCTTGTGGTGTCTTTTCAAAGTAATTTTTTTAATGTCTTTTTTTTAAGATTTTATTTACAGAATAAAAATTCTGTATACAATATTCTGCTTCCATGTATATCTGCACACTAGAAGAGGGCACCAGATGGTTGTGAGCCACCATGTGGTTGCTGGGAATTGAACCCAGAACCTCTGGAAGAGCAGTCAATGCTCTTAACCTCTGAGCCATCTCTCCAGCCCCCTCAAAGTAATTTTAAAAGGCAGCTTTGCAATGTCCCAGCAAATGGCAGGAACTGACTGGATCCACCACCAGACCCTTCAAAGTGCTTCCCCTCTTCTTCTGAACTCAACCCAGTCTCTGACGCGCACTGAGGTCAAGCAATGGCCAAATACCCATTACTGGAGGGTCTGTCTCTGGGGCGTCATTCTTACCTCACAAAAACTTAGTGCTAACCAGGTAGTTTCACTTGAACCTGTAACTGTTACTCTGTTCAAAATAAATATCATAGCTGTCAAATATAAGAGTGACAAACAGAGTCCCACACTAACCTCCTAGATCTCCACATGCTGGCAGGCACTTGCCTCCTCCTAGGCTTTGAGTTAACCATGTGTATTCAGAGACTTTAGCACAAGTACCAACTGCTGGAAGAGCAAGGCCAACTGGAAACCTCACAAGTTAAATCCATTTGACTCTGGCTCCCCCAGACCTGTTGGGAAACTCAGATGAAAGCATGTCCCCTTGCAAGAAGTCATGAGCTCAGTACACTTCACTGGACCCCAGCTTCATATTGAAACTCCACATCCTGTTGTCATTTTTTTTGAGCCAGAAGAAAGCAGAGCTGACTTGATGAATTTTCCTTCCCTCACTGCCTGAGTTAGATTGAGTTTCTGTTAGTACACACACACACACACACACACACACACACACACACACACACACCCCTCCTACTGGTTTCCCTCCTCTTCCCTGGCTTTTGAATAAATGAGTATATAAGAATACAAATGGTTGGGTATTGGTGGCGCACGCCTTTAATCCCAGCACTCGGGAGGAAGAGGTAGGCAGATCTCTGTGAGTTCGAGACCAGCCTGGTCTACAAGAGCTAGTACCAGGACAGTCTCCAAAGCCACAGAGAAACCCTGAAAAACTATATATATATATATATATATATATATATATATATATATATATATGCATACAAATGTGCATGTCACAAATGCTTAAGGTGGAATTAGGCAAATAATCAGATTTTCTTTTTAAAACATATGAACATTGCAGAAGAGGGGGTGGAAAGATTTTAAGTGCCAGAAGTTGTAGATGACTTCAATAAAACAGTGCCTTTGGAACACAACAGGGCAGGTGCAACAATATGCATAAGACCTTGCAAGCCTGTGTCAGATAAAATCCCAGATTAGAAAGGCGAGGTGAGCATCAAGTCGCACCCCTAACCAAAAGCAACTTATGGAACTAATTTTAGCTTATAATTCCATCTTGGCAGGGAGCAAGGTAACAGACAGGCGTGGTGACTGGAGCAGGGAGCTGAGAGAGCTCATCCTTGGTTACCACAGAAGTGGAGAGAGCAAACCACAAGTCCGGAGAGGCTATGGAGTTTCGAAACCCACCTCCAGTGACATACTTCCTCCAGCAAGGGGACACCTCCTAATAACATCTTGTAAGGATAAATCTTTCTGCCAATCCGCCCAAGCCCCGCCGCCACATTAAGGCCCCAAGTAACACACAGAGACTTATATTAGGTACAATGCTGCTGACCAATGACTAGGATTTCTTATCTGCTATCTCTGTCTTAGGTATCATCCATACTATTAATCTATATATTTTATAAACTTATACAATATATATTTATATAATTACATAATATATAATATAATATATAAACAATGCGTCCTGTCTTCCCAGGCTCTGGCAACTCTCAGTTTCCTACATTTCTCAGAATCCTCCTTCTCTCCTAGTCCTGCCTAACTTGCTCCCCTATTGGCCAACAGTGCTTTATTTATCAACCAATAAGACAAACATATACACAGAAGGACCTCCCCCATCAACATCTCTATAAATATATGATCATATGGGGCACAGTTCTCATGCCCATATTGTATTTCTATAGCAAAAAAAAAAAAAAAACAACAACCAAACAAACAAAAAACAAAACCAGAAATTTCCAAAGGAACAGTAGTCCAGTTAGTATCAAAGCTACATTCTTATTCCAACAGTTAGGCATTATGAAGCCTTTTCTTTTTATTATATTTGTCATAAATTAAAAGCATTCTTTAAAAGATGGCTTAGTGGGGAAAGCCGTTAGACCATCTGCATTACAATCCCTAAAGCCCATGTATAGTCTAGCACATCTGCAATCCCAGGGCTCCTACAGCAAATGAGAAGCAAAGACAGGAGAATCCCAGGAAGCTCAAAGACAGCTAGGAAATGGAGATGGAGTTAACAGCAGAGAACAAGAGAACAGATGCCCTGGTGATTGTCCAAGAGATCTTGGACAGCTGTGAACACTGTGGCTCAGGGTAGCCATGTGTGAGTTACCATCCTTTGTCGTTCCTCCTTTGTTTTTCCAGCCCATGCGGCAAAGGATGCAATCTCTGACTTTAAAACTTGTTTCTGGGTTTTCTTTTACTATTGCTAGACCTTGGTTAGTCATGTGTGACTGAGTGAGCAAAACTGTGAGCATGGGCCTCTGTGCTGTTTCACGGTAGGGTCAGGGTCTCTTGACCACTTCCTGTCTCTGTTTATCCACAGCCCAGCTCACTGGAACCAACCACTGCGTTACTTAGGACTGTTGGACACATGAGCCAGGAACTCAACTGAAATGTTCCTATGCAAGAAGACCGTTTCCTATGAAATGGTTCCCTGGGGCTGGCTGCTTTCTCTGGGAGCTCATTGCTTTTGCCAGGCTATCCTGTAGATGCAGTTCCTCTGATGAGGATCCACTCCTTCTTCTTTATGCCTGGGAATGCAGTGGCTCTGAAGGGTCTGGATGGGCCAGACTCTGCATCCGGCTGTGCCTCCAAGTCTTACCCACCATGCACCACAAAGAGACCCATTAAGAAATCCTGCTCAGTTCTGCACCTTCACTGTGCCCTCTTTTTCCTACTGGAACCCCAATCCTTATCTCTGCCTTGGGCTCTCCTTTCTGGCCCTAAGTAAAGCAGTGATAGCCTGTTCTTACAGCTTCTTTACCTAGTAATACCGGTTAAGCAATGCAATTGTATTATCATTAACAAAGCTCACCTCAATCTCTTAAGTGGATGATTTTCTTTGAAATTTCAAATGCTTATTTTAGAAAAAGCAAGATCTTGGGAAGCAGAATTTCATTTTCATTTGACAAGCCGTTCCTTACTAGATCCATTGTTCTCCATATTAGCTGCATAATTAAAAATATTACACCTAGGGTACTCTAGTAATCAGCCCATCCCCCAAAATTCTGGCTTAATAAGTCTAGAGTGGATCCCAGATGTGTTTTATGGCTCCCTGGGTGATTCTAAAGGCCACCTAGGGTTACAAATCACAGTTCTTGACTGTGCCACCTTCTTCTTCCCAAGGTGATAAATCTCTGCCTTGCCCATAGCAAGGCTGCAAAACTGCAAACGGGGGGCGTGTAGATATTGGCAGAAAAGCTGACCTGAGATGTATTTCAGAACATCTTCCCTCTTCGGATAGTGAAATGAAACTTCTGTACAACATGGAGAGCTTGGTGAATTGTCCCAAGCCTGAGGCCCCAATTTACACGATGGTTTTCAGTGCAGAACCCCAGCCAGGCTGCATGTGAGACTTAGCTGAGGGGCCGTGGGAAATGTGAGTGCTGGACCCTCTCCAGAGGGTTCAATCCTATCAGAGTCACCAGCCTGGGTCCCAAAAGGCAATATTTGTATTTGATTTCAAGTTGAATTTAATGTGGACACAGTTGAGGATCACAGTATAATTTTTTATTTATCTCCAAATTAGATCATTATTCCTTGGGTTTTTTTTCCTTAAACACTAAGGATGTTTAAATTTTTCATAAATATACCTGGACACCTTGTGAAATGTGACAAGTGGTTCTGTTTGTAAGCTTCACTATGAATTTATTTCCAGTAAGACAAATATGGAGAAAGACAAGACAAAAACCTAGTTTCCAGTCTAGACAAAATGGAAGATGTCAACATGATCAAAAGTTCATGTGAAAGCTGAGCATGGTGGCACACACCTTCAATTCTAGCACTTGAGAGGCAGAGGCAGGCAGCTTGGGCTACCTAGCAAGTTCCAGACTAGCCAAGGCTGAATAGTAAGGCTGTGTCTCAAAAACAAAATTTAGAAAGTAACTGGTCAACAAGCAGAGGTAAGAGACTTCAGAGTGATCGAGCCTAAATGGATATATAATATAGATCACTTCCTATTCTCAAGGCTCAAGGAGCTATGCTGAAGAGGTGGAAAGACTATAAAAGTCAGAGGTGGTAGGTTATCTCAAGGAAACTATTTTCTGAACACAACAGGGCAGATTTACTTACAGACACAGCAATTGTGGCATTGTGTGCAAGCCTTTTGCAAGGTCAAGCCAATTAAAATGGCAGCATTGGCATAAGGTCCCACCCTCCTCAATATGGAGCTCCACCCCCTCAATAAGGAGCTCCTGACGTTTGCTGATGGGAGAGTGAAATCAGTTTTATTTAATGGTGTGACACCTGGTACATGGACCACACTCCATCATTCCCAGAAGTAGTCAGCCAATACAACTGAGCTCGATGAGTTTTACAAAGAGATAAAGAGAGAAAAATCAAGTTGGGTGGATAGGGAGGTGGAGGAGGCTCTGGGACGAGTTGAGGAAGGAAAAGAATATGAAAAACACATTGTACAAAATTCTCAAAGAATTAATGAAAATAATATTTTAAAAATAGTGATGTGAAGAATGATTGTGGAAGACACCCAAAGTCATCAATTTTTGTCTTCCATGTACACAAATACACATACATGCTCACAGTGTGTGTATACACACACACACACACACACACACACACACACACACAGAGAGAGAGAGAGAGAGAGAGAGAGAGAGAGAGAGAGAAAAAACCTACCAAGTTAGCTAGAAGGTGATTTAAATGGCATCAGTTTTTCTGATTTCTGCTTCAGCCATTTCCAGTGTTATTTCAGCATGGAGGCTATGGGCCACATATAAGGGATGATTCCTAGATCGCTTTAAAAAGGTGTGTGTGTGTGTGTGTGTGTGTGTGTGTGTGTGTGTGTGTCTGTGTGTGTGTGTGTGTGTGTGTGTGTATATGTATAGTGTGTGTGAATACATGAATAGTGTATATGTGAATGGTTGCATAGTGTGTCTATGTGTGTGAATGTATGTATAGTGTGTGTGAATATGCATATAGTGTGTGTAGATGTGTGTATAGTGTGTGTGTTTCCAAGGCGGGGGGGGGGGGGGAAGGGGGGTCAGATCCACTGGGGCTGGAGATGAGTAGTTTGTGAGCTGCTTGATGTAGATGATGAACTCAGGTCCGGTAGAAGAGCAGTATTTGCTCTTAACTGTTGAGTCATCATGTCTGGAGTCCCCATTCCTAGTTCTTGTGGATTTTAGAGATAGACTAACTGCTTTGAACTCACAATGCTCTGGCCTCAGCCTTCAGAGTGCAGTGATCACAGGAGGCTGTTGCCATGCTTGGCTTGGTTCTTGCTTGGGGTTGAATGGTTGCTAGCCTAAGTCCAGTCTGCCACATACTGATCCTTCATCATAGCTGCATGAAAACAAACTGAGAATCCTCTAGCCAGGGTGTGAGAAGAACTGTGACCACATCAGCCTGGTCACTGTATTCCCCCAGTCACAGGGCCACCCTGAGGCACATGGATAGATGGCTCCAGTGTCTCATTTAAACATTAGCTAGTGCAGTTGTGGAGAAGAGTAAACTTCCAAGTAATAATCCAAGACCATTTCAAAACACAAATTTCCAGATAAAATTTGTAGAAGTTAGGAACTCACTAGACTTTAGGACACAGTGATCAGCTACCCAATTAAAGCCAGTTTAAAGAAAGGTAGATATTGACCTTCTGGTCAGTTAATGTCCATGCTTATTGACCCTATTGTCCAATTTGTCCAGTTAATTATGTCAACCTGCACCTCTGGCTTTTGGCAATAAAGATACAGCTTCTCTATGTTAAAACTGACAGTTGCCTTCCAACCTGCAGGTTAACATGGTCACATAAAACTACATCTGGCAGGAAAGGACACTTGACTCAAGGGATTAGGCCGGTTTAAATGCCGGTCCTTTTGGTTGCCTGAAGAGTTATTGTTAATTGTACCAGGAAAACTTAGGAAAAACTCTACCAAGGTTTCTTCAGTGCACAGAGGAGTTAAGGGGTCCACCAGGTCCTTATATAGGATTTGACTAGCTTCTGCTTGTTGAAACACTCCTCATTCTCAAGATTTTTTTAAATCATATTTAGTGAGACTATTTCTTACTAAACTTATTTCTTGAGTTTTATCATCATCCATCATAAAATTGACCACATCCCAAACTAAGAAACAGAGTGTCTAGTCGAAAGTCAGGGACTGCTTTAAACATATCCCACTGGGCTGGCCAGCTGGGTTGTTTTTGTTTGTGTGGGGTGGTGTCGTTTTGCCACTCTGCTAGCTGTCATTCACTACATCCTCCTGACCCACACTCCCCATGCCTGAGAACATGTCCATCTCCAGCCATACAGAACAGTCAACAAGTACCAAGTTACTTCCAGGATAAGTCTGCTCTTGTAACACAGGGATGGAATGTCTTCTAGAAATGCATAGTGTGTGAATGTGTGTATATACAACAGAAACCTGATGGTATTTGGGAACACAGGCTGGTGACACCACAGATAGTATAAATGTGTGGTGACTGCAAACATGGTGTGTTCTCTGCACTGCTCATCACTGGAGAGCAGGAACAAACGCATAATGTGGTTGGTTTTGTTTTGTTTTGTTGTTTTTTTTTTTACTCTTTGCTCTTACTCTTTGGGCTCTTTTGGGGGCCCCAGTTCCCAAACTGATCGCACACAGAGGCTTATTCTTACTTATAAATGCCCGGCTTTAGCTTGCCTTGTGTCTAGCCAGTTTTTCTTAAATTAACCTGTCTACCTTTTGCCTCTGGGCTTTTTCCTTTTCTTTCTGTAAATCTTACTTTCACTCTTACTCCATGGCTGGCTGGGTGGCTGGCCCCTGACACCTCCTCTCCCTGTTCTCTCTTGCTCCTTCCTCTTCTCCCAGATCTCTTCTTGTATTTATACTCTCTGCCTATCAGCTCTGCCTATCCCTTCTCCTGCCTTGCTATTGGCTATTCAGCTCTTTATTAGACCAATCAGGTGTTTTAGGCAGGCAAAAATCACAGTTTCACAGTTAAACAAATGCAACATAAAAGAATGCAACACATCTTTGCATCATTAAACAAATGTTCTGCAGCATAAACAAATGTAACACACCTGAAAATAATACTCTACAGCAGCATAAGGCTAACTTCGGCTTTTATCCCCAAGACCTTTGTTCACTTAACACAGGAAGATACTGAGCAAGTTACACAATTCAAGAGCCTGTTTACTCCACTATAGGATGGGGGAAAGTCCACACACTTGACTACCATAGGGATGTTGAATCCCAAAACCTAGGTCAATCTTAAGAAGTTAGCTGCCTATCCTTATCAGTTATCTAGGAAACCAAAGCTACAGCTGAATCTATCCTGCTAACATAGTGATTTCAACCTGTGGGCAGTGACCCCTTTGGGGGTCTCCTAAGACCATTGGAAAACAGATATTTACAGTACAATTCATAACAGTAGTAAAATTACAGTTATGAAATATTGATGAAAATAACTTTATGGTTGGGGCTCACCACAACATGAGAAACTACACTAAAAGGTTGCAGCATTAGGAAGGTTGAGAACCTTTCTCTGACCACGTTTTGTAGATGGCTTGGTTTTTCAGTGAGTGCTTTTAGCATTTCAAATTTTACATCAAAGCTCTGCAGAACAAAGCACCAGCATCAGCTAAGGCCAACATGGACATTGCCTGGGAAACGAGAAAGAGACGCGCTGTGAGTGGCTCTTAAATCCAGTCAGTTCACACTAGTGGGCAAAGCCGAGATGGCTTTACCAAATGTCTTAAGGTTCTTCTAAAATAAAACCAGCTTTTTCACTTTCACATACAAGCTTTGGCGTGATATCGGTTTAAGGAGATACCATGTTGGTGCACTTCTTAGAGATAGCTTTAGTAGTTAGGTTTAATTTGTGGTTAGCAGATCTCAGTGTATGAGATTGAGAGCTTTATAAGACATATGCTGGTTATGTGCCTGAGCTTGCTCATGGGCTTTTCCTTCCTGTTCAGGATAAAGATGAATTCGTTCCCTTTCCTTGAAGGGCTGAGTTGAGGGTTGGAAAGCATTCAGCAGAATGCTCTGTATGGTACACATGCTCCCCAGTAAAGTTGACTTGTGATTTTGTTGTTGCTGCTATTCAAGCATTCTGCAGAATTCACATTAGACAGAATTCACATTCTGCAGAATTCACTTACATTAGACATGGTGGTGTCAAAAGAAAGGCACTACAGCTCCTGGCTTCAAGAAGCCAGACGACCACAGTGGAGGATGGCCATGCCAGTATGTTCTCAAAGTGATAACTTCTTCACTAAGATCCAAATAAAATGCTGTGGGTACCCAATGGAGAGCCAAGGCAAGCTTCCCAGAGGAGATAGTTACATAGACTTTACAAAATGAGGAGGCACTGGCTTAGTGAAGACAAAAGGTTCACAAGGCAAAGGAAGAAGTGTGTGCAGAAGCTTGAGTCAGTGAGAGGTATGGTACAGCAGCTCTCACCAACGGTGCTAAATTCTGTGTTACTGAGGTAGATGCCACCCAGATTGTCAGCCAAAAGGGCTGAACAGGCAGACAGCTGGAGGCCAGACTATGGAATACCTTAAACATCAAACCGGGAAAATGTGTTTGTGGTCTGCCTGCACCACTTCCTGCACCGCTCTTTAAGATAAGCATGGCTCCCACTCCTCATCAAAAAGAAACTTCTCTTTGCAGCAGACAGAGCATTGCAGAAAAACGGAGCCAGTCAAAATGCAGAGAGCAACTGACTGTGGGGTGCCCAGCTCTAGTGGATATATATCCAACACTCTTGCACCTAAGGCTCAGGAAACACTGCAGAAGGGGGAATGAAAAGATTATAAGATCCAGAGAACCAGGAAATCTGCTGTGAGATTGTGTCTCCTAGAAATGGCAGGGAAGTCTCACCCATGCTACCTCAACAATAAGCCTGCCTAAACAAGAGCTGCACAAGCATATCCCCAGTAGACATGCTAACGTGGAAGGGGAGATCTCATGGGCCCCACTCCTAGACCAAGAACTACAGGCAACTAAGAAGTGCTGAAAGCAAGCGAAATAGTCTCCCCCAGGGATGAGCCCCCTAATTGGTTATCCTTATATAACAATAACAATTAAAGGAAAATAGGCCATGAACTTGAGAGGGAGCAAAAGGAATTCGGGGCATGAGAGGGGTTGGAAGGAGAAAAAGGAAGGGGAGAAATGATGTGACTATATTTTAGCTTCAAAAAAAAATCAGAAAACTGAAAGAGGAACAAAGAACATTCCACAGAAATGAAATGAAAAAATAAAGGGGGGGGGACTATTAAGCCAACGAATCAGCACTGACCCAGTGGAACACAGGAATCAACAGACTTAGTGTAGAAGGGATGCGGCCTGTTCTTCTCTGGAGATGAAGAAACTGGAGTTCAGAAGGAGGATCTCAGTCGTGTAGCAGAGACCAGCCACACACTGCTCAGCAGTGATTCCCGACCATTTGGGAGACAGAGCGACCCTTTCACAGGGGTTGCATATCAGCGATCCTGCATGTCAGATATTTACATTATGATTAGTAACAGTAGCAAAATTACAGTTTTGAAGAAGCAGCAAAAATAATTTTATGGCTGGGGGTCACCACAACATGAGGAACTGTATTAAAAGGTCAAAGTGTTAGGAAGGTTGAGAACTGCTGGCTTAACAGAAAGTAGCCCCCCACCCACCCCATGCAAGTTGAGCCCTCTCTGCAATGGCTGTGCACGGAGCTGGTCTTCTGCTGCCAGAGGCTCAAGGCCTTCTCCGGTCCATCTGGAGAGGAGAAGTCTTGGCAGAGGAGGGTAAGCAGGAGAGAGGAGAGATGTGCAGGGTTTCATAACAATGTCTCATAGATTTAGAAATATATACACAGAACATTAAAGTAGAAGGGGGACTGTTGGTGGGGGAGGGACAAACCAGGTAAATAGCTCCTGTTTCTCTCATGTAGGAGAGGTGTGTGTGTGTGTGTGTGTGTGTGTGTGAGAGAGAGAGAGAGAGAGAGAGAGAGAGAGACAGAGACAGAGACAGAGACAGAGACAGAGACAGAGACAGAGAGAAAGACAGACACAGAGAAAGACAGACACAGAGAGAGAGAGACACACACACAGAGAGAGAGAGAGAGAGAGAGAGACAGACAGACAGACAGACAGACAGACAGACAGACAGACAGACAGGAAAGCAGAAAGAGAGAGTAAGAGGCCAGTGAGAAGGGGGTAAAGGGGAAGACATGGGTAAAGTAGATAATACACATATGAATGCCAAAAATTAACTTTGTTAGAAAGAGCTATTGCTGTTATATGCCATACAAGTTGATTTCTGTGAAATTCTAAGATTGCAAGCTGGTCTGTAATAACAGGAAGCTGGTCAGTGGCCATGGGAGGGTAACGACAAAAACAGGGATATAATGCCTGTCAAAGTCACTGAGCTGTGTGCTTGAGACTGTGCCTAAGTTGTGCCCCGAATAAAAGTGGTTTCGGGGGGAAATGCCAGCAACCAAGATTGAAAAGATTCTTTTCACCAGTGAGGACAAACCTCCATCATCCTCTCCCTACAAAAGGGGACATTTTGATGGCTAAGAAATAAATAAATGTCATAACTGAGGGCTCTGCATAATGCTCCCAGCCTCACATTGTGAATGGTGTTTGGAAAATGTGCTTCAGAAGGGCAGATCCCATGATAAATAAAGAGCAGAGTGACTACTGGGTGTAATGGCAAACGCCTTTGTCTGAACACTTGGGAGGCAGAAGCAGGCTGATCCCTGTGGGTTCAAGGCCAGTCTGGTGGTGATCTACATAGTCAGTGCCAGGAATAGCCAGAGCTACATAGTGAGACTCAGTCTTGAAAAAACCAAAAACATACATACATACATACAACAACAATAACAACAACAACAACAATAACAACAAAAGACTGGGTGACAACTGTCCTGCTGTAGTCACATCTGCCCGAAAGCCTGCAAGCTGAAAGTCAATCCTCTCAAACCCCTCAGTCCCTCAGTCCTGGGGAAACAATCCTGGCCAGTCACTTTAAGAGCTATCCTAAAACACTGAAGACTGAGACCAGTCCTCTACAATTTTATATCCATGTGATCTTAGGGTGTTGTGGACAAGAATTCAAACCATGATCATTTTCTCTAACAAAGACCATGATACTACTGGTCTATACAAGATCAGAGGAAGAAGCCCGTGTGTGGAGATAGATGCACACCTTTCATCTCAGCACATAGGAGGCAGAAGCAGCTGGATCTCTGTGAGTTGGAGGCCAGCCTGATCTACATCGTGAGTTATGTGGTGAGATCCTATCTCAAAAGAAAAAGGAAGGGGGGGGAGAAGGAAATTAATAATAGTATCAACCAACGTGTTGGACACTTGCTATATGCCAGGCAGTGTTCTGAGTGCTCCGCATAAATCCATTTAATCTTCACAATAGCCTTTTATAATCCTCTGCAGTATAGGGATGATAAATGGAGACATGGAGATTATATGTGTGGCAAGTGTACATATAAAACTTGGATTTGAACCCAGGCTTCCAGCAACCAGTCTGATATGTCCTGTGTATAATCCTATTTATTGAACTACTACTATGTGCCAATCATTGTGCCAAGTACCCTTTCTGTAAAGCGTCTCATGTAAGCCTCCCAATAGGCTGCCTGGGTGGGGCTCGTACACTCAGTGCTTGTTGAACTTGTGCCTGTTCAAGAGTTGTAATGCTGTGATGTTTCTGTTTTGGTTTTACAAGGAAAGGAGGTTAAAGAGTTTAGACCAAAGGAGTTGCAGTAAAAATGGAAGTGAGAGGCAGGATTTAAGAAAAATTTCCAAAGTAAAAATGCCCTAACGTAGCAGCTGATAGAATGAGGAGGATGAGGAAATGAAAGCATCAGGATGACTTTGGGTTTTTGTTTTTAACCTGAGGGACTGGGTAGATAATTTTTAGAAAGTCAAAATCAAGACTGAAAGAAAGTTTAGTTTGAGAGGTGCTAAAGAATGCTTGTGGCCCCTTGCCTAAAATTCGTATGTCGAAATCCTGACTCTGCATGTGGTGATATCTGGACTCAGTGGGCAAATAGGTCCTAAGGATGCAGCCTTTGGGATGACATTAGTACCAGGAGAGGTTTCTTGCCTTCCCACAACGTGAGGGCACAGGGAGGAGACATCTGCCTGGGAACCAGGTGTCTGAGCAGACACCAAATCTGTCAGCATTTCATCCTGGGACCTCCAGCCCAGAGAACAATGAGAAGACACACAAGCCTCTGTGCTTAGTCACAGCATCCCTACGGAGCTGTAGCAAAGAAGCAGAATGAGCATGAATGTGAGAGACATGCATGTTGGTAGACATGGCCAGAAAGCCCAGCAAACGGATGCTTAGTAGCTCAGTAGCCAGAAGCCGCAATGCAGCAATGAAGGCTCCAAGTGTATCTAATTATCCAGAGAAGAGAAAATGACAGACAGAGCCTAGCAATATGAATTTCCCGGGTGAACATAAAAAGAGAGCTGGAGGAGGAACTAGGCAGCACTGAGAGAGAGAGAGAGAGAGAGAGAGTAATGACATCAGAAAACAAGTGCCTACTTAGAAGTCACTGGACAAGCAGGTGTCAAAGAGAGCCTGTGCTACAGAGGGGACAAATAGGACAGAGTACTGGAGACTTGCAAACAGGTCACCAGAGATAGCTCAGAGGTTAAGAGCACTGACTGCTCTTCCAGAGGACCCAGGTTCAATTCCCAACACCCACATGGAAGCTCACAACTGTCTGTAACTCAGTTCCAGGGAATCTGACACCCTCATACAAATGCACATAAAATACAATTAAATAAATTATTTATAAAAAACAGGTTATCAGGACAAGTTCCAACTGGTGACTGAAGGCACCAGCTCAGAGCACCCTAGGCAGCAGGAAGTGGTCCTGTGCTTTGTTTTATTTGCCATCTTTGCCCTGGGCCAGGCATAAAGTCAAACCCAAGGTCAGGCTAGGTCTGCCCTCTAGGGAGCCAAGGAACCCAGCTCTCAGGCTACAGGCCAATGAAGTGCTTGTCTCCAGCAGAGCAGAAGCAAAAGTTTGAGAGCAAACAAAACTGAAAGGCCAAAAAGTCTTTCCATCTGCTGCAAGAGAGAAAGCAAAAGCCTTCTTGCTGTCCCAATGAAATTTCTGTGCAGACTTATAGCTGCTGCTGATGGCAGCCTGACCTCTGACCCAAGGCTGGAGAATGACTGTGTCTTATTAAATGTCCACACAAGACAAGTGGCAAGAAGGACAAGTGGCCCAAGGGTCACCGTTTCATTTCCAAGCTCGGATAGTTCACAGTTGACCTTGAAACTATGGGAGATATTTTTCCCATCAAGATGATAGAGAAAAGACAAAGTCGTGACAGGGTTCTGAATGGGAACCATCACATCCATGTGAAACAGCTCTGGTTTTAATACCCCCTTGGGAGAAAACATAGAAAATTACGAGCTGAAGCAGAGAAGCATGTGAATGCAAATCCGACCTGCATTTAACTCAATGCAACTTGGCTCAGGAAGAAAACACACAGTCTGAAGTCAGACGTTTGACCTTTTTATGTGAGCTGCCCATTATTTATCTCCACACCCTTTAAGTGGTATGGCCTGGGTCAGTTCTGATACACTCTACATCCACATCTGTGTGATCATCCAAGCATCGCAGGGTCTCCTCGCTGGTTCACCACACTTCATTTTTCATGCAGCAGGATCAAGCTGAGCATTCCTGTGGGTGGAGACCCCAGCCAGGCCTCCCCAAACTGCCTCTTTCAGTGTGATAAGTCCCCCCACCATAAATTATGTCACAACTGGAGGCTTCAACCTGTTGCCATCAGCTTTTCTCTTGGCAACACACCAGCTATGTCCCCGGAGATAAATGAATTATTTCCAGAGTCCTAGAGGATTCCGAGGGGGCAGGCAAAGAAGCGAACAAGGCCCCTCCAGACCCAGGCAAACAAGCCTGTGTTGCTGTTTCTAAACCACAAGCTGACATCTCACTCTGGCAGTCTCCCTACAGAGAGATGTGGTATTTTCCAGTCCTCTTCTTCACCATCAGCCCCTCCCCAGTACGTCCCACCTGTTGTCAAAGCAACAAGGGGCTAATTCACTGCAAAGTTCAATGAGAAGAGATGAGATAGTGGAGTGGGAGGAAAATATATTGATATAAGAGAAGCCCTTGGTCTTCACAGAACACGGGACTAAAGGATGCTGTGTCTCCGTGACACAGGAATGAAGGATGCTCTGTCTCTGTGGCACAGGCTTCCACGGTGCTGTTGGAAGGGGACTTGGCTTCAGAATGCATTCTCTGGCCTCAAAAGCTGTTAGAGATGGGAGTGGTGGCACAGGTCTATCATCCTAGCACTTTGGAGTATGGGGAGGGGAGGAGAGGCATCCAGAGTTCAAGGCCAGCCAGGACTAGATAGCGACTGCAAGAGGCTCTCAAAAACAGAAACAAAACACAAACAAGAATTCTTTTCAGGCCTGCAACACAGGGAGAAAAAGATGCAAGGATTCTGAGTTGGTCTCCAGGACCACCATCTTGCACCTGAGGACAGGAAAACAGGCTGCCTGGGCCCCTTGGTTGCTGGGGTACAGCATGAAGCCTCTGAACTCCCAAGCTTAATCCCAGATCTTTCTCGTTCCAGCCACTTTCCACAAATAAATTATTTCTTTCTGGTTACATCAGCAACTCCTTGTCTATGATGGAATGGATCAACCACGCAGATGAGCCAGGCTGGCTGCTGGGGCTGCCAGAAGGAAAGGCCCAGCTGATCTAGTGTTTTTCATCTTATTGACAACAGTTTAATTGAGTCAAGCTGCGTTTTGTCTTGGGAAAGTTTCAAACATCGGAAGCATGGGAATCGCAGTGCTTGCCATTCCACTGGACACTGGGCCTGGCACTACGCTGTTAAGTGGTACTTGGAGGAACTCTAGGGCACATAATATATTTGAATGTTACAATAGTGATTGCCAAACTTTAGGGAAAGGGTATTGATGGGAGAAGTGCTTCTGTGTATGCTTTACACATACACAGTCTTATTGGATGATAAATAAAGTACTGTTTGGCCAATGAGGCAGCAAGTTAGACGGGACTAGGAGTCAAGGAGGATTCTGGGAAATGTAATAAAGAAATGGTGATCCGCAGGAAGTGACATAGCAGGGAGACTCATATATAAACAAGGGCAAGAAGGAAGTGGGCCCCTTCTCTCTTCCTCCAGAGTCACCATGTGATCTGGGATGAGGACGCCAATGGAAGGCATCCTATATAAGTCTTATAAAATATATAGATTTATGATAATTAAAACTGAGCTAACAGATGAGAAATCCTTGTCATTGGCCAAACAGCATTTGTACCTAATATAAGTCTCTGTATATTATTTGGAGCCCTAACTCAGCGGACAGAACTTGGGCAGCTGGCGGAAAGCGTCCACGTGGCAGTAGGGCTCTGATGACTTTTGGTGGAAAGATTTATCATAACAGGGTATAGTATCAACCAACCACTTGGTTCTGCTGAACTCTTCCCCTAAATGCAGTTTCAGAAAATCCAGAGAGGCTAGAGTCTCTGGGATAAGGAGACTGTTCTGTGGGTAAAGCACTTACTATACAAACATGATGGACGGAGTTCAGATCTTCATCATCCACATAAAGGTTACATGGACATGAGAGCTCACCTGTATTCTCAGGACACAGGATCCCAGGGACAAGCTTGCTAGCTAAACTAGCCGAGCCAGTGACCTCTGAGTTCAGTTAGAGACCCTGTGTACAATTGCTTTTCTGTTTCCGTGATAAAACACTGTGACCAGGCAATTTATAGAAGGAATCATTTATTTCGGCTTATGGTTTCAGAGGGAGAAGAGTCCATCACTGTGGGGAGGCATGGCAGCAAGAAGCAGGCATGGTGGTGGACACAGGAAGCTGAGAGCTCACTTCTTGAACCACAAACACAATGCAGAGACGTAAACTGGAAGTAGGCAAGGCTTTTTAATCTCAGTGCTGCTCCCCCTGGTGTACTTTCTCCTGCAAGGCTGTGCCACCTAAACCTCCCCAAACAGCACCGCCAACAGGGGATCACTTGTTCAAATGCCCAGGACTATAGAGGGCATTGAGTCAAGCTGCGTTTTGTCTTGGGAAAGTTTCAAACATCGGAAGCATGGGAATCGCAGTGCTTGCCATTCCACTGGACACTGGGCCTGGCACTACGCTGTTAAGTGGTACTTGGAGGAACTCTAGGGCACATAATATATTTGAATGTTACAATAGTGATTGCCAAACTTTAGGGAAAGGGTATTGATGGGAGAAGTGCTTCTGTGTATGCTTTACACATACACAGTCTTATTGGATGATAAATAAAGTACTGTTTGGCCAATGAGGCAGCAAGTTAGACGGGACTAGGAGTCAAGGAGGATTCTGGGAAATGTAATAAAGAAATGGTGATCCGCAGGAAGTGACATAGCAGGGAGACTCATATATAAACAAGGGCAAGAAGGAAGTGGGCCCCTTCTCTCTTCCTCCAGAGTCACCATGTGATCTGGGATGAGGACGCCAATGGAAGGCATCCCATATAAGTCTTATAAAATATATAGATTTATGATAATTAAAACTGAGCTAACAGATGAGAAATCCTTGTCATTGGCCAAACAGCATTTGTACCTAATATAAGTCTCTGTATATTATTTGGAGCCCTAACTCAGCGGACAGAACTTGGGCAGCTGGCGGAAAGCGTCCACGTGGCAGTAGGGCTCTGATGACTTTTGGTGGAAAGATTTATCATAACAGGGTATAGTATCAACCAACCACTTGGTTCTGCTGAACTCTTCCCCTAAATGCAGTTTCAGAAAATCCAGAGAGGCTAGAGTCTCTGGGATAAGGAGACTGTTCTGTGGGTAAAGCACTTACTATACAAACATGATGGACGGAGTTCAGATCTTCATCATCCACATAAAGGTTACATGGACATGAGAGCTCACCTGTATTCTCAGGACACAGGATCCCAGGGACAAGCTTGCTAGCTAAACTAGCCGAGCCAGTGACCTCTGAGTTCAGTTAGAGACCCTGTGTACAATTGCTTTTCTGTTTCCGTGATAAAACACTGTGACCAGGCAATTTATAGAAGGAATCATTTATTTCGGCTTATGGTTTCAGAGGGAGAAGAGTCCATCACTGTGGGGAGGCATGGCAGCAAGAAGCAGGCATGGTGGTGGACACAGGAAGCTGAGAGCTCACTTCTTGAACCACAAACACAATGCAGAGACGTAAACTGGAAGTAGGCAAGGCTTTTTAATCTCAGTGCTGCTCCCCCTGGTGTACTTTCTCCTGCAAGGCTGTGCCACCTAAACCTCCCCAAACAGCACCGCCAACAGGGGATCACTTGTTCAAATGCCCAGGACTATAGAGGGCATTGAGTCAAGCTGCGTTTTGTCTTGGGAAAGTTTCAAACATCGGAAGCATGGGAATCGCAGTGCTTGCCATTCCACTGGACACTGGGCCTGGCACTACGCTGTTAAGTGGTGCTTGGAGGAACTCTAGGGCACATAATATATTTGAATGTTACAATAGTGATTTATCATTCACACCACTGCATGCTGACCGGCACATATGTGTCCATACAACATGCACACGCATCTCACCCATCTACTAAGCTAAGTTTTCCATAAGTCAAGACTTCCTCCAGGGTGATTCATGTGACATGGGCTTTGAACACACTCTTAGTTCTGGTCCTACCCCAGTAGTGCCAGCTTAGAGCTGCTCCCCAGAGAGGAGCTAGAGGCTCATGGTCCCCAGAGAGGCTCAAGCATTCTTATAAAAAAGGGGAGCTAGAGAGTGAAACTCCCCAAATTCTTCCACAGCAGCAGGTCTTCTGGTCTTTAAGGGGACACATCTATTGAACTTCCACTAGACACTGCTCAAAGTATATTAACCAATCCCTATAACAACATTCTGAAGGTGGTCCTTCAGCTCTCCCATTTCGCACATTGAGAACCCGCAGCTATCACCTTGCCTGCAGTCAGTCAGAACATCCTATCTCAGTGGATCTGAAACGTTTGTATAACCATCCACTGAACTGCACACTCACAGACATTTCTAGCATTTTCCCTGGTGACACTGCTGGACCACACCTGGAGAACCATCTCTGCTGCTCCTCCCTGGAGAAAACCCTCCCTTCCTCCCACCCTCTCACCTAATGAGGAAACAAAACTGAACCATGTCATTCCTTATTCCAAGCAATCTGAGCATAGTCACCCATATACATTTCCGGGAGGCTTTGAGGTTATCCCAGAAGGCATCATGTTGAGACCTCAGTCAGACTTCTAGGAGCAAATCCCAGTCTTGCCCCAGAGTCCCTCGTGGCTAATGGCTGGAAAGTAGGAGCCAGGCTCTTACCATCTCTTTTCTACCGCCTAAGCTCAACATTTTGTTGCTATGACATTGTTTCTAAACAATTCAAAGTTTTTAAACAAATAAGCCTCATGAGTTTGCTGAAAGTTCCTCTGCAGATGTTTGTAAAGACGTTTCTCCCCATTTTGAGTCCTAAACATGTTTCTTCGTCTCTTTCCTTCAGTATAACTTACATGACAATAGCATGTGTATATGCATATGCAAATTCTATTCAGAAAATCAAAGCAAAGACTACTCAGAAATTCTGTAGGACAGAGCAGGGTAACATCAGTACCTATCGATGCAAGCTCAAGAAAAACAAAGAAATACAGCAGACTCTGAGGTTTGCCGTTTCTTAAAAGCTTGTTGATATTGGAGATCTAAAAATACTTCAATCAAAGAAATGTGTGGTGGTGTACACTTGTACTCCCAGCACTTACGAAGCTAAGTCATGAAGATCAAAGGTTTGAGCTACAGAGCTCAAAAAAAAGGAAAGGAGAGAGGAAGGGAGGAAGTGGGAGAGAGGGAATGAGGAAGAGAGGGAAAGAGAGAAGTAAAGAGAATGGGGAGAAAGAAATGTTTCGATTATTAAAAGGCACACTGCATGAAATGGCTGGCAATGTTCTACTCAATACCTCCAAGTCAAATGCAATTGTGTTTTACAGGTCATTTATTGGAGTAGGCCTCAAGGCACACTTCAGACTATTAGTTTATAAAATGTAGATACTTTAGGAGCTTATGTATCAAGGACAATGTTCCACCTTCAGTATGCTGGCTGCTGTTTGAACAGTGAAAACACCCTTTACACTTTAGTTCCTCACTGTCTATACTAGGACGTATACATATAACAAACGTCAACTACACTCCTCTCACCCGGCTGTCCAAATAATGTGATGACTCTGATAGTTTTGCTAATGTCCAGCTTAACTTGTCAATTTGGATTTGTTTTCTAAAATGTGAAAATTGTTATTAGAGTGCTATAACAAAAGTCATCACTCATTCTCTTTTCCAAAAGTCCAATTTTTCTCAAAAGATTGTTCTTAACAGATTTCTTCATCAAACACTCTGTTCAAATAATTGGTCTGTGGCATTTCCCAGTTCCACTTATAGAATAATGAAAACTACTTAGACCTAGAATGTCCCAAGATTCAGACTCTAATCCTATTCACATAATTTAGGGGCCTGCTGTGCTGTTTTGCATGAAAATGGCCCCCATAGGGCCATGTATTGGCATGCTTAGCCCCCACTTGGTGAACTGTTTGGGAGGAATTAGGAGGTGTGACCTTGTGGACTTGGAGGGAGTGTCTCTGAAGCTAAGCTTTGAGGTTTCAAAAGCCTACACCAACCGCAGCCTCCCTCCCCCTCTGCCTGCTTCCCACAGAAGGAAGTAAAAGCTCTCAGCTACTGCTCCAGTGCCATGCCTGTCTGCTTCCTACCATGATCATGGGCTAACCCTCTAAGCAAGCTCCCAATTAAATGCTTTCTTTATAAGAGTTGTCCTTTCACAGCAATAGAACAGTAGCTAAAACAGAACTTGGTACTAGAGCCCGGGATATTACTGTGACAGGACTAACCATACTGTTGTTTAGAGGGATATAGAAGACTTTGGGACCTTTAACTAAAAAGCAGCTGAACACTTTCAGTGGGGCTTTTTGTTGTTTGTTTTTTGAGACAGGGTTTCTCTTTGTAGCCTTGGATGTCTTGGAACTCACTATGTAGAACAGGCTGGCTTTGAACCCAAGAGATCTACTTGTCTCTGCCTCCCTAGTGCTGGGATTAAAGTGGGGAGAAAATAAGCACTAGGAAACATGTTTGGGCCAAGTTCTGCTTTCAAGGAGATAAAAAGCTTTAAAAGAATTCAGATGCTAAATGAAATAAAGTGGGAACCTCAGGATAGACCCTACCAAGCTAAACTTCCAATCTGTCAAAAGGAACTAAAGGAAAGTATAAGTAGCAAAGGAAACCATTAACAGTGAAAAGACTATGCAAATGTAATTCAAGGAAGGGACTGGGTTCCAGCTTCAGCCCTTCTGGTTCTGGCTTTAGAGTCAAGAAGGATACAGGAAAGGGGTTATGGAGTCTTCTTCTGAGGTTAAGGAAAGCCACTGAGAACAGGCATTCGCCAGGGCAGTCCCTATGTGGAGGCCCAGAGAGGCCACTGTATGAGGCTATAAAGATGAAATTAGTATTGCACTGGAGACCCCAAGATATGTGAGATGCCAGAGTCCTTCAACAATGCTGAAAGGAATTGGAGATCTGAAGAGTACTTTGACATAAGACATAGAGATGAAAATTTTGGAGTTTGCCCACTGGTTTTCAGTCTTGTGTTGGTCCAATATTTCCTCTCTAAGCTCCCTTTCCTCCCCTTTTGAATGGTAATGTGTATTTAATACCATTGTATGTTGGAAGAACATGGTTTGCTTTATGCTCTTGATTTCATAGAGGGTTACAGTTAAAAGATTGCTTTAAGTCTCACAAGAGACTTTGGACTATGAGACAGTTTTGAGACTGTGAAGGACTCTGGGACTTTTGAAGTTGGACTGGATGCATTTTGCATTACAATATGGCTTCAAGCCTATGGGGACCAGGAGTGGAATGTGGTGGTTTCAGTGAAAATGGCCCCCTTAGGGTCACACATTTGCACACTTAGCCCCCAGTTGATGAACTGCTTGGGAAGAATTAGGAGGTGTGGCCTTGTTGATGTAGGTTTGGCCTTTGTTGGAGGAAGTGTGTCACTGGGGGTGGGCTTTGAGGTTTCAAAAGTCCAGGTCAGACCAGTCTCTCGGTCCTTCTGCCTGCTCCCTGGGGATCGGGATGTAAAGCTCTCAGCTACTGTGCCAGTGCCATGCCTGTCTGCTTCCTGCCATGATTATCATGGACTCTGAAGCTGTAAGCAAGCCCCCAGGTAAATGTTTTCTCTGTAAGAGTTGCCTTGGTCACGGAGTCTCTTCACCATAGAATAGTAGCTAAGACACCTGCAGTTTATTTTTCCTAGCCTGGCTTTTCCTGTTTATTAAATAGGAGAGAAGCAATGTGACTGGCTTGTTTTTTGGTTTTGTTTGTTTGTTTTGTGAAGAAATTTTGCCACCAAATAGTCTTATTTATTAAGAAAAAAGAATAGGTGGGCGTGGTGGTGCACACCTTTAATCCAATACTCCTGAGGCAGAGGCAGGCAGATCTTTGTGAGTTTGAGGCCAGCCTATTCCACATAGGAAGTTCCAGGCCACCCAAGGCTAAATAGTGAGACCTTGTCTCAAACAAAAAAAAGGAACAAAAAGCCTGAAGGAACAAATACTAACTACTACAATTCTTGACTGAAGGTACAGTAATAATCCTAATTCATGGCCAGTGGATTTGTCTCCCTTAGTGGTAAGGATGCATTTGTGTGGAAAGAATAGTGTGATATCCACCTGCAGCCACCAAGGCTACATGAGGAATGGGAACAGATGCCCACTGAGAAGGACAGTATAGAAAACAGAAGTGTTTCTTCACAGTCCAGCCAGGCTCACTTCGATCCAGACAGTGAATCCAGCAATAATATCTCGAGATTCATTTGAGTATGAGATCTAGGGAATATCAGAAGCCAAATTAGAAAGAAACAATGGTGAAGAACGTGGAGATTTGAGAATAAAAGCAGAGTTGAAATTGAAATGCAGGAGCAGCCTGTAAGAAAAACCTGGAGGCAGCAAGCCAACTGCTACAGCTGGGCTTGGAATACATCTCACAGTCTGTTTGCTCTGAGGAGTGAGACCTGTTTAAAAGGCAGAATCACAGGAATTCTCTCATCCAGCTTACCTTACAATTAGTGGCAGGTGCTTCCAACTGGCCAAGAAGCAACAAGAACAAAATGGGCCAAGCTGAGTTTCAAATTTAGATATTCTAAATGGGTGTCCTTACTGAGGCTGGCCACCTCAGGGACAAGAGACATGTTAGTAGTCGTGGTTGATGGCTACAGGTTGAAAATGCCTTTTTTATACATATGCTTTACTTATTCTTAGCAGTTAACACTGGTTTGAGTTTGTCCCTTTGTCAACTCTTCTCTTATTCATTGATATTGTTTTTCTTACACTAGAAAAGAAAGGAGGGCTGAGGGTAGCAAAGTGCTTGCTCCACAACTATGAAGATCTGAGCTTCATCCCCACTGCCCATGTAAAAGCTGGGCAGAAGCATGTGTCTGTAATCCCTTCACTGGGGAGGCAGAGAGAGGAGTATCCCTGGGGCTTGGTGGCCAGTCTGTCTACTTAATTGGTGAGCTCCAGGTTCAATGAGAAACCCTTTCTTGAAGACAAAAATAATGTAGAAAGTAATCCAGGAGACACCTATTATCAACTTCTGGTGTACACACACACACACACACACACACACACACACACACACACACACAGAAAGTTGAATATTGAAGTGAATCTATAATTTAAGCTTTCAAGAGATGGAAAAGATCAGGAGTTTAACTTCAACCTGAGCTGCACAGGATGAGTTTGAAGCCAGCCCGAGCTACATGAGACCTGGATTAAAAATAAAAAAGAGACATAGGAACAGCCTGTGGCATGGGATGTGCACATGATCTGAGGATCACCCATAAGAGTGTGGTGTGACATAGGGAAATATTTGGAAACCTCTGCTCAAGACAAGCGAACTAAGTAACCTTATGGGAATGACATGAGAGACAACATTCTGTGATTGTGGAAGGCCCGTGAAAGATGCCAGAGCATCTTGGGAAGATACCAAGGCCCTGAGATTTTCTGCTTATTGTGGCAAAGCAAAGAATCATTGAAGGTTCTTCATGGCTATTGGTTCATTGCATCAAAGTGCTACTCCTAAATCTCCCTAGAGAGCTCCAATAGTGGTCTAACTTGACTTCACTCTGGAACTTTTTGCTGACAGCAGGAATCAACTGTGGCTTCTCAGAACAAAGGTATTTAAGCCAACTCTCTTTCTGAATGACTCACTGAAATTTTTACAATAGTAACTTTTATCAGCCAGCTTTGAAGATAGCCCCCTAGAAATCCTGCCTCTGGGTGTTCATGGCTATGTCCCCCTTGCCTACATTGTACTGGGCTTGGTCTGAGGGACAAATAAAATGTGGCCTAAATGAAGATGCCTGGTTCTCTGAAACAGGTCATTAAAGGCATTGCTTTTTCTGCTTGTCCCCAGGATCAGCTGCTCTGGCAGAGGCCAGGTGCAATGTAGCTTTCCAATAAGTTCCACTGAAACAAGAATTGAAGAATTTTTCTGGATATGCAAATGAGCTACTTGGGAAGCAGATCTTCCAGCCTCAACCAAGTCTTCAAATGACTGTAGCTCCAGTTAGCATCCTGACCCCATCTCAAAAGCCCCTGAGTCAGAATCACTTGGCCAGTCTTCCTTCAAAAGCCATATAAGAATAAAGGGAAGAGAGCTCAGTCTCTAAAGTCGTTGGCCTTGTAAGCTTGAGAACTTGGGTTCCATCCCCAGAAACTATGTGAACAAAGCCAGGTGTGACGGCACATATCTGCATACTCTGTGCCAGGAGACACAGACAAGCAGTTAGTTGAGGCACAGTGTCCAACCAGGCGAGCTTGTATGGCAAGTTCTAGGTCAATAAAAGACCCTACCTCAGAAAACAAGGAAGGCAATGCTCCTAAAACCTGATACTCAAGACTGACCTCCAGCCTCTGCACGCATTTGTGCTTATAACCACACATACATATGTACCTGCACAACATGTTTACACACCCAAGAAAGAATGAATCTTGCTGCTGTTTTAAACCTTTAATTTGGGGTAATTTGTTGGGAAGTGATGGAAAACACACATAGCACATGCTAATTATCAACTGTCTTTATCTTTCATTCAAATAACCAAGGATGCGTATTTTCCAAAACTTTTAATAATAATAACTTAAATAAGAAAAACTTGCTAATTCCTTGTCAAAAAATTTCAGGCTTTATTGTATGAATCTGTTTCTCACTTAAACCAAGTGGTACATTATTTACTCTGGATGTGGGTCTGTTCTCCATCAGTGACCAACCTAGAGATAAGACATCTAGAAGCTGGCCTACTGTGTGTTTGTGTACATTTTATAATGATTCCTAAGCTTGGGTTGTTTGAGTTATGAATAAGTTACTTAAGACACTTTTAAAAGCTACCTGGTCTTATCAAAAGAATTTATCTCATCTTCCCATGAATTTAGTTAAAAGTGTTTAAGGGACCAGAGGAGAATAGACAGTCTAAGTAATCTGGTCTCCTCTCCTCTCCTCCTCTCCTCTCCTCTCCTCTCCTCTCCTCTCCTCTCCTCTCCTCTCCTCTCCTCTCCTCTCCTCTCCTCTCCTCTTCTCTCCTCTCCTCTCCTTTCTTTTTTTTTCTTTCTTACCACCTATAAAATATATCAAAAGGTTTCAGAATTACTCTTCCAGTATAAGAGAAGTTAGAAAACTGAAACCCAAGTCATTATCTCTCACCCCAGGAAAGGTGTGAACAAGAGATATTGTCAGGGGAAAATCGTTCTCCAGGAGACTTTGTTCCTAGTGCCTGGTGGATCTGTGAGTTCTGGGAGGCTGACCCGGCAACATCTGAGCAGCGACAGGAAAACGTATTCTCCAAATGTGATTGTTTACATTGTGGCCATCCTAACTAGGCATCCCTCTTTAATTAGCCCACATGAATAAAAGGTAGCAATAGCTACAAAAGTCTTACCTGTGATTTAGGTTTCTAAAGAAAGAAAAAGCTTCATCAGTCACCGATTAGAAAATGAAAGAAATAATAATATTCTAATCAAAATTATTACCTAAAGGCCAAAGAAAAGTAGGCCACCCAGAGGACACTTCCCAAACACTGCAGCACATTTCCCCATATAGCTCTTGAGTTCCCTGTTCCTAGATGAGTATTTTCCTTTCCATGTTCCAGTTCAGGGGAGCCTTCTGGCAGACACATAGATTCCCTTCTGTTCCCGGTCAATGTCATAAGCTCAATCCCTGAATATATAGCTTTAAGACCTCGGTGCCTGTCATAGAGCCTGGCACACAACAGGGAACAAAATGTATGCTGCCCTGAAGTATAAACCAGATTCATGATTTTTTATCCCAACACTTGCCCTTTTGCATACTGTGTTCTTTGGCTATTCCTTGTGGCTTATTTTCTCTGCCCACCCCACTTCACAGACCTCATTCTCAGGACCTGCATTTTCCTTAGTTTGGATCAGCAGCAAAAACTAGGACAAAATGTACATTGTTGCCTAGACTGTGGGAAATTAAGACAGCCACCCACACCCCCACACACACAATGGCCATGAACTTTACATCTACTGGCCTGGCAACAGAGCATTGCAAGCGTGGGTGAAGGTGTGGAGAGCCAGAGAAGGGAACACATGACACAGCCTCCTTGCTGGAGTACTCTGCAGATTCCTCACAAGTGAAACAGGGACATAACGTACGAACAAGTAATCCCACTCCAAGATCCACACCTGGGAGAACTGGAAACAGGTGTACAAGCCAAGGTTCCCACACACGTGGTCAGAGTCAAAAGGTAGAATCTGTCCAAACATGCATTACCCAATGATCACAAGTATATGATCTCTATGGAAGGGGAAGTTGTTTTGTTATAAAATGGCATATAATCTTGATATGTACTATAGCATGAACCAGCCTTGCAAACAATAGTTTGCTGACAGAACCAATTATAGAAGACTGCATACTACATGATTTCAGTTACAGGAAGCATCCAGCTCAGGCAAATCCATACAATGAGTAGATGGTTTAAGCCTGGGGAAGGATGGAAGAATGAGCAGAGGATATTTAGAGAATAAGGAGTGACCCTTTGTGGTAATGAAAATGGACTGTGTTGGTCTCCAACAACATGGATGGTAGTTGAATTGCACGGTATGGGAATTACATCATAATGAAGTGTGGCCATTTGCAGTCCACACTCCTATCGCCCATAGAATTGGATTTGCCAGGGAGAACATGTGGACTCTGAGAAAGAGTACTAATGGGTTTTCCTCTGCCTCTATGGGTAAGGGAGAGTCACTGGCATGCAGAGAAACCACTGTGGAAGTCTTTGAGTCAGGCTCTTCAAAAGTTCCTTAAGGCATTGAGAGTTGGAGATAACACTGCAATCCCAGTGCTGGGTAAACTCAGGAGAACAGAGTGGATTTTTGTTATTCACAAATATGTATTCTTAACACTCATAGTGTTATATGTATAGCAGCCAAAAGTAGAGATCAAATGCCCATTAGCTAATGAATGCATAAAGAAAATATTTTTATAATGGAATACTATTCACCCACACAGAGGGGTGGTAGGGCTTGGGGTATATTTCAGTGACAGAGCATATGTTTAGTATGCACAAGGTCCTGAGTTCAATCCCCAACACTGCTTACCCCCCCCACCCCCAGAAAGAACAAAATGATGGATTGGCATGTGCTGTGGTAAAGATGAACTCTGAAAACAATTATGCTACATAGAAGAAGCTATTTGCAAATGATGGCATGCTGCAAGAGTCCATGAGAGGTGGCTCAATGGGTAAAAGTGCTTGTCATGCAAGCATGAGGCCCTGAGTTCAGATCCTAGCACCCACACAGAAAGCTGGGTGTGGCTGAACTTGCCTATAATATGTGTAGTGGGAGGAAGAGAAGAGCAGCCGTCATTGTCCTCTAACCTCTGTGTGCATGCATAGAGGTAAATGTGCGTACATACACAGGAGGGGGGAGGGAGGGAAGGAGGGAGGGAGGGAGAGAGATTCTATGCATACAAAATATCTAAAATAGGCAAAAATCATAAAATACATTAATCGGTGTGGGGCAATGGGGGGTAGGAATGATCCTATATGCTAGCAAGTAGAGGGCTTCACTGGGATGATGGAGACGTTCTAGAATGAGGCACTTGTCACTCTTGTATAATGTTATGAATATACTGAAAACCACTGAACTGTACACTTTAAAACTGCAACTTTCTATATGTGAATTACAGTTCCCCAAATGGACAAATAAAACAATAGCAAACATCAGAAAAAGAAAACTGTCTTTAAAAAACAATAACATATCATGAAATAATCCACTGAGGTGTTGAAATTACCCTATAGGCTGTGTATGGTGGTGAAGTAACACTCTGTGCATGTGTTCAAGTCATATAACTATATAACTGTATGCTTAACATATATTTAAAAGCTTCCATGTGAAGTCTTAGCTGGAACTACAAGCTGACATACATGATCAGCTTCAAGTGAGCTGGATTAGCTAATTATAAATCCCTCTACAGCATCTGCTTGCAGTAGATGGGAATTAACAGAGACCCACAATTGAACAATGTGCCACGAGTGAGAGACTTTTGAGCACTCGGCCCCAAACGGAAACACCTCCCCTCAAGCATCAGGGGCCCTTGCAGAAGAGAAAAATGAAAAAATTGCAAGAGTCAGAGGTGATGGATGACTCCTAGGAAACAGTGTCTTCCAGATACAACAGGACTGATGTAGATACGAACTCACAGAGACTATGGCAGCAAATCCAAGACCTGCACAGATTCGAGCTAGACATGGTACCAGCACTGAGAGAAGGAAGTAGACCCAGGGTCCCACCCCTAACCGAGAAGTTATTTGTAACTGAAAAGGAGTTTTCTTCAACAGTGTCATTGGTTGTGTCAAGCACTCTGGGGCAAACCCCATGCCTAAGAAGAGTAGATGGCCAACTCAAATGAACTCAATGGTGTGTGTGTGTGTGTGTGTGTGTGTGTGTGTGTGTGTGTGTATGTGTGTTTTGTGGACTTTTTGCTTCGTTTTGACCTTTTCTTTGTCTTATTAGTCTTTTGTTTCTTTATTTTGATTTTGATTTTGGGGTTTATTTACTTTGATTTTCTTTTTTGTTGTTGTTTTGAAAGAGAGAGAGAGAAATAACATAAATAAATTGGGGACTAGGGAGGGTGGGGGGAATCTGGGAGGAGTTGGGAAGACAAAGGAAGATGAACAAAATATATTTCATGGAAAGTGCCTTAAGCTGGTGTGGTGGCACACACCTTTACTCCCAGCAAACTTCATGTGTGTAAGACTCAGGGAAGGCTTAGCTCTGGGTGGTTGCACAAAGACTTTTTCAGCTTTTCTGATTTTTCTTGAAAAGGCAGGCTTCTGTCAGTCACCACTCAGGAGGGAGAGGCAGACAGGTCTCTGTAAATTTGGGGCCAGCCTGATCTACAGAGTAAGTTCTAGGAGAGCCAGGACTGTTACACAGAGAAACTCTGTCAGGAAGGAAGGGAGGGAGGGAGGAGGGAGGGGAGTTGAGGGGAAGGAAGGGGAAGGGAAAGGAAGGGGAAGGGAAGGGAAGGGAAGGGGAAGGGGAAGGGAAGGGAAGGGAAGGGAAAGAAGGAAGGAAGGGAAGGAAGGGAAGGAAGGGAAGGAAGGGAAGGGAAGGGAAGGGAAGGAAGGGAAGGGAAGGCAGGCAGGCAGGCAGGCAGGCAGGCAGGCAGGCAGGCAGGAAGGAAGGAAGGAAGGAAGGAAGGAAGGAAGGCAGGCTGATTTAAAAGTAAACCACTCTATATTTGCAGCAAGACCACTTATGCTCCAAGAGCCAAACTGAGAAGGCAAGTGACTTAGCTGCCTACTGTGGCTGAAATGTGAGCAAATGGCTGAGCACCCATGTATTTGTCTCTTTGTCAGGCTTGAAGCTGAGTTACTGAGTGGTCAGACATTAATTCCAAGTCCTACCTACCCTTTCAAGACTGCCCTGAAACCCATGCCATGTGTGGCTGATAACTAACAGAAATCTACATTTTCAAGAAAACTCAGAAAAGCTGAAAAAGTCTCTCTGTGACCACGCAGTGCTAGGCCATCGAGATTCCCTAAGACTTGCCAACAGGAAGTACTATGGAGAGCTGCATATTTATAGACAAGAGGTCTGCATGGCAGGGCAGCTTTTGGTGAGAGGAGAGAAGGGTGTCAATAGACACAGTACAGAAATAGTAGCCAAGAAAATGTGGAGATGGTCCTCCAGTGTCCTGAGGCCCAAGAAGGCAGCAGAAGACTCCAGCTACTAGGGTCCAGCTACACCTGCTATCCAAAGACTGAGAGCTTCCAAAACTAGAGAAGAGCCTGGAGCAGAGAAGTAGGAACAAGAAATCTCAGCTTCAACAGATCTGGGTGGGCAGTGAGTTATCTGGGAGATATTCAAGAGCCCTAGAATTCCAAGGTTGTCGCTAACCACAAGTAAGCAAAATAATTCTTGTAAAAACTTGCTGTAATGGCAGGAATGGCAGGGAGAAGTAGGGGTTTCAGTGGGCAGTGTGAAGAGGTTACTTAGCAGGTGGTATGATGCCAGCAACTGAATGGGACTTAATGCTGGGTCAAGACCAGTGAAATAGCCCAGAGGGTACAAGCACTTACTTGTTGCAAAAGCCTGATGACCTGAGTTCAACTACCAGAACCCAAATAAAAAAGCTAGATATGGTGGCACACATCTATCACCCCAGCACTCCTACAAAGAAAGGAGAGAAGGGACAGTAAAATCCAGATTCTCACCAGTCAACAAGCCTGGTGGAAGGAGAGAGCTTACTCTCGAAAGTCGTCCTCTGACCTCTGCACACAAGTTGTGCCATATACACAAATAATAATATAAATTAAAATTGCTTACAAAAGAAAAAGAGATGCCACAAAGACAGTAAAACTTAGACTCCTATGCTAATATCAACAATAACTACGAAACTACAGCAGCCACACCTGCCCACGTGTCTTCTCTTCACTTGACTCCACCCACCTTGGGACTGTCTTTAATCTGCCACCACCATAGCCCTCAAGCCACTGGTGCTCCTCGGTCTGTCCTCTGAGAATGGCTCATCGTGGTATTTTCTGTCAAAGAGCCCTGTTTTGAAGCCATCCTTTCTCCATGACTAATGTGCAAACACAGTTGAATCTGTCTCCAAAAACTCATTCACTTTAGAGTCTAATTTCAAAGATCTGATTCCCAGAAGTCTGTTTTAATAAGAATCTCATGAAGTTTTCATGTGACTCTGCATGTCAATCAAAAATCTTCATATGTCTCTTTGCAATATCTTCTCCACAATGGGGACAAAAATGAAGATGAAAGAGGCAGGACCAGCTACTGCTAAAATGTTCTGAGATCTCTCATCTGAATTGATGTTGAATTAGCTTAATACCACATCAGCAAACAGGGTGTGTTGCATGGTCTATTTATACTACAAAAGTCCTAGTGTTAGGATTTGGCCCTTATTGGACGATGGCATCCTATTCCACTGACTTCTTTACTTGTGGCATGTATAATACCTTCCCATTGTGCCTAGATGGTAATTCTCCTATAGTTTATTGGTTCATTGTAGGCACTTCACTTAGCATCTCTGGGCTTCTGTTTTCTCAGCTCTACAAAGAGATGGTGAGAGTGGGAGAAGGTACACATGTTCATTAGCATTCCTTTCAGTTCTGGTAGCCTGTAATCCTAACAGTTGCTGAGGAAGCCTCCAGACTTAATCGTAAAATCACCTATGTCTTTCCTATACCCAGTTTTACCTTCATCTTCTGTTGTTCTATTGAAGAATACTATGATCTGCCTTGTTGTTTGCTTGCTGTGGTGTTGGAAAACAAACCCAGAGCTTTGTGAGGCAAGCGTCCTACCACTTTGCTTTGTCAACTCCATAGTAAGGATCACTTGTGTGCCACATACCACTAGGAGACACAAAGGCCCTTTAAGAACAGGGACATATGGCATCACCTACAGCGTATAATGCAAAGTTCAAAACAACCAAGACTTAAACACAAAAATTTATTCTCCCCCAGGGAGTTTTCTGAAGGGAGGAAGTCCCTGATTGACATGAAAGCAGCAAGATCAAAAGTCCCTCTAAGTTCAGGCTGACCTTCTGTAGTGCATGGCTTCCCTACTTAGAGTGCAGGGTGACTAAGGAAGCTACAGGTGATGTGTTCAAGTTCCAGGCATAAGGGAAAGGAAAGAAAAGAGGCTTTAAAATAAGCATGCTATTTAGTTAGAGAGGGAGGAATGAAGAGCGAAGGGGTCTGTACCAGGTTGGAGAAACCCACAGGAACAGTTGGCCTCAACAAGGGAGAGCACATGGACCCCAGATGCTGTCGGGGAGGCCAGTACAAGACTGATCCAGACCCCTGAACATGGATGTCAATAAGGAGGCCTCTGCACTCCAGGGAGCCTCTGGAAGTGGATTAGCATTTTTCCCTGATATAAGAAGGGACTTTGAGAGCCCATCCCACGTGAAGGGTTACACTCTGGCCCTGGACACATGGGGAAGGGCCAGGACCAGCACAGGAAGATTTGGTGGACTTTGCAGAGCCCCCGTTGAGGGCCCTACCCTGCCTGGGGAGTGGTGGGTGGATGGGGTGGGGGAGGGGTGGGGAGGAGGATGGGGTGAGGGGAGGGAGAGGGAGGAGGGACTTACATGTGAAACAAGCTTGTTCCCTAACTAGAAATAATAAAAAAAAATAAAAAATAAAATAAAATAAAATAAGCATGCTTCCTCAGTGTATCAACCCCCACTAACAAGCCTTCCTAGAGACCCACACAGATGTCATATTTGGTTTTTAATTATTAGAATATGCAAGACTACACATGGGTGCCAGACACTTAGGAAATGTGGCTTTTAAATGAGTGCATTTCTGCCTTCATTGACACCAGGGTGCACTTCTGCCTTCAATAATGTCTGGGTTCTACAGCTTGGGATTAACACAGAACAAATGCCAGGTAGACAATTGACAGTGCCAGCCATGCCACTCTTGTGTTTCCTGGGGAACCTTAAACTCCATGTGGAAGAGCTTGTTAAATACTGTTGGTTTGGTATGCCTGCCAGCAGGCAGGTGATCTGACCCGGGAACCTGTTTGTTTTCAGCTTGCATAAGCAAGCATCCAGTAGGCTGGTCCTTGGTACAGGAGATAGGTAAATAAAAATGTTCTCTCCAGTCTTTGTGAATTTCAAGTCAGTCAGAAGCATTGATATCTTCTCTTGGAAATTTAGAGAGTTATATGTGAAAATGGAAAAAAGTTATTTCAATTTTCAAAACCAACATGACTTCGCCATGTTGATTAGAGGTGACAATGCACCATGCCATAGTCTGTGCCCTGACTCTCCTGTTCACGGAGTCACACAGGCTGACAGGAAGGAGTCATGGTAGGTCATGGTGGCTACCTGGTGTGCTCTGAGTATGCCCCCAACCCATTGTCTCCCAAGGGGAGACACTACATCTACACTGGATCAGGAGAAGAGAGCCCAATGGACTGGGTCCAGTTCAGGAATTTATAAACATTCTTTATTTATAGGAAAAGAAATGAGTTGCAAACTAAGCTAGATGATTTGCCTGATTCTGGACAGAAGCCAAGCTAAAAGTTGGGTCTTAGCTGGAGGTCATATTCCCTCCAGTCAACAAGTGCAAATTCTCAATCTACCACTGTAAACCAAATGTTTGAAATACTGAAACCACTCAAGTCATTGTCTCCACTCAGCTATCCAGATAAGAATCAAATTTGTTTCATTTTCCCAACCAATGCTTTCCCTAGGCCTCTATGAAGCATGCATTTAATCCGAGCATTATCTTTTAGAGCTTTTGCAAGCCTGATAAGCTGTACAGTGGCAGAGTGCTTGCCTAGTATTCAGGAAGCCCTGGGGTTCAATCCTCAGCATTGCCATTAAAAGCTTATTCAATGGCCAATAGTGTTCTGTGAGAGGCGCAAGGACCAGCAGACATCCCCTTATAATGCTGCTGTATTGTTAATTTACAGAACCATGAATTCACAGGGCTAATCCCTAAGCAAACACAACAATGGCTTTATGTCCATTTGAGTGTCATGTCACCTTATGAAGTGCTTACAATTATGGCATATTTATTAGGCACAATTATTAGGGTTCATATTTGAGGATTACTTTTTTTGAGACAGGGTTTCTCTGTGTAACTGCCCTGTCCTGGAACTTGCTCTGTAGACCAGGCTGGCCTCGAACTCACAGAGAGGCATGTACCACCACTACCCACTTGGGGATTAATTTTAACAGGTAAAAACAAAAATAAAACCATACTGAATGTCCTTGATGGCTAGACAGTCTTTTTGCTTTAATAGTAGCATCAGAGAAGCTAAGCATGGTGACAAGTGCCTTTAGTCCACAATGTGGGAGGCAGAGAAGGGTGGATCTCTATGAGTTTGAGGCTAGTCTGATCTACATAGCTAGTTCCAGGCCAGCCAGGGCTGCATAGAGAAAAAGACCCTGTTTCAAAAAAATTAACAAACAAACCAAAACTAGTAGTAGCAGTGGGATGTGGCTCATGTCTTAACCCTAACACTTGAGAGAGGGTGGCAGGAGGATAAGGAGTTTAAAGTCATCCTTTGATACATAGTCTGAGGAAAGCCTGAGTTACATATATCATGTAGCTTTCAAAAACAGCATTGGCATTTGAGGGAGAAGTCAATCGTATGGAACCAAATTTCCTGCAAAGCAGATGTGGGCAGTCAGGTGGGTTTCTGACTATCAGCCGAACACTGCCCTCTTCCAGACATCTTTTTCCACAACAGAACAGTCTTTGCTTTTAGACCAGTGGTTTTTTATTTGAGCACTCACCAGAATCACTTATAGGACTTCCTAAAACTCACATTGCTGGCCTCTTATTTCCATCTCATTAGGTGTTCGGGGCTGGAGAGTCTTTATCTCCAACAGGCTCCCAAGCGAGGCGCTGGTGAGGAAGGCACACCGAGAGAGGCTGTCTAAGACAGTTATTCTGCCTTCTATCCCCATATACTTCTCTGCTACAGACCGTCTTTGCGCAGGGAAAGCTTTCTGCCTCTTGAGCTGCATGCACAGGACAGTGCAGTTTTAGATGCTTCAGCAGGGTGCTGCAAGTGGGGGTTAAAGTACCCTGAAGACAGCCTTACAATGTTGCGGTCTTGTTAATATGCAAGACCAGACTCATGCTTCCACTGCAGAATGTACTGATTTCTACCCAGAGTTACAAAGGATGGGTGGAGCTAAAAAATGTGACTGAAAGGGCTCATGGGAATCCAGGACTTAACTTGAGTTTTGCCTAGCACTTAGGAGAGTTACAGGAGGTTGAAGCTGGAAGGCTGTTAATTACCATCAAATCTACTTCCCTCCCACTCTCTCAGCAGTTAAGTGCACTGACTGCTCTTACGAAGGACCTGGATCTGGTTCCCAGCACCACAAGGTAACTCACAAACATCTGTAATGCCAGTCCAAGGGGATTCGATACAGTCTTCTGGCCCCAAGGGACTACATGTATGGAACACTTTCACATACATGCAGGCAAAGAAAACAGACACATAAAATATAGAATAAATCTTTCTTTTTAATTGAGGAAATCAGGGCCCACACATGTTCCAAGAAGAATCCAAAACTATACAATAAATTGTAAGAGTGTACAGGGTCATGATCTGATCTAATCAAGACCATAGCAACATGAGTTAGGTCTAATTTGATACACTTGTTCTTCAGAGACCACATGGTAAAACCACACTGCATGTTTCTTCTCCTTCCATGTCATCATTAGCAGGGGTGGATAATTCTTAAAAAGTCAGTTTGATGTCCATGAGAAATTCAACCCATAGTGATTCACCAATGTGACTTTTATTCCCACCAGACACTATGCTTCCAAAATGAAAGAGACTAAAATATTCATTCATGCATTTAGCGGAATGTGTGAGGGTCTGAGTTCTACACCAGTTCACTATCATTATTCTAGTGGTCATCCATTAAAAAAAAAAAAAAAAAAAAAAAAAAAACAGCTCTACTTGTAACTGACTGAGCAAGGATGAAGATATTTTGAAGAAACAGATATTTGTCCCCCTCTTTTGGCTACCAGACTATAGACACAATGGACTTCAGAAAACTGAAATTCCCCAAGAATCTCTTGCTGAGGAAAGAGAAGGTCTAAATCCCGACATTAGGTAGAGAAGAAATACCTCCCAGGAAGGTATTTTGCACAGTGCTGAGAGCTTGTTATGTCACCTTGCTGGAGAGACTGGAGCCCAAACAAGGCTTGATGTGGAATCACAAGTTGACTAGAGACTGCTTAATATATATATCATGGGCCACTCCTTAAACCTCAACCACACTTCAGCACCCAGGAGACGGACTTAGGGAGGATCACTATCTCTTTGTCCCTCCTCCCAATGTGAAAACACATTGAATCGATCTCCCTTTTCTGACTTTCAGTATTAACTTAGCTTTTTAAACTGGCTTAAGATAGAGCTGGTGAAAAACCTGGCTTCTTTGAGAACAAGCTGTGATCCAAGTCCTGTTTCACAGTGATTCTGCAGAGCAATTAGGGGGAAAGTACATGAGCAGCCCAGAAAAATATGGTTTTGCCACTAAAATGATCAATGCAACTAGTCAATAACTCTATCTCAAAGATTTGGTTAACCCCATGCGAATTGTCCTCAAGAGAAAATAGCTTTGAATGAAAGAATTGGATAATAGCAACTGGTAGTGTTGCCACCTTTCAAATCAGCACACTGGATGAAATAATCAATTATTTAAAATATAACTCCAAACCAATCTAAGTAGGCACCATTGCTTTATTTTTTGTTCATCTCAAAAATGTTTATGCTGGAACTTAAATCCCAACGTGATAGACAGACAGACAGACAGACAGACAGACAGACAGACAGACAAAGAGCTGGGGCCTGTAGGAAGTTATTCGATCTTGAATAACATTGTCAACCTTAGGAAAAGGGCAGAGTGATATAACTCAGCCTTTCTTTCTTTCTTTAGTCCACACACCACGTGAAGATACAGCCATTCACCTCCTCTCCGGAGGACACAGCTATAAGATGCCATCCTGGAAGCACCACACACCCCTCAGCAGACACCAACCTTGTCTTCATCTTGACCTTGAATTTCCCCAGAAATCAATATATGCTCTTTATGAACTACCTGTCTCTGGTGTTTTTTTTAATAATAGCACTAATAAACAAAGATAATATGTAATATGCTTTTTAAAATAATAGAAAATAAATTGAAAAGAAAAACTAGCTAATTTTAAAATACTGAAGAGTATTATTTCTCGACCATTTTAGACATCATAGAACATCTACTTGTCAACCTAGACCCAGTCACAACGAGTGTTAAGACAGAGCAATGAATCATGTCTGAGAGTGTTCAAGGAAATATTCTTAATTTTAAACACACTTGGGGGGGCATAGCAGGAGAAACACACTATTCATGCCCTTTTGATAACATAATTCTTTTTTTTTTCTTGGTTTTTCGAGACAGAGTTTCTCTGTGTAGCTTTGGAGCCTGTCCTGGAGCCAGATCTTGTAGACCTGGTTGGTCTTAAGCTCACAGAGATCTGCCTGTTTCTGCCTCCCAAGTGCTGGCATTAAAGGCGTGTGCCACCACTGCCTGGCAACAAAATTCTTACACATAACAAATTAAATATCTGAGTCTCAGCCCCATCTCCACTGTGTCTGTAGGTGATGGGGGGACATGTAAAATTCAGGTCAACTAGAAGGCTCTCTCTCTCCATTCTGGGTGTATGCATTTACTATGTTTACATATTGCCAGAGGAGAAATGGTCAAGAAATAACAAAGTAATTGATTTGATTGACTCCCAATAGTATCTTTAACAATGAACAAATTGAGTCTCAACCCCTTTCTAACATACATCCAATTGATGGGAACTATTTTATTTTAGAAATTATGTGCAAGAAGAGTCTGCTTGGGAGTGGAGAGTAAAAACAAAAAGGTTGATCAAAGGCTGGATTTCATGGTGGACAGCACTGCAGGAAGTAGATGTCTGCACACCCTAGAACAGCTGAGCTGATGGTGGATTCTGCTGCCAGCCTCAGCATGATGCTCCCACTACCCTGCCTCACAGTACTCTCTCCTTGTATCCATATTCCTAAAGCAACTCTTCACCCTGGGAGAACACTATGAACACCTTTACAATCCCCAGAATTCAGCCAGAAGCTCTCCTTCTCTAAACACCTCTTCAGACAACCAGGTCCATCCTGGCACCCCATGTAGTTGTGACTCTTTACAGTGGGTTCTGTGCATTCATGTGAGCACTGTACTGTCTCCTGTTTGAACTGTCACACGATGATCTTTTTTTTCCCTTGGTGGGCTTTGTCATCATCACTCCAGTCTTCCTGCTCTTCCCCTTAGCCCAAGCAGGAAAAGCCCACGGGCCATACTCAACTACCTGTGTGTGTGAGGGCTGAGCTGGTCTTGGATGCTGCTTTTTTTTTTTTTTTTTTTTTGTAGGCTGGAGGAGCTTAAAATAATTGGTCTGGGAAGGGTCTGGAGAGAAACCTTGAAGAAGGCACAAGGGTAATTAGGCGGCAGAGTTGCTATGGTTACTAGGCAGCCTGATGCTCTAGCCACCTCCTACCCACAAGGCAACCCTTCTCTATGAAGCAAAAGAAGATACACACAGGTATTCACACCCAATCCACCACATGAGCTGATAGAGCAAGGACTTAGTCACATCAACTGTTTGTCACAGAAACAGCAAACACAGGGGCCACCAGGGCAGTAAAGGGAACACAGATGAAGGGAAAGCTGCTTGGTAGATATTTAAGATTAGAAAATGGTAAGAGACTAATGTTGGAGCTGGTGTTCGCCGAGCTCTCCAAGTGTGGTTATGATGTTCTTTGTTTCTGTCTTCTCTTGACACAGGGACATCTGTCCCTGAGGCTCTCAGTGCCTTGCTTCCTGGGTGAAGACAGGCTTGGGCAGTGGGGAAAACAGGGACGGTGGGACCCCAGCAGGAGGGTCTCCTCTTTCCACCTGAGCCACAGACTATGGTTTCCTGGGCTCCAGATGGTGATCATGATTGTTAAAAAGCAACCATTATCCCTGTTAATGAGGATAATAAAACAGAACGATTCACGAGCATCCACAGCATATGGAACCCCTACAAAACACAGATTCACCCAGCATCGCCGGGAAATGAAGTTTTCCACACCAGTGAGTTTTCTGGAAAATTAGAGCTTACCTCTTTAGCTTCGATATTTTTTTTTCTGAACATATTAACCATTTGGGGTGGAAAGACATGTCAAATATGTAATACATCTTCCTATGTTGCTGGATAGTGTAACAAACACTATGCAAATCTCTTTTTCTTCTGGATGTCTTATTATAAGCATGCACTCAAGCATTGGGAGGGGGAGGCTCCACCTATTGCATATGGAAGTCCTCTTAGGAAAATGGCCAGCTTTGCCTGGACTTAGCTGCAATGCAGTGCAGTTCTCTCTCCGCACCGGACTGAGGCAGGAACCAGGGCTTTTCACCCTTGCCACTCAAAAGATGGCCTCCAGAATAAGAACTCAGTACCACCTGGGACTTAGTCAGAAGCACAGACTCTGGCCACATCCCAGTCCCACTGAATGAAGTGGAATCTGGGTTTTAACAAGATGCTTGGGTGATTCCTATGCACATTAAAGTGAGTAAGCACAACTCTCCAGCTGTGATCTCCAGCAGGTTCCTGACCAGTTACAACACCATCTCCTGAACATGCTTGTCAGAAACCCAAAAGGGTCCAGTGCAGGCCTAAGATCAGAATCTCCAGGGACTGAAACCCAGCCATCTTATTTTTACCACACCCTTTGGGTAATGCACCAAAGTTATCAGTGACCAGCTCTTGGTCTGGCTCCCAGGATTCAGCATTTGCTAAAGGGAAGAGAATTCCTGTATTCCTTTCATCTAAAGAGAGGAGACTCTCACATCTGATGTTCTCACAATGGTTAAGATTACTGGCCGGGGGCTAGAAATGTAACTGAAGGTGAAGCACTGCCCAGCATGCTTTGGGACTTATATCCAATTCCCTGCACCACAATAAAAACAATCAATTAATTAACCACTGGCATTGCTAACTAGAAAAGACTACATATAAAAGCCATGCATTGTATGACATTATTTTGCATAAAATATCCTGAATACACATAATCATAGACACAGAAAATGATATAGGAAGCATTTGGTAATGGGTACAGGGTTTTTTTTTTTAAGACAAAGACAATATAATGTGGAATTCTATAGTGGTGATGGATGCACAACTAAAATCCCTTGATGTTTTAAAAGGGAAAATAAATTGCTCATTGGCTTACACATTTTGAAAGACTGAATTTGTAGTGTTTAAATTATATATCAGTTTTAGGAAGTTCTTAGGCTTTAGAATGAACCTGTTGAAATAAGTTCAAATCTTGATCCTGACAAATGGTAGCCATGTCACCTTGCACAAGCTAATTAACCTCTCATAGTCCATTAAAAAAAGATGGTATTGGTGTATCTCCTAGGGTTGTTGTGAAATTGTTTCCAGTTTAAAAAATTGTCCAGAATTGGAATCAAAATCTAATCACCCTAAAATATGACATCAGGAGACCAGAATGTGCCAGCCCAAAATACACCTCTGTAGGTATTGACTATTCTGAGCTGGTTATTTTGAGAAACTGCAGACACAGGAGCAGCTCTGCAAGCCTGCCCCTCTGTAGGGGAAATTTTTATCTACAAAGGATATTTTCACAAATGAAGATCTATACCAGAAAGAGTTATCTGAAGTCTGTTTTACCACCTAAGAGACTTTAATCTGCTTAACAAGGCAAATTAAATCACTCTTTCCTCCCCTTACCCTCTCATAATTTATCTCTAACTTTCCAAGCTCCATCCCTTACCATAGCTCTTCATTCTTTACAGGCCTTAGTTATCTGGCCATTTACTAGAGACTTCTATGAGACTCCTATGCCTCACGTTGGTAAAATGGGTTTTCTCTCATGAATGTTTTAGGCCATTTTATGTGTAGACCAGCCAAAGGAAAACACTTTATTGCTTTGTTTCTTTCTCATCCTATGTAAGAGCTGGCAAATGTTTGTTGCTGTCAGAGTGAAAAGTGTGTAACACCTGGCCAGTCACCATCATGAGGGTCACAGTGACACCTCCTAAAACAAGAGGCATGTTAATAGTGGAAGAGTGGAACAGATTTATTAAACACAAAAGTTATACATGACATGAGAATCCTTAGGGTTATGGATACAGGTAGAGCCCTTGCTTAGCATGAGTGAGGCGTAAGGTTTATCCCCAGCAAAATACACACACACACACACACACACACACACACACACACACACACACACACGACAAACCTGTATTAAGCTTCAATGAAGAATTGGCAGTCATCTAGAAATACATTTGACTTTATAATAATATTCTCAGGGTGAGCTTAGTATGACCAGTCATTCAGATTCCTCTTGGCCTCTCTGATTTCCAGTATAGTGCAGGACACCCATTATATCAGGGATCTTTGGGAGAGGAGAGGCCAGAGTATGAGCTTTTATAGTTTTATGGCTTGCTTCTGGGAGAGGTGTTCTAGGTTCTATGACCCACCTTGGTGCAGACAAATTCAGATTTCTGTGATCTGCTTTTTCAGGAATGGGAGGACCACAAGAATGGATGACACGGAGGAGGGGAGAAAGTCTAAAAGACCTTGACCTTGTTTCTGATGTTCTCCAGTCTCCTCAAAGAACCCAGTATTCCAAGGTGCTATTCTGTGGGAAGTCATGTTCTGTGTTCTGACATTACTGCAGATCCAACAAATTTCAAACTTTGAAATGTACAGATACTATCAAATGTGTTTAAGAAAATGCGTTCTCTAACTTTTCAGATTCTTGAGTCTGGGGTATAACTTCAGAATCAGTCACTTAGTAAGTCTGCCACTCTAATTACAGACAGCCCACATATGGCACTTGGACAAATGCTTCTGGAAACTCTTCATGATGGCTGGTGTTCATTGTCAACTTGGTAAGAATGTAGAATCTCCTGTTCAGAATGCCAGGGGCAGGAAGACCTGTCCACTGTGGGCAGTGCCATCCCCTGGTTAGACTCCTAGACTGCCTAACTGGAAAAAAGGAGCTCAGCAGCAGCCGGCATTCATTACTCCCTGCTTCCTGACTGTGGATGGAATGTGATCAGCGGTGTCGAGTTTGTGCTGCCAGGACTTCCCCACCAAGATGCACTATACCCTTAAACACACTTTTCTCCCTGAAGTTGCATCTGTTAGAATATTTTTATCACAACACCAAGAAAACCAAGACACTCTTGTAAATCAGAAAAAAATAGATGCTTTTAGAATTATGTTATTTTCCATGTATAATAATGAAAATAAAGAGATCATTGTTCCTATTCTTACACAGAGAGGGGGAAGAGGGAGGGATGGGGAGGGAGGGAGAGAGAGAGAGAGAGAGAGAGAGAGAGAGAGAGAGAGAGAGAGAGACTGGATAATTTGTATTTTTCTTTTTTATGAATCCATCAGAGAACTGAGGCTGACAGGCAACCAGTAAACTCAAATTTAAGAAAACACAAACCCCTGCAGAGAGAGAGAGAGAGAGAGAGAGAGAGAGAGAGAGAGAGAGAGAGAGAGAGAGAAATAACGAGCACTTGATTACAGACGACAGATGCCACTCATCCCAGGTAAGAAAAATTAAGCTAAATTTTTTAACAAATTGTAAGGTTTGGGTTTAGGCTAGCAAGAGATTGTCAAACCCATGTTAGAACTAACTCTCTCACAGTTAGAACTGGCTCTTTCTACAGCCCTCACCGGTACACAAAGAAGAGGCGGGAGAGGAATGATCCTTCAACAATACCCATATGTAGTAGCCAAGAGGAAAGCAGCAGCCACCAAGTCAAATGCAGAGAGCAGGGCTGGACCTTCACGTCTGTATCTCCCCAACAGAGAAAAAGGAGCTAAAGAAGTGGGGAAAGGTAACAAACCTTGTCAGTCTTAGTACTAGTGAAAAACAAAACTAGAAGACCAACATTGCAGCTTGCAGGAGGAGTAAGATGAGAGGACAAATTTGTTATCTGTAGGAAGGGGTAGCAATATAGACTGAGATGGCCACTGACAAAGCCCTTAATCCCACAGACCAGTACTGTAATGCCTGCCTGTGATTAGGACTCAGTGAAAACAAGAGCATCTAATCATCCCCACCATGCTCCCACACCACAAGGTATTTGGCTTTTGTAAAAACCAAAACAACAAAAATGTATAGGCAAGGAAAGAAAAAAAAAATTTGTCACAGGCAAGGCAATCAGCAGAACAGGACACACATTTACACAGGGGTGAGGCCATCAAATGGAGACCTTAACACACTGTGATTACGACATCAGTCTTCAACTGATAGAATAGTTGGTTCCCATAGATAAATAGAAAGTACAGACAGAATCAGGTGAAAACACTAGGAACAACAACAATAAAAAAGCCAAGAAGAGGGAGGAATAATACTCCCAACAGGTACAGTAGTGGACCTGAAACAGCCAAGGAAAGAAGAGGTGGCTTTGAGGGCAGCCCAATAGAAACTATCAAATGTAAATTCTGTAGGCAATACAGAAAGTACCTAAAACAGAGTGGAGCACTCAGGAACTGTCGAGCAATATTAATATAACACGCACACAGTATAAACGGACTCTCAAGCAAGAGACAAGAGGGGAAAGATTGAAGGAATAACGTATTTAATTTTATCTTCATTTACTCTCTTTTCAGTGCCTTTCATTTCTTTTGCAGATTAAAGATGCTGTCTGACTCCAGTTTTGTCTGCCTGAACAACATCTTTTAATAACACTTTCATTGCAAGTCTGATGGCAATAAATTCAATTCTTGTTTGATGAAGTGTTTATCTGCCATCGTGTGTGTGTGTGTGTGTGTGTGTGTGTGTGTGTGTGTGTGTGTGTGTGTGTGTGTGTGTTGCATGCATGTGAGTATGCTGGAGCATGTACCCCCCCACACACAAACACACATGCGTGCATGTGCACACAGAGGCCAGAGGAAAGCAACAGGTGGACTATTGCTGATTACTGGAAGCTGGACCTTTCAGGAGACTCCTGGGATCCACCCTACCCCAGACCCCAGTGTTGGGGCTGCAGGCATGCATAGCCATACACAGATTTTATTTCAGTGTAAAGATTCAAACTGAGGTCCTTATGTTTGCACAGAAGAGCATGTACTCACTGAGTCATGTCCCCAGCCCGTCTCCCGTCTTTAAAGATGGGTTTGCTGACTATAAAATTCTGAGCTGACAGGATGTTTCATTTTGGCTTTTGGTTTTATTTCTAGTAGTGTATGAACATCACTCCTTTGTCTTCTGGTTTGGATGGTTTCTAGCAAGAAGTCTGCAGTAACTTATTTTGCTATTATTACATTAATTTATTTGTGTATGTATGTATGTATCTGTCTGTCTGTCTCTGTCTCTGTCTCTCTGTCTCTCTGTCTCTCTCTCTCTCTCTCTCTCTCTCTCTGTGTGTGTGTGTGTGTGGGGGGGCATGCACACATGTGCCACAATGCACACGTGGAAATCAAAAGACCCCTTACAAAATCCAGTTGTCTTCTTTCACCATGTAAGCCTCAGGGATCAAACCTTGATCATCAAGCTTGGCAGTAATCACTTCACTCACTGAACAAGGCCCCCTGACCTACTGTAACTTACTCTAATGCCAATGTCATGTGTCTTTTTCCTCTAGTTGCCTTGATTTTGTCTTTTTTAGTGGTTGAATGTGTGTGGGTTTTGATATGTACCATACTTGAGTGTCCTCTCTGTTTCTTGGATCTGTAGTTTAGTGTCTAAATTTCAGACCTCTTTGGTTGTCATTAAGGTGTAATGCTTAGACATAGAACTGAAGAATGACTAAGTCTGTCAGACAGAGAAGGGGTAAGAAGTTTCATAGGCGAGAGCGCAGGAGATGAAATGGCATGGCTAATGGCCTTAAAACTGCAGAGTGTTCCCCATGGTTTAGACAAATGTAAAAAGACCATTCTAAGATCCTTCTTGAAAAGCTGCATGCCTAGGATGCCAGCATTCAGGAAACAGAGACAGGAGGATGGCCTCAAGTTTGAGGCCAGCCAGAGCTACACAGTGAAACCTTTCTTGGAAAGAATGACAAGTGAAGGAACAGCAGATAAAGTTGGACAAGTGGAGACACATTGTAGGCGGCTGTGTAACCTACAGTTAGCATCCTTTCTTAGGGTACATGTTGGGTGGTTTAGACGGCTGTGTAGCCCACAGTAAGCGTCCTTGGTTAGGGTGCGTGTTGGGTGGCAGAGGGTGAGTGTGCTCAGATTTAAATTATTATATCTTAATTTCAGATCATTCAACATACAATGTGCACAGTATTTTGAAGTCAGGGCTACATATTTCCTTAGATAATTTCAAGCTCTAGGCTCTGCTCTTTCCTCTTCCTAATTCCAGACCATCTATCATGAGCTGAGTCGCCCAAGTCGTCTCAGTCAAGGGCAGCCTTGAACTGATGGCCAGCCCATCACCAGATATGCAAACAGCCCTTACCCAAGATCAGCAAAGCCACCTAGCAGACCTCTGGACATACGAGCAGTAAGCATGTATCATCATGTGTCACTGAGACTTCGAGGTTATACAACATAATCTGTACGGCAGCTAGCCAGTAGACTGTGAGGCTGTGCACACAAACTGAAAAGTACATACTGTTAACACTTGGGAAGAGATTACATGCTACATAGTTGTGATTATGTACCATCCCTTATCCTGTGATACGGTATACTCTGAAATTTTTCAGAGGGCTACAGAACCAAACTTTAATTTGGACAGCAGGACCTTGGATACAATCTAGTCTATCATTCTTCTTGGGCATGGAGCCTCTTTTTCACTCACATTTTCTTTTGTCTGTACTAACAGACTTGTTCATTCAAGCACCCCTTCCCCCTAATAGTTCTGAGCCATCATCCATAAATCCTGCCCTCTTCTCTATGAAGACAGCATAGGAGTCTGGGCCCAGTTCTGTCCTCAACCCACCACTTCTCCATGTTGGCATCTGTTAGCAATGCTCTGTGTTGTGATTTGCAATTTTTCCCAGATGCATTCAGCATGCAGCCAGTTTGACAAGCTAAAAGCTGCTAATGCGGGATCATTTATTACATTTTCCTGCACACTGCATTAATCTTAAAGACCCAGCTTAATGTACACAATGGCATCTTCTCTGAATACAGAAGGGCTGGGCTACAAAGGCTTATAAAGTAAGCATCTTCCTAAATTTCCCAAGGACTGGAAAGCCAGAGGAATAAATTGGAAGAGAAACTATGCAAGCTGTTTTCTATTTTCTAAAGGAAGGAAGGAATTATTTAGCCAGACGCGGGGCTCTTTTGGGCACCTCACACATTGTTATTGCTGAACAAATGGTTATTATTATTCTTAGCAATGAGGTGCCTCAGGATGGACCTCTGCTTCCCTAAAAGGTATGGGAGTGTTTCCAGGTCCCATCTCTGCATCCTGAACTGCACGCTCACCTTAACAGCTGAAGGATCTTCCCCTCCTCTAACCTAGAAGGCAGGAGGCAGGATGCCTGTCTAGAAAAATGACAAATCAGACATGACATACATACAGACCCATTACTTCTGTCATATTTCTCCTCTTAACTTTTCTCAGCAATTAAGGTTTCTATGAGCCTCCCACTCCTTTTCAAATCCCGCTCTTGAGGCAGTTGTAATTAAATCTCCTTGATTTCCCAATGACTCTGCGATGGAAAATAACCTTTTCTAAGAAAAGTTTCCTTCTGGATTTCTCCCAACACGTTCCTGACTCCGGCTTGGGTGGTCATCAGAATCTTCCCCTCCTTCTCCTCTAAGCAGCAATTCAGGAAAAGCCCTACCTCCTCCAGGAAGTCCTCTCTGAGTACTGAGCCCACTCTCCTCCCGATGCCCTCTCCCTCCTCCTTCTGTCTCTGGCCTGTCTTCTCCTCTCATTCACAGTAAACCACTCCTCTAGTAGTCTTCTCCCAAGATGTCCTCACCATCTGCCAAGCTTAGCCTCTGAGGAGGAGACAGGGCCATCCTCAGCTGACTCTGCCGAGGGGAGCCATCCGTACCATTACCACTGGAGGGCCACAGCAGACCTCTCCCCACCCTCACTTAGCAGCATTATGTTCCCTTTCAGAGTGCTGCCAAGGAACTGAGCCTTATTGGTCATCGCCTTTGTTCCTAGCCTGTTAGCGTCACAAACTGTGAGACACTGTGATTTACCTGGAGATGGAGGACCTAGATTCTTCTTTAAAAAACAAAACAAACAAACAAACAACAACAACAAAAACTGGAAATAATCTTTGAAAGAATCCTTAGGCTCCTGATTTCAGGCCACATTTGTACTATGAACTTCAGGGCCAGGTCATAAGGAAATACAAAACTATAAGAAAATATGTTAATTTGATGGAAACTTACAAATAGCATATGTGTATAAAATATGAATTAACTTTATAACACACTGTGTAAGTGCCAAATAAATTAGAAACACAATACTAGGTAGAGGAAGTGTTTGGGTTGGGAGAGAAAAGTAGAGGAAGGGAGAGTTAGGGCTGGAAGGGCGGTGAGGGCGGTTCTACCTGAGAAAGCAACAGAAGCAGTCTGGAGCTCAGAGAGGGAGAGCAGCAGAAACAGTTCTTTCACAGAACCTCCTAACAAAGGGCTGAGCACACTGGCACTGTGTATTTAGACTAAGAGAATAGTAAGTGGGCTTGCCTGCTTGGGATAAAACCCTGTGCTGAGGAAAATGGGAAATTAGGTTCCAATGCCAAGACAAATAATCTTCATTTTGTTTCTCAATAAAAAGAACCTGCCTTAGTTACCTATTTTTAATAGACCCCATTAAATCTGTGTCCTGAACAGGAAATGTGCACTTATGTTGAGAATGTGCAGTATTATAATAATTCAGCCACCACCGGTTATTCTTTAGAGCTCCATGTTAACTCCTAGCTAACCACAGTCTGTCCCTGCAGTCTGTGGGTTACTCATTCCCCCCATCATCTAGGGTGTGCACCCACTGTGTAATCCCTGTGTTGATTGCCCTGCTTCCCTCAAAACTGAAGTAGTGGCAATACCTAAGTTCAAAGAAAGTACTCTTACCCATCCCTCATGTATAACTGCCAATTCTGCTTCCATTTCTTAGAGGCTGTACTTCCTTCCTGGGGCTTCCACCAAGACTGGACTTCTGTAGTCCATATTAAACATGTTTGGTGTGTTTGTGTGTGGTGCACACATGTGTGGAGTACATGTGCATGCACATGTATGTGTATGGGCATGAAGAAGTCAGAGAAAGACATCAGCTCTCCCTCCCTCCCGCCCCCCTCTCTCTTTCCCTCCCTTCCCTCCCTCTCTCCCTCCTCTCTTTTTCTCTCTCCCCTCTTCTCCCCTTGACATGAGGTCTCTCACTGAACCTGGAACCTGTAGCTTTTAGGCTAACCTGGAGACCAACAAGCCCCTGCAATGCTCACGTCCCTTTTTACCCTCCAGTGTTAGGGTTACTGAAGGATGGTGGGGATCTGAATTCAGGTCCACTAAGACAGTGCTCTTAGCCATGAAACTATCACCCCATTTGCTTGTTCCAGTAGACTGAAACAAATGGGAATGCCAAGCTAATAACTAATTCACCATTGGAGGCTAAATGGCTAAGGCTTTTGCTCTTCCTTTATTATAAGGTTAGAATTGTTTAGCTATTCTCCCCTCAGTGACTTAGAGTTGGCTCTATCTTCCAGAAAATTCTTTTGCACCTCCCTCTGCCATGTCACTTCTTGTCTAATAGAAGAGTTGAAATCATAACCTCACAAGATGGAGCAGTCCAACTCACCCCTCCAAGCCTGTCTTGGACCAGCTTCTGAACAGTCTCCAAACAGCCCAGAATGCCTGGAAAGCCCTCCCACTCCCCATGCCAAGCCATGTGTCTCCTATCATTTAAATAATCCCCAAATCCCACCCTCTCTGTGATCCCTCATGACTTCAGAGAAGAACAAACCATTCCCCTCATCAGATCCTGTCTCCTCATGAAAGGCTTCTGGCCCCCTTCCCTGAAACCACCCAAACCCCAACTCAGGCTCTGCATTCCCTCCTCACCCCTAAACATGTGTGTCCTTGAACTGTACTAACTATAAATAGCCTATACTTGAACTCATTGGTGGTGTTGTAAACCCTTTCTGTCAGCCCAAACAATCTTGGGCTTGTTAGGATCAAGGAAGTAGCCTTGGTTGAGGGTTTTCTTTCTTTCTTTTTTTTTTTTTCCAGTGAATTGAGACAAGACCATGAGAAACAACCATTTATTCATAGAATACTCCCCAGCACATTTCAAAACCTGCAAATGCTCATAGTCCCTTGTGTAATCTGGCATGGCATAGCATTTGCATGAAGGCTGTGAACACCTCTGAACTACTTAATAAGACCTGAACAATAGAAATCTTATGTAAATAGTTGTACTATAGTGACTAGAGAATAATGGCAAGAAAAACCCTGTGTGTGTTTGGTGTAGATGCAAGTTGTTTCTTAGCAGAGTAAACACATTGATCTAGTTAACATGTTTTTGCTCTGCAGTCAGTTAAATCTGTGGAGTAGAACCAGAAGCCCACTATGTTTCCTTGCTTAGGCAATGCAAATGGTGACAGAGAAACACTGTAAGAACCAACATCTCTACAGCATTTATGAAACACTGTTGTATCTATGGCCTTATTTTTTTCTTTAACAGGACCTTGAGACATTGTATTTGCATTAACCTCTCTTAAAAAGGAAATGCAAGTTGAATGATATTGAATAATTTGCTTTTAGTCAAGCAATAAATGGTGTCTGAGATTAATTTGGAAATAATTCCATGAAGATTTCTCACCTGATACAATAAAACAAAATAAATCTCATGTGGATTAAAAGGTTAAACAATGTATTTTTTTTTAAAGGAGAACACATAGCTAAGGGTCAGCACAGCTTCATCTCTGGGCGTAGAAAGACTTTTTAGCCATAAAAGTACTGATAGAAAAATAAATAAATCATAAATAAATAAAATAAGTACTAACAAAATATTGCAACACATCACTAAAGAAAAAATAGTAAGCAGTTTTTTTTAAAGTAAAAGTTCTATACATCCAAGCACAGAGAAGCCATCCACAGCCTTAGAAGTTACTTTTTGAGAAATTATTGCTTTCCTCACTACAAATTTTATGAAAGTATATTTTTCAATCTTTCTACAGAGTGAGTCGACATTAAGGAAATCAAATGAATAGAGAACTTGCAGAAAAGTAAACACCTTTATATAGTTAACCTGTTTATGTAAGAGTCACAGATGTGCAAAATAAAACAAGGGGGCACTTGTTAGCTGTCAACGTAATCGTGAGGGTACTTCACAATGCCGGGGACAGCATAGTGAAGTGGACACTCGTCACAGTGACAAATGTGAGAACTGGAAGAACCTTCTAGATTAGCTGAGAAGAACCTACCAAGAGCTTAAAATACACACACCAGTGGAGTAAATCTGCTCTGGATCTGCCCCTAGGAACAATCAGACAATCTCAGAGGTGTCAGTGTTCTGGAATACTTAAGCAGTAATATTTTGCATACTTTTACATTCTAGGATACCCATACCAAATAAAAATGTTTAGAAATTGTTTTTATTTGTTTGGGGGGTCTAGGGGTGTTTCGGCATCTGTATGCAAGTGTGCGGTATGTGTGTTTGGGCAGACTTGCACACACATGAATATGCATGCATGTTGAAGCCTTGAGGTTAATCAGGTGTGTTCTTTGATTATTCTCCATTGTATATATTGAAGTAGACACTCTCTCTGAACCTGGAACTTACCATTTTGGGTTGTCTGGCTTGGCAACTTGCTCTTAGGATTCCCTATCTGTGCCTCCCACATGCTAGGATTACTGAGAGACTACCAAGTCCAGGGAGCCTTTTATGGAGGTTCTGAAAATATGAACTCTAGACCCCACACTTACTGGCGTTCCTTGGTTCACTGTGAGGTCTTTGCTTCCTTGATCTTGGCAAGGAAGTCCCTAGCATCTCTCCCATTCTGAGGTGACATAGGAAGGTAGGAGAGCTGGGCTGTGTGGAAGGGGATAACACTGTTTGCTCCTGCGGGGCAGGAGGGCCTATGCAGCAGCAGCTCATCTTGAAGTTATCAGTCAGCACTCTGCAAAACACAAAGTGGAGGTTCAAACACATTGCTGCACATCTAGTGAGAACTAGGCCAAGACCACACTCCACATCTACCCTCTGTCTTCCATCAAAATATAGCCCAATCCTGCAGCTCAGTAAATTTGGGGAAACATAATCAGAATGCTTTATACAATGTAGAGTTATGTCAAAAGTGTGCTGTGTTACAACAGTATCAATGCCAAGGTATTAGTTTTTTATTTTTTATTACTATTGTTATTGGTTACTATTATTATTACCCATAGGAGCAATGGCCAGGACTACTGGTTTCAAAGGGACTTTTCTGTCCTTACTCTCAATATCCATTTACATATGCATAAATGGTCCTCATTCTTTCTCTCTGCAAGCACTATTGTCACATGACATCCAAATACCTCAGTAATTCATGTACTCATTCTGATTCCATGGAAAATGGAGGTCTTCGAAGTATTCCCACCGGATCACCTTATTCGGAACTAATGATATGGAGAGAGGCATTTACCCACAGCACTGTTCACCAGCACAGGACAGGTAACAATCCACACACCGATGTACAGAGGCCTAATGAAATCAGTGTGGTAGTATGGAATAGCAAGCAAACACTGAGGGAATTCTGAGCCTTGTTCCACAAACTGTGGTGGGCTCTCAGGATGAACTCCTCCCTCATGGGCTATCCTATCTCTATCTCCTCTGTTGGCCCTTCTTCCATGTCCCAACCTCTAAATGTTGAAAAAAGGACCCAGGAATCTTCCTCCAGTTAGGGTCTCTTAACAACCCTGCCCACAGTAAAGCCACCATCCACAAATACCCAAATCTCTACCTCCAGTTCAGACTTAAGCCATGTGCTCCAACCTAGACATTATTGGGCTTCTGAAAGTTGGTACTGAGATAGGACACATGTGACCTGAGTTTTATACATCCAGAAAGCACTTGCCACCATACTGTCTCTTCCTTGCCCATAGCACCCTGTTTTAGTAAAAGCAAAATTTTTGCCCAGTCTCTCAGGCCCAAATTCATGGGATCATTTAAACTCTTTTCTTACAACTCCTACTTTTTGTGGTTGTACTCCCCAAACTGAAGCCTACATTACCACCTTGGACCAAGCCTGTCATCTGCTTCTTGATTCTGACAATTCCACTTTTGCTCCTTCTTAGCTTGTTCACCACACAGTAGCCAGTAGGAACTTTTAAAAACATGTATTAGCTATGATCCCTTCTTCCAAACTTTCAGTGCCTACATACTCACTAAGAATACAAATTAAACTCCTTGCCCTGCTTCTTCTAGTCCTCATGAGCTCTGTCCCTATCTGCCTATATAACCTCTGCTCTCTGTCTCACTCTGCCTCAGCCACACATCCAACCAAACCCCCAGAAGCCCATCCTAATTAACTTTAACTGTCAACTTAACATGGCCTAGAGTGGCCAGAGAAGGAAGTCTCAATTAAGGGACTGCCTAAATCAGATTAGCCTGTGGACTTGTTGTGAGATTGTCTTGATTGTTAACAGGTGAGAGCCCAACCTACAGTGGGCAGCACCATTCCCTGAGCAGGTGGCCCTTGGCTGTCTGAGAAGGCTAGCTAATCATAAACCGTGCACAAGTCAGCAAGGAGCATTACTCCATAATTTCTGCTTCAAGTTCCAGCTCTGACTTCCCACGAGCTACTACTGTAACATGGTAGTATAAGCCAAATAAACCCTTTTATCCCCTAGGTTGCTTTCAGCCAGTGTTCATCCTAGCAACAGAAAGGAAACCGAAACAGATCCCTTGTCCATGCCCCTCCACCTGGAAAGTTTATCCATCCTGTCTTCTCTTTTGGGTCATCTCCTAGGCAGTCCTCCCTTGCCACCTCATCTAAACACATCTCCCCCACCACTTCTGCCCTCGCAGCGCTGTTATTTTTCTTCAGCAGCTCTTATCACTCTGCCATTACATTATGTAATGATCATTTACTTGTTTGTTTTCTGGTGCTGTCGCTAGAATGTTCAGGAGGGTGAGTCTTATTCCTGGTGCTGGGAACACTCAGTGCTGGGCTCTCAAGAGGCACTCAAATATTTTCAGAAATGATTAATGAATATATGTGTTGTTATAGAACAATTTCTAAAATATAGTGCCACATTCAAAAAAAGCAGAGTGCAAAGGACAGCTAGATACTTCTGAAAGCATACATGGGAATTGTCAAAGGCAGTGGCTTTTGGGAATGGAGGCCAGTAGGCACGTGGGAACAATTGTCAGCAATAATTTTTATAGTGTTTGAATTATTTCCATGAGAATGAATTGCCTTTTCAATTAAAAAAAATCCTTCTGTCTGGTCCCTTGTGTTCTAATTGGTCCAGCTGGTTAGCCACATTCATCTTGGTAATAAAACTCTTTAATCTTCCCTAGTGCCTACCCAGCCTCCTTACGCTTCCCCAGTTCTCTGAATGGGGACCATCACATGTTGAAGGATTGGGGTTTTGTGTGATTTGATTTTTCTCTTTTCCTCCCATGGCCATGTTACTACACTATTCTAATGGGCTCTGGTGGCAGTGTCTCTTTTACAGAAGGGCACCTTTCTGCTCCCTTCCCAGTGAAGCTGAAAGCAGTACTGTGCCCTGGCTAGTGTTCCCTGATTTCCTAGTGACCTCCTGAAGGCCAGTTCCAGATTGTGCCAGTCTCATCCTCATGGGTCATTAGCTTGAATGAAGCCCTTCATAAAGGACAGCTGGAATGTGCCTCTCCATAGGAGGTGGAGGTGGTGAGTCCTGCCCCACTGTTTTCCTGCCTGGCTCCACAGAACCTGAGAGCTTTATCTATCTTGTTCCACATGCAGGAAGCAGAAAGCAAAGCATGTCCCTACGGTTGCTCAGTGAGGTTTTGAAATCCCTGGGACTAAAACTCTGTTCTTAGTTTCATGGTCCCATGCTCTTTCTGTCTACATCTCCCATCCACACTTTAAATCCATCCCAATTATCTTTCCCCTTGTGCTGGCTGGTTAGGTTTTTGTCAACTAGACACAAGCTAGGGTCATCTGGTAAGAGGAAACCTCAACTGAGAAAATGCTCCCACCAAACTGGTCTATAAGCAAATCTGTGGGGTATTTGTATTTTCCTGATTAATGACTAATATAAAAGGGTCCAGCCCATTGTAGGTGGTCTTGGGTTGTATACAGGGTGGGGAGCTGAGCAAGTTGTGGGGGAGCAGGCAACATCCTTCAATGGTCTCTATATCTGTTTGAGTTCCTCACCTGGCTTCTCTTGATGAATCACCAAGGACATGGCAATGTAAGCTGAAGTAAACCCATTCCTTCCCCAAGTTGCTTTTGGCATTTATCATGGCAAGAAAAAGCAAACTAACAAACCCCTTAACTTCAGGTTTCTGAGGGAAGTAGAAGAACGGAAAAAGACAGCGAGTATTAGACAAGAACACCGATGTCCTTCACTGGTCTCTACAGGTTAACATGGATGGGTACCCTCATATCCATATATACATATATACATATATACATATATATATGTTCACATAAACTACATACATACTCATACATATATGAACACAAATAATTAATCACTTTGATATGTGTACTGTTATGTGTTTATATGAGAGATGGCTCAATGGTTAAAAGCACTAACTGCTCTTCCAGAGGACTAAGGTTTGATCCCCAGCACCCAGAGTTAACAGCTGTCTGTAACTCCAGTTCCAGGGTATTCGATGTCCTTGTCTGGCACACAGATATGCATGCAGGCACAATACCCATACACAAAATAAAAGTAAATAATTCTCAAAAAAATTAAAAAAAAGCTGTATGAACCAGGCATAACACATGAATATTAAATTATAAAAGTACCTGAACCTCAAGGAGGCCATGCTCTAATGGGAGAGATTTATGACTATAAAACACTGTAGTGAGAGCTTATGAAAATAAAAGGTTTAAGAAAGCGTAAGGTAATTATGTGTGGAAGACTCCAGGAAGACCTGCACTTGAACTAGATAGAGTTTGAAGTGGTATGCAGAAAGAGAACTGTGAAGGATAATTAATGAGGTCAGCAGCAAGCAATCACCTTTGCAACTAAACAATGAGATTGGGAAGGAAGGCCCAAATTCAAAAGGGCCTGCAGTAGCACAGCCTCGGCAGGAGGCTCTGATATGGGCTCTGTCTATACTGTCATGTGTGTTGTTGGGATACATGAGAACAGTGATCCACTGAAGTCCCAGCAGAGGCAGGGAGCCATGCAGAAGCTCACCTGAGGAAATGCTTTTCCTCTCCTTGCAGCTAACAGATGAATAGGTATCTGGGTCTAGGTAGATCTGGTGGCTCTGAATATTTAATTAAATGAATTTCCTAAACACGGAAAGTATGATACATTTTAATGTGCTGCTCTCCCTTTTTCTCTGTGGCAACTAACCTTAATTATCTCAGAATGCTGAGCTCAAGCAGATAACTTACCTGATTATCTTCAGAGAGAACAAGAGTTTTCTCTGAGTATTAAATATACATCTTATAGGTAGCACTTAGTTAAATACCACTGAAATCCATATGCAAGTGAATCAAATGTAAGTACCTGCAATGATAGGAGAGCAAACAACACTTAGAAAGTTATGTTGGATCACTTTTATTAAAAGAACAGAAAAATGACAGCTAAAAACTCGCCACTCCCTGGGTTCTTGACTAATGGTTGATGTCTTCACATCTCTCTCCATTCCCAGAGAAAAGGTGATCTAGGTTGCTTTCTGCCCCTTTGATCTCTTCACCTTTCACCCAGGCATGTTCTCACCACATAACACCAACATCATGACCCAGATCTACTCCCATGGCATATATAACCCCTAAAGTATTTTTAAAAAGGCTTTCCCAACCTAGACTCAGGAGCACACACCTATAGTCCCTGCACTTAGGAGCCCAAGGCAGAAGGATCCCAGGTTTGAGATTAGTCTGGACAATTTTTTTGAAAAAGAAACATAAAACATAAAACATCTCTCCCGGGCTGGAGAGATGGCACAGAGATGGCTGCTCTTCCAGAGAACCCGAGTTCAATTCCCAGAGCCCAAATGGTGGCTCACAACCATCTACATGCCAGAACACTGTATTCATAATAAATAATAAACCTTTTAAAAAATTATCCCTAAAGCACACAACACACATACAAAAACATCGCCAAGACTGTAGGGCAACTGAAAAGGAAAACTCTCTTTAGAATCAAGCAAAGGTGAAAGGCTGCCAAATTTACAGCACCATATGCACTTGGCAGTCATCTCTTCAACATAGAACATCCAACATAAGCCTAGCCCTAGCCCAATACTTGCAAATACTAAGAGAAGTAGCAAATGGCCTTACCCTCAGTGAACTCCATCTCTTGATACCTACAATTCTGTACTGCATAAATTGCTCAGAGAAAAAAATTCCTGAGATTCAGAAAAGTTTAGTCATTTCAAGACTAAAAATCTCAGGCAGGGGAGATTTGAGGTAAGGAAAAAACCAAAGTGAGAGATATGGACTGAGCCACAAACTCAGGAGGCCAAGTTGTCACAAAAGAAGTCCCCTCACCTGATGGGTTACTGACAAAAGAAGGAGAAGACATGAAATGAGGAGGGGGACATCTTGGGAGGGGGAAGAGTAGGAAGGAGGAGTTGGAGGATCACTTGATCCAGATGTGTTGTTTACCTGTGTGAAATTACCAAATAATAAATAAAAGATATTCTTTTTAAGATACCAAGGAGGCCGTGTGTTTAGCGAGAAAGTGTGCTACACTCGAGACCCCCAGCTCTGAGATTCAGTAACTGTAGGTAAGTTACGCAACCATAACGGGGTTAATAACCTTTGCTGCAAGAAGCTAGTGGGGAATTATATAAGAGACAACATATGTAAAGTACTCCATGCAGTGCCTGGCACTCAGTGAGTCAATAAAAGTGAGCTACGACATGTCAAATGCACTAAGCCCCAAAACAAAGTCATTATCTGTTCTTAAACTCATTTCTTCTGCACCTGTACCCTCCATCTGTAGTTTCCACCCACTCACCGGTCTCAATTCCATTCCCCACACCTCCTCCCTCCTCAGACTCTACCATTGTCACCACAACTCACATACCTTGCTAAAAGATGCTAAGGTAAGATTTATTTATGTCGTTCTACTACTTCTTGTAAGGGATATGTGTGGACATGTTCAAGTGAGCATGTGCATGGATAAGCAGGTGTTTATACTATGTGTGTGCTTGTGTGGCCACGGGGCCACATCAGCTATCTTCCTCAATTGTGCTCCACCTTATTTTTATTATACTATTTATTCTTTAGGAATTTTATACATGTTTACAATGCTTTTGATTATATCCACACCTCACTCCCCTTTCAACTCTCCCCAGGTCCCAACACACCCTTCCTGACTTCATGTTCATCCCTTTTGTTTTTAATAACTCAGAATCCAATTGCATTGCCCATATGTATGTAGGTTGGGCCATGCACTGAAGCATGGACAACCAATGTCCACAATCCCAAAGAAAAATGATTCTCTCTCCTCTAGGAGCCATCCACTGTCAAATACCTCCTCAGCTAAGAATGAGAGCTCTCACACACACACATAACCATGCTGGGATTTTGACTAGCTTGATTTCTGTGCAGGTCTTGAGCAGATCTCCATAACTGCTCTGATTTGAGTGCAACAGCCACGGCATGTCCAGAAAACAGCATTTCACAACACTTCCCTATTCTCCATCTCATACATTCATTCATTCCATCCCATCTTTTGTGATACTCTCTGAGCCTGGAGTCAGGCTGATAATAGATGTCCCATTTAGTGACTCAAAAGTCACTCATTCTCAGCAAATATGAGTCTCTGGATTAACTGCTGCACAATGCAAAAAGAACTTCTTCTGATCAAGGCTGAGAATAGAACAAATCTATAGGTGTAAGCATAAATATTTAGTAAAATAATAGTAGGATCCCTCCAATTGTTTCTGGGTTCTCTGACCTCCCAAGCCATGTGTCTTTACAATAGCACACATGAATCCCTCACTATGGATCAGGCCTCAAAGCAGTTATCCTGTAACAATGCCACTGTTACACCAGTGGGCACATCTTACCTCGCAGATCAGTACTGTAGCATTCAGGGTCAGTCGAGGTACTGGTACTGTGAAAGTTCAACAACAGAGAAGAATTTTTTTTTCTGTTTCAATCTGAGACAGATTTATTCCTCTATGTCCTGCAACCTAAGCATGTGATGTCTTCAGCATCAGGGCCTTATCATATACTTATGGTGCACAACCAAGAGCTGCAGCCTGTGTTGTTCTGAGCAGTGACTTGTTTAATAACCTGTGTCTTCTGGAATCAACGCTGTCAACTCATGCTGGGGACTCCCTATCAACCTTTTGTTTGTTTTGTTTTGATTTTTGAGATAGGGTTTTGCTATGTAGCCCTGGCTAGCCTAGAACTCACTTTGTAGACCAGGCTGGCCTTGAACTCACAGAGATCCACCTGCTTCTGCCTCCCGAGTGCTGGGATTAAAGGTGTGTGGCCACCACCACTCCCTATCAACCTTCTTTAAAACATTATTTTCTTTTTGATTAGCTTACACAGCCATGGTTTTCCATAAGGCTTTCCAACAATTCTTAGTTTTAGTTAACTCTCCCCATCCCCTCCTCCCCCTGACCCCCTGCCTTTACCCCTTAAGTCCCTAGAGCTCCCCCTTCTTTCATATCATAAGCATTATACTACCCCCTCCATGCCTTACGACCATCCCCCTTGCTCCTTTCATGGGCTCTTTCTGGCTTCCTGACCTTTACAGACACTCCATGTTAAACACAAAAGTGTAAAATTCATAGCTAGGAACCACTTATGAGAGAGAACAATAGCATCTGTCTTTGTGAGTCTGGCCTACCTCACTTAGTATAGTATTTCCCAGCTCCACCCATGTCCTGTGGATTTTGTAATTTCAGTTCTCTTTACAACTGAATAAAATTCTATTGTGTATAGACATGGCATTTTCATTATCCATTCATCAATTGAAGACATCCAGACTGATTCCATTTTTTTGGCTCCTGCAAATAGAACAACAATGAGCATGGATGTACAGGGTATCTCTGTAGTAAGATATGGAACCCTTTGAGTATATGCCCAGTAGTAGTACGGTTGCTCTGTGGACCTGTTAACGGTGGCCACACCCTTTTGGGTGTGGTTTTAGGTGGATGGAAGGGGGTGGGGAGGCTTGAGGTGTGGCTTTACTTAGCATGCTGTGCTCCTTTCTGGCGGGTCAGCAGATCCGGTAGGGAGGGCAGGGAAACGCTCCAGCAGTTCTTTGTATTTTTCCATGTGATTGTTCCCCAATAAACACCCATTTATCATTTATCTTGGGTCTAGTGATATAATTACTTGCTCACCTTCACATAGCTTTTTAAGAAACTTCCACATTGATTTCCATAAAGGCTACATCAATTTACACTCCTACCAGTAATTAACTTGGGTATCTGCCTGCCTCTGCCTCAAAGTGCTATTACTAAAGGTGTGAAGCCTCTGAGGCAATCATTGATTACCATTTTATTAACTTCTTCCCTGATTTTAACTTTTCTTTGTCTACTAGTTTGGGGTTGTCTTGCTCTACTCTGGGAGTTTAAATCAAAAAATTACTTGAGATTTCTCTCTTTTTCTTTTTTTTTTGGGGGGGGTGTCAAAACAGGTTTCTCTGTGTAGCCCTGGCTGTCCTTGAATTCAGTCTTCAGACAGGGTGTCCTCAAACTCAGAGATACACCTGTCTCAAGTACCAGGACTAAAGGTGTGTCCACCTGACTCAGCTTATCTCTGATTTCTTAAAGCAAGAATTTAGGATTATAAGCTTCCCCCTAGGGCTGCTTTCATTGTATCCCATAGGACTTGGTATGTTTTGTTTCATTTTTATTTTATTCTGGGAAGTGTTTTTATTCTTTTGAGTTCTTCATGATTCCATTCATCATTCATTACTGTGTTGTTTAATGTAATGCCCATGACTGTGTATGCTCTGGCAATTTTCTTGCTGTTGCTTTGTAGTCTAATCCCATTATGGTCAGATAGAATACAAGAACTTATTTCTATTTTCCTATATTTGTTAAGTCTTGCTTCATATCCTAATATATGATCTATGTTAAAGAAAGTTCATGGGCAGCTGGGTGGTGGTGAAGCACACCTTTAATCTCAGCACCAGGGAGGCAGAGGCAGGCAGATCTCTGTGAGTTCGAGGCCAGCCTGGTCTACAAAGCTACACAGAGAAACCCTATCTCAAAAAATTAAAAAAAAAAAGAAAGGAAGGAAGGAGGGAAGGAAGGAAGGAAGGAAGCTCGCTCATGGGTTGCTCATGAAGATGTCTGATAAGCCCATTTGATCTATGATATAATTTAAATCAGACATTTCCATTTTTTTTTTTTTGTTAGGATGACCTGTCAGATGGTGGGAGTATTGAAGCCATCCACTGTTATTTTTCTGGAGTTAATCTGTGACTTTATATCTAGTAGTATTTGAGGTTGGGCATATAGCCTTAGATAATAATGTCCTCTTGATGGATTTGTTCCCTTAATCAACATGAAGTGACTATCTTTTCTCATTAGTTTCAGTTTGAAGTCTATTTTGTCTGCTACTAGAACAGTGGCACCTGCTTGTTTCTTAGGTCCATTTGCTTGTTATAACATTGTCCATTCTATCGCCCTAAGAGAGTATCTGTCTTCAGTAGTGAGACACATTTCTTGGAGGCAGCAAATAGGTAGTTCCTGACTCCTTTATAAATTGAGACTATCAATATTCAGAGTTATTATTAAAAGTTTTGTACTGACTGACATTTTGCTGTGTGTGGGTCCCTCCCCCTTTTCTCTATCATTCTGACATGGCTTATTCCTTTCTGTGGCTTCATGGATGGATTTGTTTTTCTCTTCAGTCTACATTATTCCATTGAGTAGCTTCTGTAGAACCGACTTAGTGCTCATAAATTCCTTTAGCTTATGTTTATCAGAAAGTTATTTTTCCTTCCATTATGACATATAGCTTTACTAGGGATAGTATTCTAGAATGGCAGTTGTTATCTTTCAGAACTTGAAATATATCATTCCACGTCCTTTATGTCTTTTAATATTTCAGTTGAATAATGTGATGTTATTCTAATACTCAAACTTTTATATATGTTTGTTTATGTATATGTTGATGTTTCCCTACTGTCAGTTTTTGTTTATTCTATATATTTAGTGTTTAATTCTAACATGATATAAAGTTCTTTTCTGACTTTGTCTGTGAAATGTCCTAAATATCTTGTATATGGATTGACATCTCCTTTCATAACTCTGGGAAATTTTTTGTTATGATTCCTTTAAAAGTCTTTTCTGCACCTTTAGAAAGAGATCCTTCTTCTATGTCCATAACCTGTAGATTTAGTCTTTTCGGGGTGTGTTACATGTATCTTAAATCTCTCACTGGTAAATCACTATTATTTTATCTTTGTCCTTGTGGGATGGCCAGTCCCTCCACCTCATCTTCAAGCTCAGATATTCTATCCTCTCCTTGCCTCTGTAGATGAGACTTGACACAGTTTTTTTTTTTTTTTTAATCTGATGAACTGTTGTATTGTGCTTTTTATTTCCAGCATTTCAGGGTGTTTTTTCTTCAGTATTTCTATCTCTTTGATGAAGTCTTCTTTCATAGAACTCATTGCATTCCTTATTTTGTCCAGCTGTCTGTGTCTTTGCAGATACTTAAAATCTCTGAGTTCTCTGAGACTTCATCTAACTGACTCTCACTAGATGCCATTCCTTTAAGGTCATACTTTTTGGAAGAGTTGTGCATCTTGGTTGTTTGTTTGTTTTTTTATATGTCTTATGTTACTGTGCTGGTATTTATGCATCTGGTGTTATTTTGTTGCTTGTTTTATTTTTTAATCAACTATATTCCTTCAGTTAAAAGTATTTGCAGCGTTCAGATGGGACTTGGATGAGCATATAATTGAGAAGATAATTCCTCAGTCTAGGAGCTTAGAGTACCTGGTGTGAGCTCTATGTTATTCTCTGAGTGGGATATTAACTGGGAATGTAGCCACAGCTACTTGCTCTCACCTCTCTGCAAACGTTATAGTGGTCAATGGTTAAGAGTGTGCCCCCATGCTGCTTCAATAACTGCTAGAGGATAACTAACTAAGTATGAAGTAGACCCAGATTTTAGTGAATAAGATTAGAAAGGGAGAAAGTGGTGTGGGAGAGGATAAAAAATTAGTATTAGGTAGGCTTTGAATAGAATGTAGGTAAAACAGCTGGGAGGGGAAAGTTGGGATACTCTTAGGGTCTACGGATTTTAGGAAGTGTTACACTTAGGGAAGATTATAATTAAAAGAAAAGGGGAGAGGGTAAGGCTGAAAGAAGAAAAGAATAGGAAAGAGGGTATATAAGATGTGGCTAAAGAGTAAAGAATAAGTTACAGAAAACTGGGTGGAGAAACAACAATCCCAAAACCTAACTGAGCAATACACACACACACACACACACACACACACACACACACACACACACACACACACACACACACACCTTGAGGCATGTATGCAAAAGCATGAAGATTAAATAATAGAAAACAAGAAACAGATACTTGTGGAGTGGGTAGCCAGCACAGATATGCTGAGTTGAAAAGTGAAGTTCTCAGACCCCTCTGACTCTACACGGTTTTATACAATGCTGTGTGAAGTGAAGAGAATGGAAACCCCTGGTCTTTGCAGCCTGTGTTCTTGGGGTTCTAGTATATGAGGGAATGGAGACTCAAAGTTCTTTCCTGATATGTTTCCTTGGACCCCTGAGCCTCCTGGTCTCCACTTTATTTTTTGAGGCAACATCTCTCAGTAAACATGGAGCTCGCCTTCTCACCGAAACAGATAACCAGAAAGACTTCCGGATCTGCCTGTTCTTGCCCCAGTGCACATTGTCTAGTGCTGAGGTTACAGATGCACACCACTGTACCAGCCTCCCATAGGTCCTAAGAATCTGAACTCGGATCCTCATACTTGCACATCAAACCCTTTACTGTGAGCCATCTTTACAACCCTAACCCAACACTAGAAGACAAGCTTCCCTAATTGAGAGAAGAAAAAAAAAGCTCTAATAAAGTTACTAGTATTATCTCCATTTTGTACTTGGGAAAGTGAATTTTAGGTTAAGAAACTTTCTTAAGGCCATCCAGCTATTGGATGCTGAACTTTTAGAAACGCTATGTAACTAAAACTCACATGCTTCAACTTTACACTGTACTCTTTAGGCCTGGGGAGTCTCCCTTCTAATTTTTATTGACCCTATCCCTAACCATCAGCTTCAGTAATGATTTGTTCTTCTTAAAACACTGCTGCACAGTGGGCTATAGTATGGGGTGATTTTGAGGAGCTTTGAAAGCCAGTTTGATGGGTAATTGGCCAAGGAAGAGTTTCTGAGCCTGAGAAATCCCCATCAAGGAGACTGGGCAGGAGACACTTAGGCCATGAATGGGACAGGACAGCAGGCTAAGTGTGAGGGACAGAAGGACTGAAGTAAGGAGTGGGAGTAAGAAGGGAAAAAATGCTGGATGCGACAGACATTACCTCACCAGGAACACATACTCCCAAGGCTGGAACTCAGCTTAATAATTCTGTTACTAGGGCAACAGTAAAAGAACCTATCTAGGAGAGAACCCAGCAGAGAGTGTTTTTGCATTGAAGTACAGAGTCTCTGGGTTGGGAAAATACGTGGGAGCAAGTGGTCAAATAATGCAGCAGGAGGTACTAGGACTCATAGGGCATTTCCTTGACCTCTACCCTGTAAATCATGGAGAATAGAAACATCTGAGCTGACTTGGTGGGAAGGCAGCCAGCAAGATCCACGAAGAAGAAACTGTTTAACCTAATGACAGATCAACAGTTATATCCCTAATACCTAGGCCAATCTAAGGACACCCAGAAGAGGAGGTCATCTTCCCCATTGTGGGAGCTCTCACACAGAAAGTTTCTTTTGAAGGCATGCCTTGCAAAAGAAGCAAAACACCACAAAGCTGACCAATGACTCAGTTTGCCTCCAGTATGCTATCACTGGGAACTTTAATGTCTTAAAGGTCATTCCAACCTCTCCAAGGAGGGTAGTGTGGAAAAACCCTTCCAGACAAAGAGGAGTCCTGAGCACCACTTTAGATGCAGTTGATGCTCTGCCCTGTATGAAGCCTCTGGTTGAGTAAGCCTTCTTCCTATGGTCAGGGTAACCAGGGTGCTCTCCTGCCCATCAAGGGTATCAGCACAAGACACCCTTGCCTGTTGACTTATCTCTTTCACAGCCAACCCAAATGAGCAAAGGATAGCCCTTCAAAGACATTAGGAAAACAGAGACATAAAGACTCTCACCAGACTCAAGCATAAAGAGTGTTGTCCTTTCTAGACTCCAAATCAAATGCATACCTGATGCCTGCACACGGAACCGGATAGAGGAAGCCCCACCTAACATCTGCCGGCCACGCTTATGTTCAAAGTGGTCCTCTTTTCAAAAATCTTTCTTGAAGAATGCCAATGGAAAATATGCAGGGCTGATATGATTTTTCAGTCCCCCTCTTAAGCTATGATTTCACAAACCTATGTAGGGAATAGATCTCACCTATGGTCTACACAGAGGTTTATATTGCCTTAGGATCTCAGTTTCAAGTATTATTACTTTGGAGACAGGTGATGGCACAGCCATCCCTGGTTACAGAGGGATTCCTACCAGGGCAACTATGCACCACATAGACACCAGTTTTCCCACTGAACACAGCATGTTCTAGATGATACTGGAAGGAATTCTGCCATATGGAGGGTGAGGGCACTACAGGGAAACTGAGTCACTCCAGATATCCACTGCCAAGCTTATTGTCATCGTTGAACTCTTTTTCTTTTCTTTCTCTCTTCTATACATTTTTGGAGGGCTGGAGGATTGACATAGGATCTCATGCTTCAGCCCAGGCTAGCCTTAAACTAGCAGCAATCCTCCTGCTTCAGTCTCTCTGTGCTGGGCTGCATACATTAATTACCATGTACAGCTTCCACTCCTCTGAGTAAACAAATTGGTTTTCCTTTTAGTTTCTTCCCCTACAGAAGTAAGATCATTTACTGAATAGTTTCAAAGCTTACTGTAAGACGTTACCAGGAGCTGGTTGGGGCTAAGTATGTGGCTTAGTTGATAGGGTGCTCACCTGGCATTCATAAAGCCCTGGGTTCTATCCCCAGCACCTCATTAAACTCACTTAGGAAATGGAGGCAGAAGGATCAGAAGTTCAAGGTCATACTCTGCTAGTTCAAGGCCAGCTGGAATTACAGAAACCTTGTCTCCAAAAACTGGAAAAAAAGAAAGAGAGAGACAGAGAGAGAGAGAGAGAGAGAGAGAGAGAGAGAGAGAGAGAAAGAGAGAAAGAGAGGAGGAGGAGGAAGGAAGAGAGAGAAAGAGAAAAAGAAAGAGAGAAAGAAAGAAAGAAAGAAAGAAAGAAAGAAAGAAAGAAAGAAAGAAAGAAAAAGAAAGAAAGCGGGAGAGTGCTTGCCAAGCACAAGGCTCTAGGTTCAATCCTTAGAAGCTCAATCAATCAAATGAATAACAACAAAAAAGAATGTTAAGGATAACAATGGCATAGGCCTTCTGAAAGAAACTCTCTCCCCCTCCCCATATAAATTAGTCACAATTAGTGGCCTGATCTGGTAGGAGAATTTATTCCACAGAATTAATGAAAAGCATAGTGAGTGTTCAGGGCACTTGTGGATGGTGTGGTTGGTAGTTAAGGCTTGTGCCAGGACCTCTCCAGTTCTTGTTACTTGCCTGTTCTGTAACCTTGTGTGTTGGCACCCCTTAGAGTCTGTTCCTTCATTTGTAAGGTGGGGGGATCACACTATAGAACTCATTGGGTGGCTAGAAGGGCATGTACCTGACACTGGTAGATGGTAAAAAGCCGTTACTGTCCTTTTAACAACCCTAGAAAGACAATGTCCATCACCCTCTCACCAAAGGGGAAACTTATGCCCACAGAAGGAAGCAATGGTACATACCCAAGTCATTAAATAAAATCTGTTTGTTTTTCAAGCCACACCTCCTAACTGGAACAGTTTTAGCTGTCCTGGAACTCACTCTTGTAGACCAGCCTGGCCTCAAACTCAAGAGATCCACCTGCCTCTGCCTCTGCCTCTGCCTCTTGAGTTCTGGGATTAAAGGTGTATGTCCATCACCACCCAGATCAATAAAATCTTACCCAAAGCTTACATTACACAGGCATCTCCCACATTGATATCTATAAGACACCTGGAAAAGCCAGCCATCTCTCACTGACAGCTGCAAGTCACAACCTCACTTTTAGACCTGCCTTAGGGTTTTTATTGTCTAAGAAACAGCATGATCACAGCAATTCTTATAAATGAAAACACTTAATTACAGTTTCAGAGGTTTAGTCTGTTATCATCATGGCAGGACATGGTGGCATGCAGCCAGACACGGTGCTGGAGGAGCTGAGAGTGAAGAAGGACTACATCTTGATCCTGCAGGCGACAGGAAGTGGTCTGAAACAATGGGGCGTGGCTTGAGCACATAGGAGACCTCAAAGCCTGCCTCCACGCTGACACACTTCCTCCAGCAAGGCTATCCCTACTCCAACAAAGCCACACCTCCTAATGGTGCCACTCCCTATGAGCTTATGGAGGCCAATTACATTCAAAGCTACCACAAGACCTAGTAACATTAAATGATACTAGACATGGTACAAAGGCCCATCTGTTTGAGCTAGAAGTGGGATCCAGTTCCTCCATAAATCTTGTATGCAGTTTTGAGGCTTCCCCTTGGTCATCCTAGATAATGAATGCTGAAGAAATACACAATATGGAGGAATCCTGAAAATAGGAGCATTCCTGGGGAGCACATGAAACTGGAGTGAGCGCCTCCAACAACCCAACCTCTACTCTTTTTTGTGAGAATTTTTATTAGAAAGGGGAGGGAGGGGGAAAGAAAGAGAAAAGAGGTGAAGAGACACAGAGAGAGGACAGAAGAGGAAGACAGGAAAAGTCCTGTCTTCCCCAGGGGAACAGTGGGAAGAGAGAGGGAAAGAGCTCCAACCTCTACTCTTAAGGGTCTAGTCTCCTGAGTGGGGAACTCAGGCAACTTTGAGGGAAAAGATAATGGTAGTTTATAGCAACTGAACCTAAAAACAGACCCAAGGTAGGTAGGTAGGGGGAGAGAGAGAGAGAGAGAGAGAGAGAGAGAGAGAGAGAGAGAGAGAGAGAGAGAGAGAAAGAGAAAGAGAGAGAGATTTGGCCTTGGCCCTAACCCTTCCAGCATGCTTTGGAACTCTCTTCTCTTTTTCCACACTGACTTATTTGTTGTCACCTGCTTTTCTTGGCACTGCCCCATAGCCTCACCCTCGCCGAGAGAACTCTGTTGAAGAAGGGCTGGGTAAGATCAAAGTCTGGGGTGAACTGTATATCCTAAGTGGCTCTTATACCAAAGCCATCGAGATTTTACCTTCTTTAGATATGGACCCACGTTTAACTGCTAGGAAAGGGAAAAAAAGTATTGGCCTGTGTACCACTGGCTGAAAATTTGAGCCATCCGTTGAGCCCATTCACACTTTTAATAAAATGGCATATATATTTCTCATTGCTCTTTTCTTCTTAGGCAAATAAAAGTATGCCAAGTCAACTTCCCTTACCACCTGAAGCAATTCAGTCAGGCAAAGTTCTCGGTAGCCAGCACACAGAGCTGCTTACCTGGTGTACGTGCTTGACTTGGCCTTAAGCGTCAAGCCCATGTTCTCCATTTTCACAACTGCTTCTTGTTGCAGTTCCCAGCCTGTGAGTCACACCCCTCACTCTGAGACAACTTCAGTGTCTCAGAAACACCACTTTGCCAGGTGTCACCTTGCCCTGTCATTGTGACAGGAGATGCCTTTTAGTGAGTGTTGAGCCGTTTGGAGGTTTTCTGGCACCGAGAAGGGACTACTAAGTTGGGAATGCACCATCAGATATAGTGAAAGTAGGACCCTGCCCATGGCCACTTGGCTCACCTGAGCCCTCTCTGACCTCCTGGAAGAACCCATGGCTCCTGGAAAAGCCCATGGCTCCCTAAGGGGTAGGGGCAGGCTGGTTAAGCACACACCGAGAGGGCATCCCAGCTGTAGCTGGAGTTGTTAGCCACTCTCTGGGAAGAACATTCTGTTTCTGAAACTATGTGGAGGGCTACCGGGCACACTCTGAGGGAACAGAAAGGCTTTTCTCTTGGCCCCATAACACTTCCGCAGTGTTCTTAACTCAGCACCTGAAACTTTTCCATCATGAAAGAGGCTCAGAAGTTATAAGAGATTTATATCCCACCTCAAAAATGGTATGAAAAAAATAGAGCCTAAGGAAGTCAAGCAACTCAGCCAATGGCAAACAGACTGATCTAAACTACCCAAAAGTGGGAACTAAGAAATAATTGTTACACAAAGTATTTTTTGAGGGGAAAACAAAAAACAAAAAACAAAAGTCAGAGACAAGAGAATTTAAGAAATGCTAATAATTATCTATTCTCTTTTATCTGTCCTATTTAGTCTCTAACAATTGTGTGGGTGTGTACACACACATACACACACACACACACACACACACACACACACACACACACACACACACACACGCTAGTGGTCAGTCTCTAGTGCTGTTCCTCAGGTACTCCTTACCTGTCTCAGTCACCGAGGACTTACCAAGTGAGTGTGCTAGGTTAGCCAACCAGCAGATGCACTTGTGTTTGCCCCTGAATGCTGGAATTACAAGCTTTTTAACATGGGTTCTGGGGACTAAACTCAGGTTCTTGGATTTGCATGGCAAGAACCTTACTGACTGAGCCATCTCCCCAGCCCTCTAACATTTACTCAGCTATCAAAATGAATGCATTTTTAGGAAGCAGGTCTAGCCTCTCAAAGTTGCAATACACCCATGAGTGTTGAGGCTTCAGGATTAGAAACTGCATAGCTACCTCAAAGAAAAGGAATGACTGAGGTTGTCCATTCCAGGGAGTTAGACGAAGCCTGTTAGTGCCGCTCAATAACCTTTAGCACAACTTATTTATCTAAAGCTTTTGTTAGTGAGAATGCTTGTCTTAGTATGGTCAAACAGGTAAAGCCAGGCCTGAGGCTACTGTCCTGAAGAAGTCAAGAACACTGGAAAACTAAATGAGGTAACCTGGAGTCATGGTTCTCTGAGGAAAGACTCCAAGAGTGACAGAATGGTGTAAAAGAAAGGTGGGAGGGCCGGTGAGGTAGCTTAGTGGGTAAAGTCACTTACTTGCTATCAAGACTGATGATCTGAGTTCCGTCCCCAGGACCCACAGGATAGAAGAGAATATGTTCCCACACACATATACACCACAAATACACACACACACACACACACACACACACACACACACACACACACACACATAAATTAGACAGTGTGATTAAAAAGCATTTCAAAAGGAGAAAGAGAGAAATTAGAAAGTCAGTAAGAGCATTCTGAGAGCCTTGGAGGTCAGTCTGGTGGCCATCACTCATGGGAACAAAGTGGCCAGCACACATGACCCACACCTAATAAAGTGTCCCTAGGAGACCCTGCCTGAACAACACACTCCACTGCAACTCCCAGAGGAAAAGGCCACTTTGGAGATTAATCTCGGGCTATACACTTTTATGTTCTAAATTTATCTTATGAGCAATATTCTAAGCTCTTGGGAGGGGCTTCGCCTATGTTCTTATGTTTTTTAAACAGAATTTATTTTAATTATAAAGAAAGGTTGGCTTCCCTATCAATTAAATCTTGTTTCAATTAGTACAACTATCATTTTGGTCATTCCATTAAGTGTTTGAAATTTCTGCTTAAAGAAGGTCACTTTCAATTTAGTAAACATCCCTAAGTCATCATGTTAATTCCCAGCCAGTCACCCAAGAAATGCTGAGTCAGTAAAGAAAATCAAGCATTAGCTAACTAGCCATGAATCCACTTGACTTTATTAATTTCTCTCTTGGCAGAGAAGCAAGAAAAGGAAGCAAACCATCAGAGACATTCACGCATCATTCATTCAATAAATATTTATTATATGCCTAGTGCCAGTCACTATGCTAAGCTAAATATAGGTTTCATTGAGTTATTAATATTCCCACCTACATTATATATGAAGTTTTCTAAAGAGTATGATCCTATTTTCCATAAATACACAATTTTAACTCCCAAGGTGCTTTGTCTTCATTTCTGACCTCATGCCTTCCCCCATGTAGTGAGTTACACATCCCCGAGAGAGCTTCCCCATTGCTTTATTACAAAAGAGGCAAACCCCTTTCCTAAAACAACTGGTGCCCCTCAAAATTCAGAAGCCAAAAAAATATCCACTTTGGGAGCTTATCATTAGAGAGGCTGATGGGGCTGGAGACACCTCAAGTGCCCCCATGAGTTAGGGGCTCCAATCTAGTCAAATCCTCTCTAACACTGTGAGGAGCTGGTATAAACAGTCCAAGCACGCACCAGTACACACGCACACAGTGCCCTCATGAGTGTCCCCCACACCCACAGGCCCGACTCCTGCAGAGAGCAAGCTCACCTACATACACACACAACACCCAGAAGAAAAGCTAAGAATCCTTTCCCTCGCCTGGCAGTCTCCTGAGGCTGCTGACATCACAAAAGTGTCAACTGGCAACCTCATTGTCATGTGGCTCTCCCCTGGCTCCCCTTCACTTACAAAGGCAGGGAAAGGGTGAGACCTTTCAAAGCCGCCAAGTGGGCAACCTTCCAACAGCACTCTGGACTGAGCAAGCGGCAGAGCCACCAAGCCGGTAGCAGGGCACTGGGCCTCTCGTTTCAACTTCTGTTCAGTTCTCCTGTAATGGAAAATTGCTTTGCACAAAGCTAGAGTGTTACAGTTTTTTCCAGCACCCATCCCCTGCCCTGCCCCACCCCTTGGCAGCCTTCAGATCAGGACAGCTTGTGCCCGCCCTCAGGAAGGTAGAAGGAGGGGAACTGTGGCTTCTTACTATGTCCCTTGCTTCAGGCCCTGGCCCCCAGTTGTTACTCTTTTCTCTAGGAATGGGGCTGGTATCAGGGTCCAAGTGCCCAAACAATTGTCTGTGTCAAGACCAAGAAGTATTTTGCACAAATATGCAGCTAATGGAGTACCCACTTGACATTCCTCTGAACACCCGGAGGCTATTCCTGAGCAATAACAAAATTACTAGTTTACCAGCTTTGCAGCTAGGACTCCTCAGTGACCTTGTTTACCTGGACTGTCAGAACAACCGGATTCGAGAGCTGATGGATTATACCTTCATCGGGGTCTTCAAACTCATCTACCTTGATCTCAGCTCCAACAACTTAACTTCCATCTCCCCATTCACCTTCTCAGTGCTCAGCAACCTGGTGAGACTGAACATTTCGAACAACCCTCATCTGTTGTATCTTAACAAATACATCTTTGCCAACACCAGCTCTTTGAGGCACCTGGACCTCAGAAATACCGGATTGCAGACCATCGACCATAATGCCTTGCACCACCTGATGGTACTCCAGACCCTGTATCTAAGTGGAAACCCCTGGAAGTGCAACTGTTCTTTCCTGGATTTCACCATCCACTTATTAGTGTCGGAAATAGACCAACCAGGTGAGGGACTGATTGGGAATGGGGAAAAGGATGTGATGGAATAGAAGGAATTGGTTTCTGCAAAGGTAAGTCAAGAGATGGTCAGAATGGGAGGGAAAGCCAGGTGAAAATACTTAAAAGCACTGGTATTGTTTGGCCTGCCCCCCCCCCTTGGGCTGACTGGAGAAGCAATAAGGCTTAATAGCAAAGGTTCTGGAATGAGAATTCAGAGTCCAGGCGTGTAATCTACTATTTGTCTGCCTCTAGGAAAATCTCATTTCTCTGCACCTCAGTTTCCCATCCATAAAACTGGTACATACTGCAGAATTTGCAGAATTATAACCAATAAAATGTATATGTAAATGGTAAGTATTATAGTTGTAAAGTAACAGAGTAATTCAGGAACAGTGGGCTCCACTGGTAAACTGTTAATCTGATTAATGCAGTAACTGAATTTTTTCCACGGTCTAAAATAAATTTGGTCATTGAGAGGTGAGAGAGAATCCAACCAGACTATGAGATGTGGAAGGGAAAGTTCCCAGGGAGAGAGGCATGGGAGCTCCTGGGGCAGCAGAAGACAGAGGAAAGAAGGGAAATGCTGACCTCACAAGGAAGGAGAGGATAGCATGAATCACAGGACAGATGACAATGTTCAGTGTCAAGCTGGGTGAGTCCAGTGTTAGAGCCTTCCTTACCTGGGAGAGTTCCAAGCTAGCTGCTGCCACTCTAGCCCCTGACCCAAGCCTCTCTGCCATGGCTCCTCCAGGGCCGAGTGCCTCACATCTTCTTCCCAGGGACTCTGCTGCTGTATCCTTCAATCCCAAGGAAATCAGAGAAATTAGGCCCCTTACAGAAAATCCGAGCCACTGGTATTATCCCACTTGGTAATTCCCAGCCAAGAATGACACTGCAAGAACTTGTGGAGGGAGAGCCGTGATGACCACAAGTAACAATTGGCCCTCCAGACCTCCAGTGGCCATTTGAAAAGGCCTTCCAGACAGGAAGGACACTAGAGTGAAGCAAACCAGGATTCCAGACAGAATTTAAGGAGTCACTGAGAGTAAGCACTCAAGAGTGCCTCCTTAACTTTTGTGCCCTGGTCATCTGACCTCTGCTGCCAAAGATTTCAGCTTGAACTGTTAGAATAAACAAAAAGGAATTGTAACTTTGTCAGAAAACTTCTCAATAGCACTAAGACTGAAGCCAGGAGTTATGATACCATCTGAACTATCTTTTCTAAGAGTCAGAGAATGCCTTGTATCCATCACTGGTGCTGTGTGGTTTCTAAAGAGTTCTCTACCAGAGAGTCAACTTCCCTGCATTAAATGTAGCTCCTAAATATGATTGATCCTACTGGTCCACATATGTATCTGGTGCAAAGATATCACTTCTCCTGCCCAACCCCACATTTATCTAGCCAAGGCCAGGTAAACCTCTGCAATGGGGACAGTTTTCCTTACACATCTCATTTTCTTTGCTTGGATATTACACCACACCAAATCCGCACATACTCGTTTTTTTTTCAGAGCTCAAATGTGTTAATTAGCTTTTATTAATTACATATAATATGTTCTAGCCCCTCCCCAATATGTCTCTTATCTTCCATTTCCACTAATTCTCTTCTTTCCAACTAGTCTCCCTTCTTCCATGCCGTGTGTGTGAGCACACATACACTCACATGAACACAGGCAAGATGTTATTGATGGGAATACAAGACCATAGGCAACTTAGCACTGGCTACATTAATGAAGAAAATGTCTTGCCCTTCCCTGGTAACCATTAACCACCAAAAGCCTCTCTGGTAGGGACAAGACTTTGTAAGACCTTCCCCCATTCCACCTCAGAATGTTGACAGGCTCAACCTTGCCGCAAGTCATGTATTTGTAAGATCCAACTATACATACAAATTTTCCTTGAGTAGTAGCCACCAGGTTGCCAGGGCAACCTCCTACCCTAGATGACTATACCATGGCAATTTGCCTTCTATTCCAGCTTCTAAACCTACCATGCAATTCACCAAGCTTTCACCCCTCATGCAATTTTCCTTAATCAGATTTCTGCTTTTACAGTTGTGTCTTCTCAGAATTTCCAGGCTGACTCCTTTGGACTCCTTGACTCATTCAATTCAATCCATAATTGAACAAGATTATAAAACAGGTCTGTTTCACTGCATGTTTTCAAAGACAGCAGAAGGTATACTATCTTGCCAAGCTCATAAATCCCTCAGGGATAAAAGGCAGACACAGTTTTACTCTACTAGACAGTAGGATCCACAACTGCTAGTCTACTCATCTTCTCTGCTATCCAAAGGTACAGAGGAGCCTTCTAGACCATCAGAGAAGCCTTCCAGACCACTTCTTGGAGAAATATGATCCCATTAATCCTGTTCATTGATGATCTCTCAGAAAACATGAATAGGCCCAGGACAGATAAACCTCTGCAACAGTTTTCCCTCACATGTCTCATTTTCTCTACTCAGATACTACACCAACCCTTAAATAAATTCTGTGCCACTAGCCTGTGGAAGAGACTAGAATTGATATTGTTGATCCCACCATTGGAAGAGGACATAGGCTGGCTTGACCAAAATCACACCACTAATAAATATTTAAAATTTTTATTTCAAGTTGAGGTCTGAGCCATGCAGTTTAGGATCAGTTGGCAAAAATACCTGAGAAAATCTACTTATTTTGGCTCAGAGTTTTGAAGCTTCCACAATCTGCTTTTGGGCCTGTAGCAAAGCAATGTGTCACAGTAATAGGCCATGGCAGAGACAGCTGCTGAAGGGACTAGAGTCCCAATATCCCCTTCAAGGGCATGCACACAGCTGCACAAGTTCCTCCAACTAGTCCTCCCTCTTAAAGGTTCCTCCACCTACTAATAGTTTCGTGGACTAGGGATCAAACCTTTAACACACAGACCTTCAGGAAACATTTTAGGTGCAAACTATAGCAAGGGAGGTCTTTGTGAGACTGTATTATCTTTTAAACAAACAAAACAAAACAAAAAACATACACATACATGTATGCAAACACACATAAAAACACACATGAAGATATACATAAAGACAGGTAGTATGATATATATATATACATCACTATATATGCCTATAAATTACATCTACATATGTATAAATGCACAAGTATCTATTCATGCACACGAACATACACCAAATTGAACACACAGTAATTATTCTACATTGTAGAAATACTTTTGCTATAGATAAACATTCTTGATGAACTCTCGATTGCAAACTCTCCTACTTATATCCTACATTTGCTGTGAAAATGGTGAGCTTGACATGTTCTAGCATGAAACTCACACTTCTCCCCCAGATGTCCACAGTTCAGGATACAGGAGGAATTTCAATGACATAAGCAAAGTAGCCTGGTTGTAAAAGAGAATCCAGTTTGTAAATAGGTTCTGTTGCTGCAAGGAGATACTACCCTTTAGCATTAGTATGATTCTTGTAGTGCAGTATTAAGGACAGTATGGTGTTGCAATGTCAGTGAGGGACTGGAAAGATGTCTCAATAGGTAAGATCACTTGTTCTTGCAGAGGATCTGGGTTCAGTCCCCTAGTTCCCTGAACTCTCACAGAAGCTAACCACTGCATGTATACTATAATTCCACAGGATCTGACACCTTCTTTTGATCTCTGCAGGCACTGCATGCATGTGGTGTACTTACAATACATGCAGGCAAACAGCCCACCCATACACATAAAATAAGAACAAAGAAAAAAATTAAAGCAGTGAAATAACAGATTTCCATGCTATCATTTAGTCCATTTGTTTATCTTTTCAAATGAATTTTGAGTGACTCCCATTACCAAACAATTGCCGATGGGTATAACTAGCCCAGGCTCAGAAGAGCTGTATACAGAGACTCATGATTTTAGGAGATCAGAGCCCTCATTATGTGCCCCAACATGTGGGGCACAGCAGAGCTAAATAAAACTGGAGCCAGTATATGCCTAGACACACATTTATATCTATCCATCTTGGCTACAAGTGATGGACAGCCACCATGCAGACAGCAGAGCCCAGTGCTAAGAGCTCAGGTTCTGAAGACAAATAGACTTGGCTTATGATCCTAGCCTGACACTTACTATATAAGATCGATATAAGTCATTTAACCTCTCTGACCTTCAATTTATATGCTAATCTTTAAGACATGGATAACAATAGAACCAACCTACCTAGAGCTGTCATAATGATGAAACAAGAACATCTATGAACTGCTATTAGCATTAAGCTTGGCATTTCATAAACATTCTGTAAACAACTGCTCAATAAATGTAAGAGAAAAGCACAGTGATTCCTTGAACAAGAGGTAGATTTCAGAAAAGCTCAACACACAAAATACTGTCTAGGAAACAGGACTATAGAGATATAGATGGGGTGTGCATAGAATATGGAAAGGTGTTTATTAAATCCTAGAATTGTAATACATGAGGAAACAGGCAAGGGGCCTCCTGGGAGGAATGGATTTTAGATAAATTGTGAACATAGACTTTCAAACCCTGGAGTATCAAACTGAGGTCAAAATCAAGACTTGGTTATCTATCAGGAGTTACTGACTCAGGGTAGACCAGCACCACCAAGGTGGCTGTGCCTGCCTTGCTGTATCTGGGGCTTAAAGCTCAACCTAAAGGGAATCCACTTCCAGAGGCAGGTATGGATGTACAGCTTTCCAGGGAAGAAGGCAAAAAGTCAGTCCAAGTGTAGCGTGGCATAGCCTTGTGATTTCCAAGTGCTGAGCAATGCTTTACTCCAATACCTCCCCACTGCTGCCTACCACTGAGCTGAAATTAGACATAGGATATTCACGCCCCCAATGCCATGACCTTGAAAAGGTCCCTGCAAGAATATTAACTTCCTGAGGAGAATAATACAAATATCCCTGCATGGCTATCAGCTCTCCTGTAAGAGAAGGGGGTAAACTATTGGGGTCTCTAATTAGTTAAGATGAGTTCTGCAACAGTGGAAAACCTTGAAGGAAACAGAGGTCCTAAAAAAAAAAAATCTGAAGGAGACTCAAGAAAAAGCATGAGGATATGCCCTTCTATATCACATCCTGGGCTCAGGGGACCCCTGGAAGGGGGCTGTACAGGAAACTAAAATGTTTTGCTCCCCTCAACTCATCATAATCCTGCACAAAACAGGAATATTGAAACTTTATAGTTGTATGATATTTTTCTCTCTTTTGGCTTTTTGAGGGGCCCTGCTACCCAGTTCACAAGTAAATTACACACGGAGGCTTATTACTTCTGAATGCCCGGCTTTAGTTTGTCTTGTTTCTAGCCAGCTCTTCTTACCTTAAATTAACCCTTCTACCTTCACCCTCTGGGCTTTTATCTTTCTCTTCTGTAAACCTTACTTTCACTCTTACTCCGATGCTGGCTGGGTGGCTGGGTGGCTGGGTGGCTGGGTGTGGGTGGCTGGGTGGCTGGGTGGCTGGGTGGCTGGGCCCTGATGTTCCCTCCTTGCTCCTCCTCTCTCCTTTCTCCTATTTATCCCTCTGCCTGTCATCCCTGTCTGTCCTTTTCCTGCTTCACCATTCAGTCTTTATTAGGACCACCAGGCGTTTCAGACAGGCACAGTCACACAGCTTTACAGAGTTAAACAAATGCAGCATAAACAAAAGTCACACACCTAAAACTAATATTCCCCAATAATACTTTCCCAAATTAACAAGACTTTTGGTACTATTATTTAAAGTATTGCTCAAATAATATCCTACAGTGACACTATATCCAGATACATGAAAGTATTCAGTCTTACACAGTTCACTTTCCAAATGCAGAGAATAGGAGAAATGCAAGTATGTTATGATATGCCAGATGACAGGTACCCTGCTGAGCCTTGATGAGTACAGGGTTAAAAACAGATGCATGCATTCCATTTCTTTTTTAGCCCAGGTCAGCAAGTAGGTGAACTAATTCCTGGCTGAAGCTGTAATTTTCCAGTCATTAGTGCTATCTGAAGGTGAGAGTGTCGATTGAATTCTTCCCGGGATATTTGTTTTCCCTAGTGGGACAGGGTTAAATATTCCTAGGATGATCTCTAAAAACTCACTCAGCTTTGAGCTCCCCGTCTCTATGTCTGCTTTCCCTTTACCCACAAAGTCTGGCCCAGGGCAGCACTGGAAAGTTTCTGCCACACTGGAAACACTTTCTATGTGATATCCAATGCAGTAACCATTAGCTGTATGTGGCTATGGAGCTCTTGAATTGAGGAGTGCTGCTGGCCTGCATTTCTAATTGTGATTTCATGTCTGTCCACTTAAGCAGTCCCACAGGACAGTGGCTCTCACAGTGCAACAGAAGCCATTTAACGGGAGAGCCTTACACTGAGGCTTTAGAATCTGGTAGTGTGTTAGTTTGTGTTGGAGGGGGCTGTTGTTTGTTTGGCTGGTTCGTATTTGGGGGTTTTGTTGTTGTTTTTTCTGTGATAAGATGTCTAAAAAGACAACCTAGAGGAGAAAAAGGTTGTTTGGGTTTATGTTTCAAAGATGTAAGTCCACAGTTGGCTGGCTCATGGTTTCTAGGCTCATGGCAGAGAGAGATAAAGGAAGAAGGACCCACAACAAAGGAAGATACTTCCTCATTGTAATGAGGCCCCACTTTCCTACCCTCCCAATAATGGCCTCAAATTACAAATTCATGGATGGGTTAACACACACCGATTAGGTCAGAGAACCCATGATTCAATCGTTCCCAAAGACCCAGCATATGAACCTCACATTGGTGATTAAGCTGTCAACATGAGTTCTGAGGGGACATTTCATATCCAAACTATAGCAAGTGTCCTCACAGGTAAGTGACTAATAGGTCTGGCCCAACATGTTTATATCCTGACATCCCAAGCTCTAGGTTGTTCTCCATTTTTATACTATGTTTTGTTATTGGGCACATCAACCTATTTGACTCTAGAACATTTATTATATTCTTATAAGTGCAAAATATGTGAAGATTGCTGTGTCACAGGCAAAGAAGCCCTAATTCCCGCCTACTAAGACCACCTAGGGATAGAAGAGATGTAAAATAGAGTGGGAAACCAGAAAGCCCTGCCCTGGTTGCAGCAACCCCAATGTGTGACTTTAGAAGAACTACTCCCTGACTTTGAATCTAACTTTTCTTGTCTTTAAAGTGGGGGAAAAGAACTTGAAATTCTCCAAGACCCCTTGTATCTGGCAGGTGTCAGAGCTAAATAGAAAAATAAGAAATACTTTGTAGAAGAAGAGAGCTATGCTCAACAGACAGGAACCCAGGAAAACAAGGGCATGATGGGTAAAAGTGGAGATGGAGGTATTCCTAGTAAAGATGGCTACAACTATAGTTATGAAGGGAAATTAAGAGCAGGAAGCTTCTAACTCTGGAATTCTTCTCCTGCCTGAGTTAAGCTCTGTCATTTTATCCTCCACCACAAGGGAGTCAGTGCCCCAGTGTTTCTTCCCAGGCCTGGCACACCCAAACAGAGGTCCTTAAACTCTAATGAGCACACACACAAAAACACACACACTGAGATTCTGAGTCATTGAACTGCTAATACAAGTGTCCTAAGGCCACTTCTCAGAAAGCCTATGGCAATATCCTGTGTTCTAGAGCTTCTGGGGATGTTCCGAGTAGAGAACAAATTAATTCACACTGGGATGCTAATGGGTAATAATGTTTTGAAATGTTTTCCTCATGGGGCATTTGCAGTTTGACAGGAAACAATCAGAAATTAAGAATTCAGAAAGTGACTGGCTACCAGAGATAGGAACGGAGCAGTTTTAGGACAGAGGATCCCCTTGTGTCAGCTCTTAAATTATAGTTCTTAGGCAGTTCTAATTGAGCCCAGTGGTGGGGCCCAAAAGTCAAGGAGGAATCTGGGCAAGGATGCCACAGAGGTGGGTACACAAAGCAACTGAGGGACATCTGCAGGGAGCAGATGGGCTGGGTCATGTGCTGCTTCAGGTCCAAGTCATTTTGAGAGCTTCTGAGCAGAGAACATCTTAGTGTCATTCTGAGGCTACTTCATCCTGTATCCAGGCAGCTGTAATCGGATAATGGGCCCCATTTCAACGCACCAAGTACAAAGTCACCCTCAGCTGTGCCAAAACTTAGATTTCCAGAATGAATTCACGTGTTTCACCATTTCACTATAAATGTTAACCTAGATCCAAGTTCCTCTTATCAGAGAAGCTGAAACTGGAAGAAAGATTTGAGGCAGAAGTGGGGAGAGGAGTTAAGAGAAAATGAGAATTAATTTCTATGCAGCAGATGGTTCAAACACTGTCAACTGCTCTGCCAGCCTGGCTGTCACATCCTACAAAATACTCCCTGGCCTTGATGCTAGATCATCTTTCTGAGGATAGTGAAGGGGCAGAAAGGGAGGTGACTAAACCACCCCCCAAAAGAGTGGCTAACCAGTGATTCTGATAGGCTTCCTTACTCAACCCAAAGGGGATCCCTGAGAGTAAAGTGTCTAAAGGTCTTTCAGTTGGTGAAGCACCAGAGTTCTCATTGTGGCTTCTCAAACCATGCAGCAAACTCAGGTTTGTGGAAAGCATCAGTAAAAGGCTGACTAGAACAGCCAACCAGAGTTTGCTCATCTTTCCAGATAAAGAGCACCTTATCCTGGAGGAATCCAGCATGACAGATGCAAAGTGAGATGAGGGTCTATCCAAAATGCCCACGAATGAGGACCATGCTATGTATCATGTGAAGCCCTGAAAGGCAGGCAAATCTGGAGACAGAGTTAGGAATTAAGCTCCGGTAGACTTACAGGAGGCAGAGAATAGTGGCCTATAGCAGCAGTGGGAATGGCGTACAGAAGTAAGACAGAAGAATTTGTAAGGTAGAAAAAAGGGGACTTAGGACTCAACTGGCCTTCTCCTGGTTCCTTATACTTTCTCTCTGGCAAAACTGTAAGTAATCAATTTGTATCTTAACCTCTTTTCTAATATACTATGAGAACTATGACAGTAATACCTGTACCCTTAGAAAATAGCACAAAGTCTGACAAAGAGAAAATGCCCAATAAATATTGCATCAAATTAATGAATGAAATTGGAAAAATAAAAGAAGAGAAAAGTGAAGGATAACTCCTCAGGTTTCGCTTAGACAATTGTGGGAACTACACTGAGCTACACACTTGCACAGTCAAATTCCCGTCACCATAAGAAATGCCCGACATTTCTGACTTATCATGAGAACATGAATGTTGGTTCACAATTTGGAAGGGTTAGACCCGTGATGAGATAGCACATTGTGGGAGTAATACAGTTCCTTTCAGAGCAATGGGAACTTTTGGTCCAGATAGGTGTGACCCAGGAATTAAAGGTGCCACTCAATGGTCATTAGAGGCCAACCTGGGACAGTGGCTCTCTAGTTCATTGTCTCATGCTCATGATGGCTAAATACGTGAACTCATGGAAGTAGAAGCAAAGCAAATGCAAACCGTAAGAGGTGAGAATTTAAAGAAGACCAAAGGGAATTCCCAAAGCTAAAGATTTATTGCAGGAAGAAAGTAGTCAGGGCAGCTCCCAGTGGGGGGACCTGAGTGGATGGCCACTAAGCTGCTTGCAGGGGGTAGGGGGCATAGGGATGGGGATCATAAAATGACAGAAACTGGACAAAGACTGGGGTAATTTCTGTTAAGATTGGTTAATTCTCTGAGTATATCGGAGGCCAAGTCAATTAAGGGTGACACGATGCATGTTCTTATGACCCAAACAGGGAGATAATCACATAGAGCCCACCCAGTATAGGTAGTAGACGCCTCCCTCTGTACATCTCTGACTTCATCTTTCTTAGATGCTAATCTTGACTGTGTGTGAGATTTATTGCCTGCTGGGGTTGCTACTTTCTCACCTTGTAGGTATTGCTAGTCTTAGACCTTGATGGAATCCCATGTTTGTTTACCTAACCAGACAGTTGTTTTGTCATGATGGCCTGGGCTGAATGAGATTTTTTTTCTCAGTCCAGTTGAGTAGTTTTTAAATGAAAGATGCAGCATTTCAAAACCAGGCAGTTCTATCCACACACTCAGGAGACAGGTAGGGGGCAAGAGGACTTCTGACAAGTTCGAGGCTAGCCTGGTCTATATCAAGTTCCTGGTTAACCAGGGCTACACAGTGAGACCCTGTCTCAAGAACAAAACAAATAGGTGTTTCAGGGTTCAGTTTATTACTTGGTAGTAGGATATTTGCTGAAAAGATACAGGACCCCAAGTTTGGTCCCCAATACCATGTAACAACAGCAGCAGCCAAAATCCACCTTAGTTTTGCTTGCTTAAAAGGTAACTCTTATCACAGCTATTGAGATGTAGTTGTGGTCTTTCTTGGGCATCCAGCTCTTTTTCTATGGCATAGTCTGTCATAGGTGGGAGCTATTTAGAAGCCAATTTTATTTACAATTTAATCTGTTACAATTAACTGCAGTAGGAGACTATGTGAAAGGCCAACAATGCCTGTGTATGTTTCAGGGGGCAAGAACATTTATGGGAGTCAGAGCCAGCTAGAGCCTGCTGACACTGACTTCATCTTCCCAGAGTCCATCCCCTTTTCTGGTCAGCTTAGGTATCTCAAACCCAGTTGCAAGTCCTGTTATTTCCCAGTCCTGGTGGAGGTGCTAAGGAGGCTATGGATAGACAGCCTAACTTTTGAGTCTCCTGACCAGCCAATTCCTGTGAGACGATGAGTGATAGTAAATTCAGAATAAAGAACAAGCCATTAAATACATATGGTGAGTCACTGTCTCTGGTATCATTGAACTCAAAAGAAATGATACCAGAAAAGGGAAGAACAGTTAGAATGAAGGACTCTAAGGGCCAAGCACAGAAGCTCTGGGGAGTGCCATCTTACCTAAGGGGGAATGTAACTCAACAAGCATGGTGAGCATGAGCACAGAGTGGGGGGAAGCAGAAAGGAGGACATCTGAAGAAGCCAAAGTCTTCAACAGCAGCATACTGAAAGACCCAAAACTGTCCAGCATATTTAACCACCAGGTCCCTGGTGTCAGACCAGACCCTTGTCAGAGGTGGGCTGTGGGCAGTGCAGAGAGAAGAGTACATAATATAAATCTCCCTTCTAGGAAGTTTGATTGTGGAATGAAGGACACAGGTGATAATCTGAGCAGAAAAGGTATGTTTTTAAGAGAAAAATAGATGCAATCATTAGTAATCTACTAATTCAGAAAGAAAGAGAAAAGATTCGGGAAAGAGGGGAGAATAACCAATAAGGGGAGTCACATGAGGAAGGGAGCAAATGGTCTCTAGAACCAGGCAATGATCCCTTCTCTGTCTCCTGGGGCTGTGGAGAAGGAGCGGAAGAAAAGCCTAAATGTGGCTAGTGCAACCGAGGGACTCACCTTGAGAATTTCCATTTTGTTTTCTGTGAGATACAGGTGGAAGAGTGACTTTCTAGGTATAGTTTCACACAATGTTTTCCATGACACTTCCAAGACATCAGATGATAATCTTCTGTTCTTGAAATGCTCAAGTGCTGGTTGAACTATGAAAATAAGTTGGGCTTTGGCTGCTGAGGTTGTTCTATGGTGCTGGGGATCAAACTTAGGGCCTCATTCAGACTAGGCAAATATTCTACCACCAAGCTACATAACTCAAGCCTGAACTGCCTACCTTTTACTAATCTACCTCACTGGGGCTAAGAAACATCTTCATGAATCTGAGTCTTCTTGTCTGGAAAGTAATCCATATTCTCTTATGTTATTGTAGAAGTTAACTAAAAATGAACCCACAGTTGTGAGTGCTGAGCGAACTAGCTGTCATTATCACTTCAATTTGAGTGTAGACTCCGGTTTCCTGGTGGTGATTCTGAGTATTAGTGGGATGTAGAGAAGGGTACAGTTGCAGGTGTTCACAGACAGAAGCAGGGTAAATAGGCGTCGTTCTACTAGGGTCTTCATACATAAGGAGCATGAGGTGCCAGAGCTCTCAAGGAAGAGGTGTAAACTCTTTCAAACTTACCACACTAAAAAGCACCAAATTCAGTGTTTGGCCCTTAGGCCATGGTTTCTTTTTTTCATCACATCTGGTCTTTCTCTCAACCTAAAGGAATAACTGATATATACCTGGTACAGCTAATTAAAATATGGCTAAGTTCAGAATGAGCTGGATGTGGTGGCTTATACTTGTAATCTTAGACCTTTGAAGTCTGAGACAGGAGGGCTGCAGAAAGTCTAAGGTTAGCCTAGGCTACGAAGTGCATTGCAGGCCATTCTAGGCTACACAATGGTTCAAATCTATCCCAAACCAACCAACCAACCAAGACTAGAACTGAAGTCATGTTAGAGGCAAACTCTTACCATTCTCAATTTATTTTCTTGTAATAGCCAAGATTCTCTGGCCCCAGTCTTTGGCCAAGGTAAGGTATATCATTGTTACCCCCAAGTGACAGAACTTTTCTGTAGGCCAAGGAAAGGCTCCTCTAAAAGGATCCCTGAGTTCAAAGGGAGGCCTCATGGCCTTTTACAACTAATGTGTGGTTCTGAAGCACAGACTGCCTGGTTTCCGGAGACACCTGCTTCCGGAAGATATGTTTACTGCCTGTAAGTAAGATGCTGTGTGCAGAAACAATCAAGGTGATAGTTTGTTTCCTTAGGAACCATTAATGTTTAAGTTAACTACTTTAAGTAGTTAAATGTTAATAAGATCTGTGACTGTGCCTGGGAGTTTTAACTGGGGCGTATGCTCTGGGCCCACTAGAGAAGTATTGAAAGAAGGGATATCAGGGGCCTAGAAACACATAAAATGTGAATGGAGCCCCTTGGAGTTTGTCAGAGAATAGCATGTGGTAGCCCTATGTAAAATGCAAGAATACATATACAGTTTATTCATTCCCTAGTCTGGCAATATTTAAAACTACCCTCCAAGCTGATTTGGAGTAGATTTTACAGTTAATTTTATAAATGCTTCATGTGATACCCATTACCCATCAAATACCCCACTATCAGTACACAGTATAGGATCTCTGAAGTCACCAAGTCCAACTAGAAAAATAAAATATTACTAACAAGCTAAGAAAATGGATTTAAATAATAAATAAGGCAAAAAATGAAGAAATGGGACATAAAATAAATGAAATAAATGGAAAACAAAGTAACTTACTAGATATGCAATTTCAATGGACTGGCAAACAAAATTTTACTAGCTTGGGGGAAAAAATCCCAGCTATAAGTTGCTCAGAAAAATATACCTTAAATATCAAGAAATTGAAACACCAAAAGAGTGAAAAAGATAAGCAATGCAAACACTACCCAAAGGAATTCAGTGCAGCCACCCTAGAGTGAAGGCACTCTTTACATCAAGAAGCTTTACTGACAGTGAGAGCTATCAGTCAATAACTGAAGGCGGCAACAGTTACAACGTTCTATGTATCTTTTTAACACAGGTTAAAATATGACAGAACTAAATGGAAAGCTGACTTTTATATGAGGGTTTGGAGTTAGAAAATGTCTGTAAAAGGTAAAATTCCTTCCCACAGGAACAAACAGACAACCAATAGACTAAGAGGAACTCAAGGACAATCAATGGTTATAGAGTAAAAAGTAAGCAGGGGAGACTGGGGAGATGACTGGGTGCTTATGACTCAGGCATGAGGAACTGAGGCTGGATCCCCAGCAGCCATGTTAAAAGCCAGACATGGCCATACATTTCCACAACCCAGTACTGGAGGGGTGCAGACAAGTGAATTCCTGAGGTTTGTGGACAGACCAGCCCCACCTAAACAGTGAGCTCCAGGTTCAATGAAAGACTGTCTCAAAATATGTACCGGGGTGGGGATGTGGGGGTGTGGGTCTAATAGAAGACATCAACCTCTAGCCTTCACACACATACAGAGAGAGAGAGAGAGAGAGAGAGAGAGAGAGAGAGAGAGAGGAGAGAGGAGAGAGGAGAGAGGAGAGAGAGAATTTAAATTAAACTTAAAAGTCAGCAAGGTGTAGATCTCTATAATACCACAATCAAAGGGGTATAAAACAGAACAATGTACTAAAACAAAGATAAAATATGTATTCTTAGAACAAAGAAAATTTACTAAATGGCCTGATGCTAGGCCATAATGCAAGTTATCAAGAAATTTCTAAGAATTTTCAAAATGACAGAACATGTTTCTAACCACAGTAGAATTAAACTAGAATCCAATTATCTTTAAGCATTTAACTAGAATCCAATTGTCTTTAAAAAATTACTAAAAGAAATCTCTAAATACTTACAAATAGCAGTGAATAATAGCCCTTATTAATAAAAATAATGATCATATATCCTTTACACCTTCAGGAGCTAAACTCCCTCTGGCAAAATAGAAAAAGCAGTCTGGAAATAAGCATTGCACACAGGGTGGCCTGTGGCATGTGCATTATAAGGATACCAGGCAAGGCTGTGGATGAGTTCAGGAGGGGAACAAGGAAGGTCTTGTAGGAGTAGAGAAGCTTTAAGGTTGGATCTTACAGAATGGAAAGAGCTTGATCAGGAGAAGACTGAAGAGAGAGGCTGTGGATGCCATGGGTTGCGAGATACAGCTAGCTACAGATGAGGGCCAGGCCAAGATGTGATCAAAACTATAGGCGTTTAGACTGGTGAAAAGGTGAGCTACCAGAGTGCAGCATGGAAGAAAGGATGAAGGGAACAGATGCTGAGAGCCAGGACAGGTGCTGTGGGTGTTATTCTGAAGCCCACCGTGGGGATCACAGGAACCTTTTTAAATCGTATGAGTCTAGAGAAAGCTAAGTCTGGCGTTTGTGTGTGACATGAACTATAGCTGGTAAACTTGGAAGCACAGAGCAGGGAGACTGAGAGAGACGCTCAACCTTGACAGTTGATGTGCTGGGGGAAGGGGAGGGAAGGGAGCTGTAGAAAAGCCCAAGCCTCCCTCCTAGCAGAGCCACCCACATCCCTCACTCGCACAGCAGCCTAACAATGCATTAAAATCACCGCCTAATTGCTCCTTTCAAAGTTAATGCTCTGAAATGGGGAAGTGTGTGTTTAATGTTTAGTCTCATCTCTGCCGCCCAAGCCCCAATTTGAAAGCCAAATCTTTTTAAAATTAGAATGAGATGAACCCCTAGACACAGTTCCGACCCTCAGAATCCCACGTTTTCCTTTTTCAAATCTGTCTTTCTCTGGCAGTCTGAGCAGGTGACCTGGGAATCCTGTCTGGATGGAATCCTCGAAATGTCATCAGCTTCCTCCTAGCTCCATTCCTGAACTCTCAGGCAGAGCCCAGGAAGCCTTCAGTTAGGGCAAGATATGACTGTTTCAGATTCTTCAGGCCCACAGCCTGTTTCCCTCTACATGAACACCATCAGTTGGAGCAGGGTGGCCCACAGGGATACCTGGCCACACACAGTCTAAAGGGAAATGGCTTCCTCTCCTGTCCTCAGTGATCACCACAAGCAATGAATGGGGCACAGGCTTTGTACTCCCTAGGTTTACAACCTCCTCCAACAACCATTACCCACTGACACCACAGTTGTAACTTTCCTACCAGAACACCAAGGAAAGGGGTAGGAATGGTACCCCTTCCACTGTTCTTTCCAGGCCCCCAAACCCACCAGGCATCCTTCCAGCCAATTCCTCTATAATTCTCCTACCTCTAGCTTCTGTTAGGATATCTAGCCAAGCCTTCTTCCCTAACTTCCTCGTCACCAAGGACACTGATGTCACCACATAGTTGCACACTTCCTACTCTAAAGTTAGAAGAATATTCTCTGTTATGTCTTCTGGTTATAGTCCCCATGTCATACACTTCCTGGAACAGCTCAGTCCTGGTTTTCTGTCTTTAGTCTCCTGGCTCTATCATTTGAGTTATCTAGAATTTCAAAATCTATGAAACTTCCTAAGTCTCCATTTCCTTCTTTATACAATAAAGATGAAAATATTATAAACAGCAAGATGTTTGTAAGCATTATGTAAGATAAAATGTATAGGTCAGCCTACACCAAAAGCTTAGAAAATAGTAATTACATCACAAACCCTGGTCTTGACTCTGAGCTGGTGCTTATATTCATCATAAATATGCTGGGTATGTTTACCTGGGTACCTCAACATACACCTCTTCATCAGCATGGGAGAGTATACAGAGCTGCAGAAGCAGAGCTGAGGATGATGCTCTGAGTATTGCACATACCTGGCACAGTAGTCTGCCTTCTCAGCCATGCCTGTCAATCCTGTTAACTACCCTGAGAATACACAGCATGCATGGTCTGTGCCTGCGAGATGGGAAAGCAGGACTCAGAGAGGAAATGAGTATCCTGTCAAAGTCTGCATGATCTGGAGTGGAGCCCTGTTCTGTATAGTTCAAGAGCCCTCTTTTCCTTCTGCTATATACTAAAGTGCATGGTACTAGATACGGGGAGGCACGCAGGGAAGCATCCAGGAAGCTGCATTAGCTGTTAAAAGTGACTTAAATTCAAGTTATTCATGTAGAACTGCTTCACCTACTGGCAAAGTCTTTACACTGAGCTCCCAGACTTCCATACAAAGTCTTTACACTGAGCTCCCAGACTTCCATACAAAGAACACGCCAGAAACTTTCCCAGGAATCCTGTCCCTCCCTTAAGATGAGGTAAATGGTTTCTGGTTCTCTTGGTCTCTGTTAATTGGCTTTTCATCAATGTGACAAAATTATCTGAGAGAAACAATTTTAAAGAAACTGAGATTTACTTTGATTCATGATTTCAGAGCCTTCAGCCTACAGGGTTTGATCCCCATTGCTGTGAGTTTGTGTTCAAACAGAGCATCAGGGCAGAGATCACAGAGTGGAACAAAGCTGTTCACTAATGGCAGCCAGGGATCAGACAGCAAGCAAGGGTCTAGGGGAAAGATATAACCTTCAAAGTCACACCTCAGTGACCTACCTCCTCCAACTAAGCCCTACTAAGAGTCCCTTGCTGTGAAGTCATTGATGGATTAATCAGTCCTTTTCACAAGGTTAGCCCCTTATGATTCAGTCACTCAATAGCACCAGCAGCCAAGAACCAAGGTTTCAAAATATGCATCTTTTAGGCAGACAATTAATAGTCAAACCATAAAGTAGTCCCTGAGTGGGCTCAGGCAATAGTACAGAGAAGGGGACCAGCACATGGAGAAAGGTAGGTTGAAAAAGAGAGGAAAAGGGGGGAAGCTGCTAAACCTTAGTGCTAGTGTCCCAACATTCCATGCTTAAGTTTCCAACTTTCTGTTGGGGTCTCTCCTTTCCTTAAAGAGGGTCTTAAGCAAAGGCCATTATCATGGTCTGAATGTAGCTAAGCCTGGGGTAAGACATAGCCCTGGGCACAGCACTTTTCAAACACTCTGGGACTCTTGTTGAGAAGCAGAGAACTCCGATAGCCTGAGGTGGGCCTGAGATTCTGCATTTCTAACAAGGTGTAGGTGACACCAGTACTGTTGGCCCATAGGCCTCACTTGGAGCAGTGAGCTCCAAACACCCTTTCCCTTTGGCTTAGGACACTGGGAAGCTGCTGTTTCAGCACCCTGCCTGCTGTGTTTCTCTTCATAGATGGTCAGAATGCAACATGTATGGAGCCCACAGAGCTGTCAGGGTGGCCCGTCGCACAGGTGGGGAACCCACTCCAGTACATGTGCCTCACACACCTGGACCACCAAGACTACATCTTCCTACTGCTCATCGGCTTCTGCATCTTCGCTGCAGGCACTGTGGCTGCCTGGCTCACAGGTGTGGGTGCTGTGCTATACCAGAATGCCCGCCGAAAGTCCGGTGGGGATGATACCGAAGATGAATCCGGGAATAGGGTCACCAACCAGATTTTCCGAAGCAAGGCCAACTTTAGCCAAGGTCGATTCCCTCATCTGATCTAGCGGTCAGAGAGCATTACCAACTGTGCCTTACCTGGTCTGGCTCCCTGCTTTCTCTCTCACCCTCCCATCTTACCACCACTGTCTTGGAGATTGAAGCTTCTCAGTAAAATAAAGTATTTGGTGGTCACTTCTGAGGCTGGTCCCTTCCTGCTATACCAGCCCACACACACTTCCTTGAGCTCAGGAGAATGGAGTAAAACAGATTCAAGAAAAGTTGTTAGACTCATCTAAATGCCAAGGAAGCCCACCCTAAAAGCAAATGATCTTGTATGTAATTACTATGTCTCAAAAGTAAATGCTGGAGACAGATGAAAAATCCATGACTTAAAATCTTTCTCAAAGAGCAAACAATCTTCAGAGAAGTCCAAAGTACTGTGTGGCCATGAGTTACCTTCACATGCCATCTCATAATTATCTTGACCATCAGCTGATACTCATATAGCCTACCAGTAAGATGAGGACTGACATATTTAACCACTGTCCACAAACACTTAGCAACATAACCAAAGGTTTATCATCTATATAGTTAGATATAATAACTATGTTATAATGCCTTGGCCAAACAGAGGTGTGAGGTACACAGAGGTGTCACTAATAACAGAATCCTTACCAAGTGCCTAGCATTGTAACCAGCTCTGTACACATTTCGCCTATAGGTTAATTCAACAGCAGGGCCAAGTGGTCAGTTGCGACCCTTATATTTTTGAGGTACTTGGCCATACAGTAGCAAACTCCAGTTTGCAGAAGTGTGGTAAGAAGTAGAGCAATTGTTGAATTGTTGGCTGCCTGACATCAAAACTTCTGCCCTGTGCCTCCATGCTCTGTGAACTGCTGTCCTGCTGAAGGCATTCAGCATAGCAGTGAAGTGCACACAGGCGTGGTTCCACTGTCAGTGATGCACACATAAAGGGAAAGGAACAAAAGAGAAGGGGAGCTCAATGCAGGCCCAAAGACACTCCTGGTTTTTCTTTGCTTGCTACCCAGACCAAATCAAACTCCTGGTGATGGTTCAGGTGATAATCCCCATCCATGAAGGTGGCTCCCTAAAGCCCCAACTAGACCTATTCTTATCTCTAAATCTCTAATCACCACTGTCCTTTAGTTTGTTTAGCACAATGATTTAGAGCTTAGTTCTTGAATGAGAAGCTGAGATCCTATACCCAGTTCTGTATTTATGCACTGTGTAAATCCGGGCTTCCTACCCCTAGCAGATACCGTCTTCTCTTACTATCTTCTGTTCTCTACTTACACAGTACACATGATGGTGCCTCATACAAAGCAGGGGTTCTGTGTTAGCAATTGCATTCCACTCAAAACCCAGCCCAGCAACCATTCCCACTTTGTGATCCTGAAGTTAAGAGTGACCATGGAGCAGTAATTTCACTTCTGTATGGTGCCTCAGTTTCTTTCTTTGTATATGACATAAATCATAGTCTATGTCATCTAGGAAAACTGTGAGAATAAAATATTAATCATGAAAATCTATGTTAGTAAATATTTGTGTTGTGGGCTAACTTCAGACTTACAGACAACTTGCAATGAAAGTCTCCAAGCACCTCACCCAGCTTCCACTAAGGCCACCTCGTATGACAATGGTGCATTTGTCAAAACTAACAAGCATATTGGAATATCACTCTTTTGTTTGTTTTTGCCTTGGTTTGTTTTTTGAGACAAGGTTTCTCTGTGTGACCCAGGCTATCCTGGAACTTGCTCTATAGATCAGGCTGGACTGTAACTCACAGAGATCTGCCTGCCTCTGCCACCAAAGTGCTTGGATTAAAGGCATGCGCCACCACAGCCCAGCAAGAATATCACTCTTAATTAAATTCCAGACTTATCTGGAGTTTACCAGTTTACTCCTAATGCCCTTTTTCTATTATATGATCCAATGCAGAATACCACACTTGCATTTAGAACATTTTTATAGTAATAGTAATTACACCTAGCATATATTAGGTAGTTCTAGAGGCCAAATGTTATTTTCAGTTTGTGTGTATACACATATTTATCTGTATTATTAAATCATCAGAATCTTATGAGGTCAGTTTTACTCAATTAGAGTATGAAATTGAGACTTAAGAGGGAAAATTGCTTGCTAAATGTTATACAGCTAACAAGGCCAGAAGTCAAACCAGCTCTATCTGATTATATATAGTTTTCTCCAAGATATTTTTCACTGTTTTTGTTAATCCTTTGGAATTGGATACCATATATTTCTATCACATTCACCCCCAGTACCAAACTATTACCAAATACTACCTCAGAATTTAGAGTAACAAGAAAGTCTTGACAGAAGAAACGGAACTGCTGCTTTTCACAATGGCTTCTCCATGAAGATCCCACCAGAGTAGACTGAGCAGCTGGTCTAAGGGGCCCTGAGAAGGCCACAGGGCATGGAGGTTCTGGAACTTCTTTGTGGAGACACAAGCAACAGAGTGATGAATGGGAGATAGGCACACAGTTAAGAGGAGCTCAAGGGCGCACGCACACCCAGTACATAGTAGGGAGTTTGCAGAGGCTTTCCAGAAAGAAGAGACTTCTAAACTGGGGCCTAAAGATAGAGGTAGGATTATCTAAAGTGGCAAAATGGGGAGGTAGATAACAACAAGGCTTTCTAAGCAACAAGAACTTCACACACAAAGGCTGTGACATGGGAAGAACCTAGCACTTCATTGTAGTCAGAATATACAGTCTAAGGGAAAGAGGACACACAATGCTAGAGAAAGAGGAAGAACCAGACCCCACAGGCCTTAGATCCCTTCCATTTGTCGGGATTACGATATGCTATACTGCATAACAGATAACTCCAATGTATCACTGACTTACGTGGGCAGGGCAGCTTCTCCCCTGTCCTATAGTTACAGCACCTAGAACATGAGCCCCAGAAAAAAGAAAATAAAGGTACATTTCTGGGCCTAAGCAGTTAATAACACATGTAACTTCCACTCACTTTTTTATATGGCTGCCCCAACTTTACTGTAAGGAAAAGTATATGCCAGTAAGGCAAAAATGCTATGGTAACAACAACAAAAACACAACAAAACAAACTGTCTCTACCTCATCAAGGTAAGGAATTTGAATTTACCACTGAAATACACTGGAGAATTTTATTTACAAAAGTGATATCTAACTAATTTTTGCTTTGGGGAGCTCATCCTAGGGCTAGAGCATTGGCTTGGCATACTTGAGGTCCTGGGTTTAATTCCCATCACTGCAAAAAGAAGAAGAGGAGGAGGGAGATGGAGGCTCACTCACACTTAACCCTGGCTATACGATAAAGCAGAGGTGAGTGAGGCCCGCTGTGCTGCATCTGCCTCAGGAGACACAAGGGAAGCTGGCCAAGGGCGGTAGAAATGGAGACAAAGAGAACTGCAGAAATTTTAGAAATAAGGCCAGAAATAGTTTGATGAATGACTAAACATGAAGATGGGAAAGAATTACTGGAAGGAAGATTAGGAAAAATAAGCGTGTCCAAAGTTCAGATTTGGACTGCCAGGTAGCTGGTAGCACAAGTCACTAAGAGAGTCTCACGGCATACTGGAGGCAAAACATAAAAACAAACACCTGGATAATCCATACAATGTGGGGAAAAGAAAGAGACATGTGTGGAAGACCCAGGAAAATCACATGGGTGATTTTCCTGGGTCTTCCCTGGAAACTGCTGCCTCTCAGTGGAGTTAGACAGTATCTGAAGTTGAAGTCACATAGGAACAATGTGTATCTTTTGGAGATATCAAGAATCAGTCCAATGGGATTCAAGTGTCTGTATCTTGGGGGCAGATGCATGGAGCAGGATGGAAGACTGCTGTTGTCATGACTACTGGTGTACAGCTGCTGCTTTCTAAATAAAGATGGGCATGTATACTCGATTCAAATGGATGTTTAAGAATAGAAAGGACAGATGACCTCGGCTAGAAAGTTGTTGTCTTCCAAGAGGTATCTTTACCCACTTACTCCAGGGGCAGCCATCATGACTCCAAAAGGCAGCATGCACATGCTCACACTACCCACTGTACTTCACTGGCACTTGGCCCCTGAACTTGAGCTCCAGAAAAATCAATGGAGTATTTTGTGCAGGAGGCCATGTTTAATGTAAATCTTGAAAAGATCATAAACTTTGATGCTGTTGGAACCATTTCAGTTGGATGCTGAGGTGAAAGCTTAGAAGTACAATGAAGGTAGGTGTGTAAGGAACACCTGCAGTTCTGTTTGACTATTTGGGGCTTCACTCAGGGGGTTGGGACAGAAGACTGATCGGACAGCTTTATGAAACAGCTTTTGAGTGTTTCTCCAAGTAAAGTCCTTAGCCCATCTGTACCAGGGTCCTTCAGGTCTCAGTCCTTTACCCTCAGAAGAGGTAGTCATCAGTGTATATTCTGTGATGTTCTTCAGTTTTTGAGAAACACTTGTGTAAGAGGATAATGAGACTTTGGGCCTCACAGGCTGCAAAAGCTTCTTTGGACCATAGTAGGTCCCAACCAAGTAATCAAGCCAAACAGCCCTCCTGCTGAGAAAGAATAACAGGTGTTGGGCAAGCAAGGACAACGGAACTGCAGGGGATTTCAGGTAACCAATGTAGCAAAAGTCAGTGAGCTTCAGGTTCGTGGACAGATTCTGTCTCTAGAGAAAAAGGCAGAGAGTGACAGAGGAAAACAGTGTCCTTATCTGCTCTCCACACACATGGGCATGAATGTATACCTTACCTGGGCGCGCGCGCACACACACACACACACACACACACACACACACACACACACACACAAAGAGGTATCAAGTTAGTACAGCAAAACTTTGCTATATGGATTAATGGGATGTTGGCTCCTTGAAATCTAAGCCTGTGTAATATGGCATCCTGGCATGAAGCAGCATGGAGTGTTAACTCCCCTTGGTGACTTATAGATGGAAAGACATCAGCGTCCACGCCACTCTACAGATAAGACAAGCCACAGATGAGCACGTAGCAGACCTGAAATGGCAATCATCCAGGTCTTCTGACACCGTGTTTGATATGTTCTCTACCAGCAATACACATTCACTCTCTCCCTCTCCCTTCTCCTCCCTTCCCCTCCCCTTTCTTCCTCCTCCTCCATCCCTCCATCCCTCTCTCTCTCCTCAGAAGATTTCCTTGTCAGAGAAATTAACAAACTATGTTTTCCAAATCTGATTTTGTAAGATCCTACTCTCAACTCTTTCTAGCTTCTAACTACTGTCTCCTAACACTCAAGTTAAAAAAACTGTAGATTTGGTACAAAGCACCTAAAAAAAAAAAAAAAACTGTTAGGAAAAAAATGTCACACAAATCATCACTACTAAGACTTTAAAAGGATTATGTGTTCTTTGCAAGGAGCCAGATGGTGAAGATGGCATACTGGTCATCAGCACCAGTAGTAATATGTCTGATGGCACTGAAGAACCACTGAAAACATGAGAAAATTGTAGGCAAAGCTAAGTGTTTGACAAGAGTCAAGTGATGAAAGGATGCAGACTGCTTGGCTTCTTAAGCAGACCAATTATTTGGGCCAAGAGGTTAAATTATAAGAACAATGCATGCAGGTATACAACTTGGCGACTAATTGCATGCCACTCCCTGGACTCATTTTAGTGATTCTGGGCTCATTCCCAATTAGCAGTCTGGCCTGTCTCTTTGATCCAGCCTCACTCAGGAATTGCTGGTGGTTTGTAATTCTTCTTTATTTACCTCTTCTGAAGTTGGTAAAGGCCAGGGCAATGACAGCAGCTCCCTACTAGTCTCTCTAGATTGTGACTCAAAAAGCCAGCCTGTAGCAACTGACTGAGCCCTGACAGCCTCCCACTAAGAAGCTTCTCTGGGTTTACCAGTTCCCAATGAAAATCTCCTTAGGCTAATCTAGTCTTAACCCCTCATCCCCACCCAATACAAGCAGGAAGACATTTACCACAGTGAACAGCATCGTTATTGACAGCAGCATTTCTTCTGGAGCTGTGTGAGACAGAGCACATCACTAATCTCTGTCATGCTCATTTTTCCCTCAGTGCAAACAGGAGTTGGTTTCAGTCTATGATGTTAAAATTGAGAGATTCTTTGTATGAAGGACGAATATAATCCATGGCAAAAAAAAAAAAAGTAGGTCCTCAAAAGAAAATGGTGGGCTGAAAGACACATAAGAAAATGTTCATCCTTAGCCATCAGAGAAATGCAAATCAAAACAACTCTGAGATACCATCTTACTCCTGTCAGAATGGCTAAAATAAAAACAACAATGATAGCTTATGCTGGAGAGGATGTGGAGAAAGGGGAGCACTCCTCCACTGCTGGTGGCAGTGCCAACTTGTACAGCCACTTTGGAAATCAGTACGGCGATTCCTCAGGAAAATGGGAATCAATCTATCACAAGATCTAGCAATTCCTGTCTTAGGCATATACCCAAAAGAAGCACATTCATACAACAAGGACATCTGTTCAACGATGTCCTAGCAGCACTATTTGTAGTAGCCAGAAACTGGAAGCAGCCTAGATGCCCCTCAACTGAAGAATGGATGGAGAAAATGTAGGACATTTACACAATGGAGTACTACTCGGCGGGGGAAAAAAAATAAAAATAAAAATAAAAAAAAACAATGGAATCTTGAAATTTGCAGGAAAATGGATGGAACTAGAAGAAATCATTCTGAGTGAGGAAACCCAGTCACAAAAAGACAAAAATGGTATGTACTCACTCATAGATGGATTTTAGACATAGAGCAAAGGATTACCAGTCTACAATCCACACCGCCAGAGAAGCTAGGAAGCAAGGAGGACTCTAAGAGAGACATACATGGTTCCCTGGAGAAGGGGAAAGGGACAAGATCTCCTGAGCAAATTGGGAGCATGGGGGGAGGGGAGGGAGAGCTACAAGAGAGGGGGAGAAGAGGAGTGGAGAGGAAGACATGAGAGAGTAGGAAAATTTAGTCAGGGAAAGAACTGAAGAGAGCAAGAAAACAGACACCACCACAGAGGGAGCCATTATAGGTTTAAAGAGAAATCTGGCACTAGGGAAATGTCCAGAGATGTACGAATTTGACCCCAACAATCTAAGCAGTGGTTGAGAGGCTACCTTAAATGCCCTTCTCTGATAATGAGATTGATGACTACCTTATGTGCCATCCTAGAGCCTTCATCCAGTAGCTGATGGAAGCAGAGGCAGACACCCACAGCTAAACACTGAGTTGAACTCTGGAATCCAGTTGCAGAGAGGGAGGAGTCATGAGCAAAGAGGTCAGACCAGACTGGAGAAACCCACAGGGACAGCTGACCTGAACAAGGGGGAGCTCATGGACCCCAGACTGATAGCTGGGAAATCAGCATAGGACGAGGATGTCAGTTTGGAGGTCTAGGCAATCTATGGGGCCTCTGGTAGTGGATCAGTGTTTATCCCTAGTACACAAATGGACTTTGGGAGCCCTCTCCACATAGAGGATACTCTCTCAGCCTAGACAGGGCCTAGGCCCTGCTCCAAATGATATGACAGACTTTGAAGATCCCCATAGAAGGCACCCTCCCTGGGGCGCAGAAAGTGGTTGGGATGTGGAGTGGGAGGGGAGGGGAGGGGAGGGGAGGGAGAGGGAACTGGAATTGACATGTAAAAGAAGCTTGTTTCTAATAATAATATAAAAAAACCTATTTCAAAAAAAAAAAAGAAAGAAAATGGTGGCTTCGAGGAGATAATGAGCCCTCTCAGCACCCCAGACCCAAGTTCCCTCTTTCATATGCACCATGGAAGCCTCAGGCTTGCTTAACACTCACCAACTCCAGAACATCAGGCCAGAGCATTGTATCACTTCTCATGGTAAAGATTTGGTCAAGAACTCTGATGTCACTCTGCCTCCCATCTTCACAGATGTGAATATGAAATTCAGGCCAAAAGAACTCCTCCACTTGAGAACTTCAGTTTCTCTAAGTCTTAAATGGGTTTTTATACCCTTTTATTTAAGACTGAAGAATTTCTAAAAACTTATTTGGGGGTCTGAGAAGATGGCTCAGTAGGTAAAGTACTTGCCATGTAAGCATAAGGCCCTGAGTCTAGGTCCCCAGCATCCATGTAAAAAGCCATTATACACTTGTCCATCTGTGCCCAGCACTGACAAGGTGAAGGCAGGCTGATCAGGGAGCTATTTGGCCATCTAATCTAGCAGAAATGGTGAGCCCCAGTCCAGACACAATGAGCAACCCTGCCTCTACATAAATAGGGTAGAAACCAATGAGGAAGATACAGGGGTCAATCTCTGGCTTCGTGGGCAAGTACACAAACATATACATACATACACACACATACACACACACACACACACACACACACACACACACATACACACACACACAACATTTTTATTAGGAGTTTAAAATGATGTATACTCTAATCAGGTCATTATACATTTTATATATTTATTGAACTATCATACTATACCCATAAATTTATACAATTATTACATGCTAACTTAAAACTTTTTAATGATGTTTTTTAAAATTGGAGAATGAGACAGAAACTTCCCTATGACCTTGAAGGCCAGGTAAAGAGTCACATAAGAAAATGCTAGCATAAATAATATATTAATATTAATATACTGTTAACATTTTTAGTATATATTAGTGTACAATGAGCTTTTCCGACACAAGAAAAAACAACTCTCCAAGTCTGGAGAAGGGAGAGAGAACTTCACCAGGAAGGAGACATCTGAGCTAAAGCTTCAAGGGTGGCGGTCAGAATAAGAACTTTCCAAAGAGAGGGAATCCTGTGCAAAGCCCCAAGGTATAGGGGGTGGGGAGGGGCATGACATGCTCAAAGGCTGGAGAGAAGAGAACAGCGTAGCTATAGTACAGGCAATGAGACAGTCATACAAAATGAGAGACAAAGAAATACCAGAACATATCATGGAAAAATTTGCTCCCTATCCTAAAAGCTGTCATTGAAGAGTTTTAGGCTAAGATGAGATGTTGACAAGTTTGATTTTTCATTATTGTGACTGTGTTTATGTATGCAGCACTCCCCCTCCACAAAACCCCACAATTAAATGGAAAACTGTTGTAAGAAGACAGAGAGATATTTCAAGGATCAATCAGCATCAATAGGGACAGAGAAGTGGCAGGCTGCTGAGGCCTTGAAGAGGTGAGTGGGGCACAGATGGCTGTCCTAAGGGAATACGGGAAGGAACTGGAGACTTGCTGGGCAGTTATGTCTGCTGGCTTCTCTAGAGGGCCTGGGTTCTGCTCCACATACCCACTTGGAGGCTTACAATCCACAGTGCTGTAACTCCAATTCCAGTAGAATCAACACTCTCCTCTGATCTCCACAGACACTGCACACATGTGATGTACAGATAGATAAAATACCAATACACAAAAGTAAAAATCAATAATAAAATATTAAAGAGAAAGAATAAGGGAAGAGGCTAAATGAGATCTAGGTGTCCTGTGTGTACAACTGATTGGGTGGTCTGGTCCTAAAAGGAACTCAGTGTGGTCAGAATCGGTGCTTTATTATACTTAGAGGTACAGGGATATCATAGGCGAGCCATCAGGCAGACAACAGGCTGCATGTTCCAAGACTCTAAGTCATCTGAGCTGAAAATGTGAAATAAGAATCATCTGAGAGCGGGCTGGAGAGATGGCTCAGCAGTTAAGAACACTGGGAAGAAAAAGAAGACATGGGGAAAGAATTACGAGTCTTTGTCTTATTGTCCCTTCCATTGCATCACCCCTCCTCATTTTATCATATTTTCACTAGAGTCTAGAACACAGAACCCTCACAGTTCTCATCCCACCTCACTGGTTAATTCTTCTCAGTCTAAACTTCACTCCTGGCCTCCTTTTAAGACAGATGGACCAGGGCTCAGTTCCCAGTAGCTTTCTTATTCTTGAGTACATCATCTTACTCATGGTTTTCAATATTATTTCCCTGGCAACTTCCACATTTATACATGAGGAACACTTCTAAACTTAATATTCACACTTCTATCAAGACAGTTCTATCTGGATAATAGGCATCTCAAAGATTCCAAAAACAGAATTCTAGAGGCTGGAGAGATGGCTCAATAGGTTAAGAGCACGGTCTGCTCTCCCAGAGGGCCCAGGTTCAATTTCCAGCACCCACACCTGTCTGTAACTCCAGTTCCAGGGCTTCTGACACCCTCACACAGACATGCATACAGGCAAAACACCAATGAACATAAAATAAAAATAAGTTATTTTTTTAAAAAAGAATCATTAGAGAGAATTAACTGCAGCCATAGTTCTGTGTGAGTTCACCTGTAGAGAAGAGCAGAGAAGGAGAGGTATGTGCCCAGGAAGCCCGGAACGTACCAACATTTAACAAGTGACTAAGACTAAGAGGTAAGAAGAAAAGTAGTCAACTTTTTCACACATTAACAAAGTATCTTTCATCAGCTCTGCTTTAAATAAGAAAAGCTGAAATCGGACTGTAAGATTAATGTCTCTTTATTCCAGAAGACACCAAGGTAAAACACAGGCCAGAGCTAGGTTATAGAACCCAGCCAGCGCGGCCAGAACAAAAGAGGCCCCGGGTCCCCACGTGCAGCCCCTTAAGAAGCTCCCTTACGTCACCCCGGCTTTCCTTCACCACGCCCTTCTGGGCGAGTCCCCGGGTCCACCTGGTACCTGCCCCAGGACTATTGGGCGGGGCTAGGGTGACTCCCTACAATTCCCCTTTTAGTCTAAGAGAGGATTAAAACTTAATAGTGTAAAATATCCAAAACTAACAATCATAAGGGTGAAATACAAGAAGATACAATAATCTGCTATGTTACATCCTATGTCTATTCTAGCTAAGTCTTAAAGTCATGTGGAAAAGGTGTCTAACTTGAACACCTTCTTCCAATCCCAACTCTAAACAATAAGAAGGTCATTCTTAACTAGGCTTACATTACCCTAATACACAATAATGGGGAACGGGGGCGTAGCATCTTCTAGGTTACTTCCTGCTGAAATGGGACGATGATAGTCATGTGGGGGCCCTGTGGGGAAAAAAAAATGCTAGTACAGGGAAGGTCTCTAATGAGTTATGTCTAGTCCATGTTAGATGAGATTTGTTTGATTGAAGATCTACATTGAAATCCTCAACTTGATTGAAGTCGTTACTCGAGGTTCTGGTTGGAGTGTCAGTCGAAACGGAGTGAGTTGAATCCAGTGTAGTCGGGGAGGTGTAGTCCAATTCCTTTTCCAGAGCATGCAGGGATTGCTGTCAGGCTGGGTCTTGTTGGCTGTATGGGACTCAAACATAAGTGTCATCAGAGAAATGTTTGCTTGTTCATGTATGTGTACCGGGAAAGGTACCTTGACGAACCATGATTATGAGAGGGTGTGAAAGAAAAAGCCAAGAAAAGACAAAGATAGTCCTCTTATTCTTCATTTATTCGGTATTATAGCAATTGGCTTCTTGATATAACACAGAAACTTTTAAATGTTGTTAAATAACATGCTTGGATTTTAGAGTAGGAAAGCCAAATCCAACTCTAAATCCAGTCTCAATTTAGTTGAATAGGGACTAGGAAATGAATAGACATAGAGTTATTCAAGAGACAGCTGTAAATTTTACCGTATGGCACGTTCCTTTTGTTCGATGGTTATAGCTACGTTCTTTCCTTAAATATCCATACATGTAGTGTCCTTTGACTTATAGAGGGGGGTTCCTCAGAAAATACCTGTCGGTCATCCTTGTCGAGGGGGTTGTCTCCCTCAACTCGAATCTTGATCAATTTTGATGGTATCCAAAGATTTTCTTCTCCTGTGGAGACAAATGCAAAACTCCTACCCCAATGTAACACATGTCCAGGTTTTAATCGAGGTTAGCACATCTTTGTAATACACTGGTTGGTTCAGTTTAGCAGTTGTTTACGTAGTCCAGTGTCTTTCCGCAGCTGTCTGCCCAGTGTCATTGGCATTAAGAAAGTTTAACGTTAATAAAGCATTATGTAATCTATGTTTGGGGGGTTTCGACTTACCAGCTTGCCTATGGAGCATCTCCTTAAGTGTCCTGTTAGACCTTTCGACGACTGCTTGTCCTGTAGGGTTGTGTGGTATACCTGTGACATGCTTAATGTTATAATATTTGAAAAACTGTTCCATTTTTGTGGAGACATATGCTGGAGCATTGTCAGTTTTTATCTGCGCCGGTATGCCCATAACTGCCATCACCTCCAGTAGGTGTGTAATAACGGAATCAGCTTTTTCAGAGTTGAGAGCAGTAGCCCATTGGAAACCTGAGAATGTGTCAATGGTATGATGCACATATTTCAAATTTCCAAATTCTGTAAAGTGAAAAACATCCATTTGCCAGATCTCATTCCTCCGAAGGCCTTTAGGATGCCCGTTGGCTCTTCAGGGTCGTGAGATTGGGCGCCAGGTGTAAGATTAATGTCTCTTTATTCCAGAAGACACCAAGGTAAAACACAGGCCAGAGCTAGGTTATAGAACCCAGCCAGCGCGGCCAGAACAAAAGGGGCCCCGGGTCCCCACGTGCAGCCCCTTAAGAAGCTCCCTTACGTCACCCCGGCTTTCCTTCACCACGCCCTTCTGGGCGAGTCCCCGGGTCCACCTGGTACCTGCCCCAGGACTATTGGGCGGGGCTAGGGTGACTCCCTACATTGGACCAGCTGCAGTAGCCAAAGAAAAATAGAAAAGAATAAAATATTTTGTGCATATGATTAATCCTTGGTTACCAAGTAATAAATGCCATTATTAAAATTCTTACTTGATAAGATAGATTGCCTTACCCATTTACAAAGTTCCTACCAAACTACACTCCCTTTTAGGCAAAGGACACTTCTCTGACAATGTGAAGTTAGAGGTTGGCCATGTAACCATGGTTATGGTATACACTGTGGCCAAGCAGGAAGTTCACATACACTCATATGCAAGGGTTCCAGCTCTCTAAAATGTCTGCCTTCACCGTAAGAACAGCAGACACCTTCCTTTGAGGTCATGGAAGGAAAAGACACAAGCAGCAAAACCCACCCCAGCAAATCCACCCAAGTCACTGCCATGCAGCTCCTACGAGACCAGAGCAAGGAATAAATCTGTGTGGCCTGTACCTCTGGAATTGGGTTGTTGCTGCAACAGCAAAAGCTTGTTCTAGTCTAGTTTCCTTTCTATTGCTGTGATCAAACTCTGTGGCCAAAAGCAACTTAGTAAAGAAAAGGTCTGTTTCATCCTACCCTTCAAGGTCACAGCCCACCCGTGAGGGAACCAAGGCAGGAAATCTAGGCGGAACTGCTTACTGCTGCAGAAAGCATTACTTGTAAGCAGGGAACTCACACACAACCAAGGAGGTACAGCAGGAACCACAGCAATGCTAACAGCAGCTGGTTCATGCGTAGGCTTGTGCTTAGTCTCCTTATTCAACCAGGAATGCCCTCTTAGAGGCTGTGCTTCCCACAGTGGGCTGAGTGCCTGTGGTCTAAGCACTTGAAACAACTCTAGGTTGTGTCAATTAAGGCTGACTAACTAGGATCCTCCCCCACAGTGAGATTTCCTTAAAGTTAAATCTAGAGAGAGAAAAGATATTTAACCAGATCTACAGTACATCTAGCACTAATATGCATTTTCTAGAAACTATCTCATTTTAATCAATGATAATCATTTCTACATTGTACATGACAAATTAAGGTTCAAATACATTTAATACATGTCCTGGGATCACAAAGCTAGCAAATAATGAAGATAAAACAGAATTTCACCTAATTCCAATACACTTCAACCTCCAAATCGCCACGTTGAAGGATTTTCTAGAAATCAAACCTAGGTCTCCCGCACATGGAGAAAGAAACAAATGGAAAACCTGGGGAACTATTGATACCATGCATCAAGTTCCAAGCAACTAGCAGAAAGACATACACAGCTATACCAAAACTTCGCCACCAAAAACCAGAAAGAAAGATTGCACTCTGACTCCTCTATAGCCATGTGCCCAAGCAACTTCCTGTTATCTGCTCAGTGGCCATACTTCTCCATGATCCTCCCTTGGATTTCCTACCTAAGCCCTGGAGATACCAAGGAAAGGCATAAGCTTTGAAATTAGACAAGTCTGGGTTTAAATTCTGCTCTACCATTCCCAGTTCTGTGTCCCTGGGACCTTGACTTTCTCTAAATGCCAGCTTTCATGGTAAGAAATGTGGATAATAGCTCCATACGTGAGTTGTCTGGAGAGAAACAGGGAGAATACTCACTTTTCCATGGGGGGGGGGTGGTAAGCTACTTGCCTTGAGCTACAGAGGGGATTCCAGAGCCAGGGCGAAGACCTTGAAATCAGCCTCTCCCCTCACTGTCACCTCTCCTTTCAATGTCTCACCTAATGAGGGGCAGTCATCATAGACACCAAACATACCATTACTGAACTGTGAATATTCAATTTCTGTCCTTCCCGTGCATTACTTCTAACTACATAAATTACAGTACACTCATCTTAGAGACAGGAAGGTTAGAGCTGATCTTTAGACCCCAGGCCACTGACTTTCCCATTTGTCATGCTGCCCTCAAGCTCCTGGCTGCTATGTATCATACCTGTGTCAACTGCCTTCAGTGAGACTCTTAGAGAAACATGAAAAACAAAAACAACCAAACAAACAAGCAAAGCCTCTCTCCCGGTAGAACTGCACAAACTCTAAAAGGCATTAATTGCAAGGCTTATACACCAGAAGCTAAAGTCATTACTGAGGGAAATTAAGGAAGACCTAAATTAATAAAGAGATCCCGCTCATCTTGATTCTGTGAAAGCTCAATATTGTTGCCATGGTAATTGTTTCTCCAAATTGATCTGTAAGTTGAAACAACACATGCATCTCAAATAAAGTAATTTATTTTGCAGAAGTTAGAAAGCTGATATTAGTGTTTACACAGAAATGTAAAAGACTAAGAATAGCCCAACCATGCCCTCCCCCATGGGTGTTCATGTGAGAGCCAAAGCACAACCCTGAGAACCCTATTCAGGCGATATCCATCTTGGATTTTTCATTTGTTTGTTTTTAAAACGGGATCTCTGACTGGCTTGGAGCTTACCAAGTAAGTTTGGTTGGCTGTCCAGTGGCCCACAAACCTAACTGCCTCCCCAACACCAGGATGACGTGTGCAACCACAAATGGCTTTTTTAAAACATGCATTCTTGAAATTGAACTCAGCTCCCCATATCTTCAAAGCAAGCACTCTACCAACTAAGTTACCTCCCCAATGAAACTCACACTTGGTAATTGCAAAATTTCCCACAAAGCTACATAGTGAAGACTATGTCCTCTACACTGGACCACAAAGACAAACACATAGACTGATGGAACAAGCATGAAATTCCAAAAACAAGCCCTTTTATTTAGGGTCAACTTATTCTCAACAAAAGCATCAAACAATTCAAAGGAGGAAAAAGTAAGTACTTCAAAAAAAGTATTGGAAGAATCAGGTGTACATGTACATAAAAATTAATGGAGAACCTATTTATATCAAATAGAAAAAATTAACTTGAAATTAATGACACAGCAAAATACAAAAGCTAAAACTAAAAAAATTTTCAAAGAAAATCTAGAAGCAAAATCTTCATGATCCTAAGGAAGCAAGTGTCTTGCAGGTAAGATCTAAAGCACGATTCATAAAGGAGAAAAGAATGGAAGAGTACACTTCAGTAAAAATATCCACTCATGCTTCAAAAGGCATCAATAATAAAGCAAAAAGACAAGATTCAGAGAAAGTATAATCTGCAAAACACATGTCTAATAAAGGACATAAAACCTAGGATACATAAAGAACTGTGGGGAGCTGAGGAAGCCCTGAGTGACTGAGATCCTGAGTGAATGCATGCGGTTGACATGGGCACAGCCTTGTCAAGAGCCCTAGCCTCAGGCCCATGGGAAAATGGCAAAGCTTTCTCCAGGCTAGACTCAGGGAAATACCAAAGCTTCCCCTCTTGTCTGAGTGTGAATATTGATAGTGTGTGCAGAAAATGTCCATCATAGCCATCTTCCCTGGGATAGGTACATCCTGAAGACTGCTCCCTATAGAAACGGCTTCTGCTGAGCCAAATAGGCCTCCATGACCCAACTGCACAGCATATACCCTGTCTCCTTGTTTGTCTAAACGCAATACCCCACCTCTCTATTCCACTGTACATAAGAAACATGCTGAGCTTTGGGGGATGCTTCAGTTCTTCCATCCAAGAGCCCAGGCTGTCTGACCCCAGCTATGTCTGTGTGTCTGTCTATGCTTGTCTTTTCTTCATTTCCTCACTACTACTAGGCAAGTCAAGTCCCCAGAGGCTGAGCAAAAGACAACTAACCAGACAAACTCACTTGTAAAATTATTTTGAAAGAATTAGAGAGGGGCTAGAGAGCTGGCTCAGTGGTTAAGAGCACTTATGCTCTTGCAGAGGACTTGAGTTCAGTTCCCAACACCCACGAGGTGGCCCACAATTACCTACAAATCCAGTTCTAGGGATCCAACAACCTCTTCTGACCTCTGCTGCACCTGAACCAATGTGGCACACATACATTCATTCAGGACCACTCACACACAAACTCGTAAAATAAAATAATAAATCATTAAAAAGATTTAAAGTGACATTTAGCCAAAGAATACATATGAACGGCAAATGGGTACATGAAAAGATGCTCAGCACGAGTAATCATTAAGAAATACAAGTATGAAAGGTCCAAGAGCTTAGAAGGCAGGGAGGAGGTGGTGGGTGCTCCAGGAGCCCTAGAGGAAATGATTCCTCAAAGGCCCATGCAGGTTTCTTTAAAACCTCTCTAATGCCCAGACTCAAGTCTCAGATCTATGTAGCCCACCAGAAACTTTCCACTATTTGGAGGCACCTTCTCCACCATTCTCCCCCCTGGGGCCATTGATGTGAGCTACCTCTGACCGTCCCGGACAACCAAGAAGTTTTCTGCCATCCCATGATGTAGGAAGCCGGTTCCTACATTATAATGGTGCCTGAAGACACCAAGATGTGAATTATTTCACAGGCGCTGGGTAATCTCTATTCCTTTGATCTCTGTCTATCCCGTGGCTCATTTTTGCCTGAGGAGCTGAAGCCATTCTTAGGGTAACATGTCCCAGGCGGCTGGTCAGCCTTTATATAGGGATGGTTTTCTTGGTTTAGTGTGACCTACCAGAGTCTGATCGTGGAACTTCTGGAGCTGCAGGCCCACGTGCCCGGCAAAGCAGCTGCGTGGTAGCAAAGGATGTCACACTACATCAGGCTTTGCTTCATCTGCCCCAGGACCAGACTGATATCTTGCTCACCTTCAATCAGCCCCGGTAAGGACGAAGAAAAGGATGGGAAGCTCGCGATTGCCGCCCCCCTCTTTGCCCCCTGACAATTAGGCTGGGTAGGTCAAGCAGGAAGATTGGCTGGTGGACTCCTTCAAGGAAGCAGAAATGGGCCGCGGTCCTCTAGGGAATAGGAAGTGTAATCGTGCAAACCTAATGCCGGTCCATTGTCTTTCTCCCTCTGTTCCCTCACCCTAAACTCTAACAGCAGGTCTCTTGGCCCTGAAAATCTATCATGTCCACCCTGGAGCCTGGGTTACTTTGAACAACTCGTGACTAGTCTGAGTCCTCATGACCCCAACATGTTTGGCCCCCAGTAAAGATGGTGGAACACAACATACTGCGACTGAGGACTCAGGGACCCAGTTCTGAGAGGGAAGTGTCTACTTCTTCCCTGGACATAAACATAAGACACATCCTTTGCAGAAATAAACTTGCTTTATAAACCCCCCCAAAAAAAGAAATACAAATATAACCATGGTGAAATGCCATATCATTTGCCAGCATCTGGCAAGAGCCAGTGTTGGTGAGACTGGAGAAAAACAAAACAAAACAAAAAAGGGATAGGGAATGCTCTGGAAAGCAGCTCAGTGGCTTCTTTAAAAGTTAAACATGAATCTACCAGACATGAAAGGAAGGAGGACTGGTTGGGAAGAGGAAGCAGATCAGTAGGAATGGGGAGATGATTTGGGGAATAAGATCACAATACAGTATATACCTATAAAAAATATGCCATGAGACCCATTCCATGCATAATTGATAGATAGCAGTAAAAACTTTTTAAAGCTATATACAACGTTCATACCAGCATTATTCAAAATGTGTATAAAGTGAAAACAAGCTAAATATCCACTGACTAATGGGTGGCTAAGTTAGAAGAGGCACAATGGATGCTGCTCGGAAAAAAGAAAGAACAATGAGGGGAAGCAGAGAAGAGGAAGGAAGGGAAGAAATAAGCAAATTACTGCTACATGTTTTGATGACAGAAACACTGTAAGTGAAAGAAGCCAGACACAATGGAGTATATAATGTATGATTCCATTTATATGAAGTATCTTTAAAAAGACAAAAAACAAATAGAAACCATGCTGATTCCAGTTTCCCTGGATGTGTGGTTCAAGCAAGCACTGACTGAGCTTCAGGGGGTTACAGAATGTTCTAAACATGACTGTGGTGATGTTTTAGCATTGCACAGCTCTATAGATTTGCTAACGTTCACTAAGTTATAACAGAGGATGTTTATGGTTTGTGGATTATATCTCTATAATGTTTGTAAGTGGCATTAATGAGTGTGACAAAGATCACAAACTAAGAAAGATGTCTTCCTAGTAAGTCTCATCCCCAAGGCTGTTGTTTTTTGATTCTTTGGGAAGGACATGATTCTCTTTCTCTCAGCCTGAAAGTATTTCCCCAGCAGCCTGCAGCGGCTACCTCAGGCTGCCTCTTACAGCAGCCAGCACTGGCATCTAGCAGCAAAGCTCACCTTGCAGAAACACTGTAAGTGTTATAAATACTTCAAGGCTCTGGGGAGCTCTGTGATGGCACCAGTGACCTAGAGCATGTGACTGCCAGGGAGAAGACTGGCTTGAGTGGGTGGTAGGCATTCTGGCAAATAACTATCGCTTTTGTAGCATGGTTTGAACCTTAAACACCCCTGTGCTCTTCAAAACGTAATTCCTATCAAACATTACAGCCAGCCCTCCCAGAAAAGCAGTCTGAGCAAGTAATTCAAACTAAAGCCCCTTTCCCAAGTGGACAGGGCTGACTTCCCTGTAGTGGGAGGCTCTCAACCTTGATGTACAATAACAGTACCTGGTGAGGGTTTTTAAAGTCCTGTTCTTGGCACCACCCATAAAGGCCTGGATTTAACTTCCCCAAAATGTGGCTTAGGTAGAAGTGTTTGTTTTTAACCTCTCTAGGTGATTCCACTAAATTACCAGGATTGAGAATCACCAGGAAAACAGAATCAAAGCAAGGTCACTCCTCACTCCAGTGGTTTCCTCAAAGCCTCGAGTTGTGTCATTTGTCATTTACAGTGTAGGTGCTGCCCTTTTATTTCTGTACATCAATAAACAAGACAACTGTAAAAAAGCTAAATTCTACACAATCCATATTCTAGGACCTTTCTGTAGACTGGGGGCCCCACATATAAAACCAATTGGCACCTAGAACAGTGACACGGCAATGTTAAACATTAAAGAGAATAAGCAAATCTGGGACATGGGGGGATTATGATAGTTTAAGGCAGAGGTCCCTTCTGGCTACAACAGACTTGCCAAGCCTCTCAGGGTGGCCAGAAACTGACCCCTGAAAACAGAGGGATGACAACAACTGTCAGAGGGATGACAACAACTGTCAGAGGGATGACAACAACTGTCCAGAGGTAATCACTGCAACAGCTCTTCTCTCAAGCATTCTTTTATTTATAGTTCAGAAATATCTTATGTTCTCCATTTTACAGATGAGAAAATGAAGGCTTAAAAAAGTTTAAAAAATGTCCAGTTTCAGTCAATATGTAGGAACTGAACCCAGAATTCTGACTCTAAAATCCAGGTATCCGGGCCAAGGCCGAAAGCCGGGAGGGAATCATTATTAGCATGTCCTTAAAAAATGTATTGCATTTATTTGTGTGTTTGTGTGCAGTGTGTGCACACATGTGTAGGCATGTATGTATATGCCAGAGTATACATGTAAGAGTCAAAGGACAATACAGAATCAGTTCTGGAGATGGAACTCGGGTAGTCTGCCTTTGGAGATGGGGTGGCTTGGGGGGGGGACAACATTCTGAGAGGGTTAGTCCCTCCCACTGGCAGCAAGAAGAAACTGCTCAACTGGAATATCGTGAACAGAAATCAGTCACCTCAGTTATTAACATGACAGAAACAAGGACAACCAACCAAAGCAAGCTAAAGGGGATTTCTTTTTTTAGAAAAGAAAGATGGAAAGAAAATCCATTAAGTGAGCATGAGGAGGGAAGCATAGATCTGGGGATACTCAGGGGGACATTTCACCAGAGGCCTCAAGAAAGGCTGGGAGCCAGCTAAAAGATGATTCCCCAGTGTGTGTCTTTGCTCTGCCCATCAGAACCCCTCCACGATGCTGGGAAGGGCAGATGAGCTAGAAAAGCAGAGGCTCCAAATGAAGTTCACAGAGTTCACCAAGACAACATGAAAAGGAAAGCAAGGGCGCGAGCGGAGTGAGGGGGGTGTAGAGTGGGGGGATGGCTCAATAGGTGAAATGCTTGCTGTACAAGCATGAGAGCCTGAACACCAGCACCCACATAAGTTTAAAATAAAAGCTAGAAAATGTCTCACCTGGGTTGACAATGCTCTCTTGGAGAGTCAAAGAGCACCTAAAAACAAACAAACAAAACAAAACACCAGGCATCAGAAGCCTTCTTTTGAGTTGTTGCTAATTGTCGAAGAGACTCCCAAAAACATGTCAGCTATTGATATTCCCCTTTGCCCCCCAGAGGTGGAAGGAAAGTCCCCAAATCCACATAAGGATTTCAAGCAGGGTAATGTAATTCAAATATAAACAGGTCACATTTACCTCAGAGGTACCCGGTATGCTCCCTAACAAGGCAGACTCTCAGTCATAGAACCTGGGCTCAGGACTGTCATGAAACCCTAAAAAGAACCATGAGTCCCGGCACTGCCTGTAGCCTCACTGTGTTCTCAGAGCTCTGTACCTGCAGCTACAGGATCACCTCACACCCAGAATGGTTGTCATGAGGTAAACTGAAGTCTTGAGTCACCAGAGAAAGAGGAAATGATAAGTACGGTGTAACGTGGGTTTGAGGGTGAGGCAGATGCTAATCAAAATCTCAATTTAGCTTCTTCCCTATAGAGTTTGGAAAATTAATTAAACCTCTGAGCAGTCAAGCTCCTCATCAGTAAAGTCCTCAAGGAGGCTTGGGAAGGGTAACCATGCAGGGGCCATATCTTTTCTCCCTGATGACTTTTAAAACTAGGCATCTTAGGCAAGATCCTAAAATGTTAACTCCAGTGAGCATAAGAAATTGAACACCTCTTGGAGCAGTCCCAGTGAACACTTAGGTGGTGCCCTCAAGTGTCTCACCTTTTCATTCACCAGGAATTATTGTGCTGACATCCACGGCCCCCAGGACTTTTCAGATGTGTTTTTTTCTGAAACACACACACCTATACTTTTCATATTCTTGCAAATTCATACTCTTCCTTCAACTTCTGGGCAAATGTTATGACTACTTTAAAACTTCCCCAGACTCCACAGCTACAGCCCACCTCACCCACACCCTGTCCACGATGGCCCATCAAACCTGAGCAAACTTCACCTTCAGATTTCACTGCATTGAAATGACCAAGCTCAGGTTCCCACAGAGCAGCGACTATTCATCTTTGTAAGCCCTGCACTTAGCAGCATGCCTGGGGCCTGGCAAGTATTATGTAATTGGTTGAGTTAATACACTCCATATGTAAAATGTGAAAAGTACAAAGTTGATTTTAAAGTCTTATTACTGTTCTTCTCAAAAGCCAGTTTAAATCAGAGGAAAAACAATCGTACCAGTTTAGTTTTCCTTTTTAATATGAATCAGAATTACTCATCTTAATCCCCCACCTTGCCCATTAACTTAGCTCTAAATTGTAGAATTCACCTCATAGAAGAAATATTTGCTGAGGGCACCAATAAGACTGTCTCTGACTTTAGAGTCAGAATGAGTCAGTGCGACATACATTAATAAAAATAATGCATTTCTACAAGAATACTTTTAGAACACAGCATCTCTGAGGCAGCCAGATCTCTCCCCCATATATAATAGTTCCTGCTTGGTTTGATAGCCTACAGACCATGTCTTGGTTCTTATATTTATAATCATGGTTCTGATACAGGGTTAAGAGGCACATTCTATATAAGCATGCTGCCCACGTTTTCCCTTTTTGAGTCCCTGCCCACTCCCTTTTCTTGCCATTTCCCATGCCCCAATTTACCTTTTCGTTCAACCCTGAGATTGCAGATTCCTCAAATTTCTTCCTTTCTTTCTTTCTTTCTTTCTTTCTTTGTTTCTTTCTTTCTTTCTTTCTTTTTTTTTTGTTTTTTTTGTTTTTCGAGATAGGGTTTCTCTGTGTAGCTTTGGAGCCTATCCTGGCACTCACTCTGTAGACCAGGCTGGCCTTGAACTCACAGAGATCCGCCTGCCTCTGCCTCTGCCTCCCAAGTGCTGGGATTAAAGGCATGTGCCCTTAATGCCCGGCCGATTCCTCAAATTTCTAGTAAACTAGTGTCTATTGTTTGTTGAGTGGTTCTACAAGGCAGACGAGCTATTAGAGGTTTTATGTACACCAGAAAATCTTCACTCTCAGACACTTGATGATCAAGTATTATAAACATCCTATATACAGGTAACTTAAAAAGTGATAGAACCAGGTCTGATTCCACCACACAGTTTTTAACCTACGAAGAACATGCCTTTAAAGAACATGCTCATTAAATAATCATATAGTAACTCCAATATGGATTGAGGACATGACTCAGTCTGTGTAAGCCTGGGGATCTGAGTCTGGATTCCTACAACCAATATAAAAAGCTAAGCACAGCAACACTTGCCTATAATCTTGACACTAGGAAGTTGGAGATAGGAGGATTACTGTGGCTTCCTGACCAATCAAGCTAGCCTAATTGGTGAGCTCCAGATTCAGTGACAGACCCTGTCTTAAAACTAAGGTAGAGACTGACTGAGGAAGACATCCAGTATCAACCTCTGGCCTTCATGCACACATGCACAAATGTGTTCAGATATATGCAAACAAATATGTACATATGCACGCATGTACATACACAAATAACTGGATTCCATATGGACTCAGAAGATATTTCTAATTGATTTCACAACTCACAGCTTTGTAGCTCTGTGCTAACATTTAGAGTACCCACATTGACAGAACTGTGGCCAACCTTGAAGGAAGGCAAAGATGGGAGGTAGAGAAAGATGGACCTTCAAGACAGCCAAGCCTTGCTAAAAGACTACCAATAGTCTTTTCAGTCACATAAACCACTGAATTAAATTTTATTATGACAACATGAATGTTTATGTCACCTAAAACCTACACTGAAATTCTGCCCTGCCCCCCAAGGTGGTGGTATTAGAAAGTGGAGCATGTAGGGATGTACAAGCTCACGGAGGTGGAGCCTTTATGAACAGGTGCACACACAACAGAGACGTGACCTCATACAAAGTGCAAAGTGAGGACCAACTCACAGTTGTCCTGTGACCTCCATACACATGCTGTGGCACCTATGTGCCCTCACTCACACCCAGACATGCACATACAGAAACACATACACAAAAAGTATTCTTAAGAAAAAGAAAAGCATTTGCTTCTGCTCTTATTTAAACTACAGTGTCTTGCTCTGTCCATTAGCTCAGAGAAGTCCTTCCTGGACATCAGTATGTCAGTAATCAACTTCCTACCCATGAACTAACAGATTGCTCAGTCCTCCTCAAAATCAGTCCTAGAGTCCTCAGATGTTCAGCCAAGTTAAAGGGCAGCCTATTCCTGTGGCCTGAGTCTCCTCTAACCAGCCCTGACTCTGTAGAGACTGAAGTTTCTTTCCTGGGACAAGGTCAGTGGTTCAGCTAAGACAACACATTTCTATCCCCAGTTCATGAGCCATAGCTGGCCTAGCTTCTCAGACTGTTACACCAGTGGAATCAGGTCACAAGACCTGGCTTAACAGCAAGCTTGGTGAAAAAAATGCAAATCTCCCTTTGGAGCTGTGCCATTTCTCTGACTGAGTCAAAGGTTATCTGTGGTCTTTGGACAGTTATGGAAGGGTGAGTGGGTTAGCACCAAGAACACCAGACTTTAGTACTTCCTAGTGCAGACCATCTGAATGCCAATCTGAGATGGGCCTGCATCAACACAGCCAAGTAGATGAGGGAGAAGCTGTCCATTTTGCCTGTTCCAGAGTCCTCTTCGGCATTGCTGAGCTGGGACTCTGGAGAAGGTTGACCTGACACCCTGTCCTGACATAACTGCACATGAGAGAGTGAGATGGGTATGAAAAGCTCATGGGATAAATTCTGGTAACACACATCAGGCCAGCTGCAGAGGAACCAATCCAAAGAACAAGTCCACCATCGGTGAAATCAGGAAAGCAACAGAAAGCTTTACAGTGACAGTGGTTTCCTTAGAGGTACTGGGGGAACACTCACTCATAATAAAAATAAAACCTCTCAAGAGCCTCTCCCCATCCTCTCCCTACTGTCACAGAGCACAGACACACTATCAAGTTCATGCCTGATACCCCAAAACACCCCCAAAGCTCTCTCTCAAGTCTCAGCCTGCCTTGCTGTGATCGTCCCTGCTGCTTTTCCTGAGATACTTCCCTTCCCCTCTGGTGCTCTCTGTCCTCACCAACAACCAAGTCATCCAGTTATCCCTAAAAGCTGCCATGCATCCAAGAACCACATTCCTTCCACAAAGCCGAAGAGAACGGGGTTTTTGGATGTGCATGTGTCCATTTCTTTCCTTTGTCACACTGACTTGCTGAAATACAGACTCAGATATATAGGAGTCTAAGATCTAAAGTCAGCTGAGCTCGATGTCTGTCACTGTATGTGACTTTGATGCAATCAACCTAAATTTTCTCCCCTTGGTTCCTTTACCATAAAACACATTAACAGTGATATCTTCTTCACGAGAGAGTGTTCTGATTATTAAATAGAAAAACATGTGTTATCATAAAAATTAGCAAACTACAATGCATTCCAGGAACATGAGTCCCCAATCCTGACAACCTTAATTCTCAACATTGGCTAGGATATTATGAATACATGATCTAATATCACTGTAAAGGTTTAAACATCTACATCTAAGAGATACAATTTGTTTTCCAAAGAAGTCACTCTCCTCTATCTTGGCTAGATTCTTCAAAGTTGGTTTTTCTTCCTTGCATATGAAATCATCTGATCTATCAGCCTGTTGTGGGGTACTGCATGAACTGGAATTCAAAATTTGTACACCATCAATTCTAAATCTGAACTCTAATTCTCGGACCCATGATCTACATAAAATCTCAGTTGACCATAGTGTAAAGGTATTTCTGATCTACGTGTCTCTCCCTTTGATGTATTTCTGGGGCCTCACAATGTGAAGTAAGTATTGTGCTGATGAGCTACACCGCTGGCCCATAAGCTATCTTGGAAAAAAACTTTTCTGTTCAAGAAAGCAGAATCCTGACAGTATGAGTTTGATCCCCTGGGCACATATGGTAGAAGGAGAGAACTGACTCCTGCAAATTACCCTTTGACCTACACACACGCATGCCTGAAACACACACACTCACGTATGCACAAATGCATGCATGCACTCTTGCACACATGTTCACAATAAATTCATAAATTTTAAATGAGGACAAGAAATAAAGAGGGCTATATTAGAAAGGGAAAGTACATAGAACACAAGAGTAGAGGAACAAGGGGGCTGGAGAGGTGTCTCAGAGGTTAAGAGCACTGATTGCTCTTCCAGAGGTCCTGAGTTCAATTCCCAGCAACCATGTGGTGGATCACAACCATCTATTATGAGATCTAGTGCCCTCTCCTGTCATATAGGCAAACATGCAGACAGAACACTGCTTATGTAATAAAGATAAATAAATAATTTTTAAAAAAAAAGAATAGAGGAACAAGGAATCAAAGTAAGTCACTAGAGTATTCACACAAAAATACCGAAATCTTTGCTTCTAAAATAGCTGGAGAGGGACTGAAGAGGTGGCTGGGTGGTTGAGTACTTGCTGCTCTTACAGAAGATACAGGTTTAGTTCCCAGCATCCACGTGGCAGTTCACAACTATCTAGAACTACAGTTCTCGAGGATCCAACAGCTTCTTCTGGCCTCCCAGAAACTAGGCACACATATGTTACTTGTACACACAGGCAAGCAAATACTCATACATATAAAATAGAAATAAATAAAACTTTTAATTAGCAGGGTGAAGGGCGAGGTATATGGCTCAGTGAATAAGAGTGCTTGCTGCACAAGCATGAGGACCTGAGCTGACATGCCTTGAACCCACATTGAAAACAAAACAAAACAAAAAGCTGGCTATGGTCAAAAGCATTTGTAAGGTATGGTAAGGTATGGAGATAGGAGGATTTCTGGAACTTGCTAGTCACCAGTCCAGTTTCAGGTTCAATGAAAGACCCTGTTTCAATGGAATGAGATGGAAAGTGACAGAAGAGGACAACTGATATCCTACCCTGACCACAACATATACACATGGGCACATATGCCACACACATACATAAAATTAAGTTTTAATTACAAAATAAGAAATCAGGTGAGAATTTTGTGAGCACACAGGGATCTACTGATTTGCAGCAAAATCATTCCAAATTAACCCCCTTCGTTTCTATATAGTAAGGTATTGATATGACTATATCAGAGACTGCATTAAGGGGATATAAAAAGAGAGTTATGAAAACAAAATGGGGACTGGGGAAATGGCCTGTGGGTAAAACACTTCCTATGCAAGTGTGGGGACCTGAGCTTGGATCCCCAGAACACAAATAAAGTCAGATGTGGTCATGTGCATCTGTAATCCTAGAGTTCCCATGGTGAATTGGGAGACAGAGGTAGGAGTTTGCCCAGAAGCTCATGGGCCAGCTAGCCTGGTGGTGAACAATAGAAGATCTGATCTTTAGGTAGAAAGCAAGAACCAACATCCAAGATTATACTCTGACCTCCACATATGTCTTGGTACATATGTACATATACAATGATTTAAAAAAATAAAGAATGCCCTAGTCACCTGATGGATAAGCTACTGTCATACTAAGCCAGCGACTGTGATTCAAGTCCCACCTGGGGTACCAAAAGATAAATAGATAAATAATAAAAAAATAACACAACTGAAGGGACCTGCACACAGCAGGCTGCTCCCTCCTGGCCCCTGGATTAGGCACAAACCACACCCAAACATCTATTTTCACAGAGAGGCCCTTTATTAAATGGGGAAGAAAAGTAAAGTGGCTAATTTCTAACTCAGGCAGAAAACTTCAGCAAATGACCTTGGGGGTATGATTTTTAAGAGGAAAAAGGGGGATGTCTATATTAGAACAAGCAAGGGTGTGGTGGTTTGTTTTGATTAAACATGGTAATCAGGCTAGCCAAAAGGGGGCTTTTATTTGCTGCACTTCAATACTTTTATGGCTGGACCATAGTGACCAGTCTTAGGAATGAGTCTGGTATAAGAAAGTGTCCAAATAAGGGATGGCCCTCCCATAAGCTGTCCAATTCCAAAGAGTCAGCCCTAAATGAATATATGAGCAACACTAAACAGTCTCAGCAGATTGTGCATATATGTATATATATGAACATATACATATATAATGGAAATAAATAAGAAGAGGTCACAAAGTTGAGAGGGAGTGGGGTACATGAGGAAGGGTGGGGGAAGATTATGGCATGGAAATGATATAAATACAGTACTAATGTGTGAAATTCTCAAACAAACCATAATAAAATTAGTATTCAAAAAATCAGTTCATACATCCTGGGCCCAAAGATACAGTTCAATGATTAAATATATTCCTAGAATAAGTAAATCCTTGAATTTAATCCCCAGCAATACCAAAAAAGCAAGGGAGAGGAAATGACCCTAACATATCTATTTATCTAATCTCTCTCAGCAAAGTCTCATATATTTCAGGCTTGCCTTAAACTCACTGTGTGTCCAAGGATAGCCTTGAACTTCTGATGCTTCTGCCTCCACTTCCTGAATGTTGAGATTATAAGCATACACCACCATATCTGGTTTTATGTGGTGCTGAGGATCAAACCAGGGCTTCATGCATGCTAGGCAAGCATTTTACCAATTGAGCTATATGCCTCTAGTCCTTGCCTTCTAAAGCTATGATAATATGTATGTATTTTATAACAATAAGATAGAAAGCATTAATTTCTTGATGAGTGGTACAAATAAAATACCATACTCAGGAAAGCTTGGAGACGATTAGAATTATTTGTGGTGGAAGGGATCAAGAAAAACTTCACAGAAAAAAAATAGCATTTAAAATGACCTTTGAGAGATGGGTAGAGTTTGGAACTGAAAGACAACTTAAGTGTGCTGAAGGGGAAGGACCGGTCTGACAGGACACACAGGGAGCAAGGCATTGGCTTCTGTCTAGCTGAAGATTAGCTTCAGCTTCCAATAAGAACTGGGATTTAAAAAAAGAGAAGAAGAACTTGGATTTATATGCTAAACAGTGTGGACTACTGGAGGTTTGTGAGCTGGTGGGTGGTGTGGTGGGCAAGGCAGGATAGAACAGAATGCAACCAAAGGCAAGAACACAAACCAGAGCAGAAACACAATTGGATAGACAAGAGAGACAGGGAGAGAGGGAGAAAAGGAGGGAGGGAGGGAGGGAGGGAGGGAGGGAGGGAGGGAGGGAGAACTCTAGGGTATCTATCAGAGAAGAGAATGGGGTAGATGAGAGGGATGCTGTCAAGACCACAGGACTTGGTCACTGGTGATCCAGTCCAACACTGATGTAAAAGATTATCTTGAAGTAGGTCTTCTGGTTGTTACCATGGAAACTGAGATTCTCTTTTGGGGTTCTTAGACCTACTAATAAAATAATTTAGAAACAGACTCAAAACAATTTTATTAGCTCAGGGCAGTGGTGCACACCTTTAATCCCAGCACCCAGAAGACAGAGACAGGCGGATCTCTGTGAGTTCAAGGCCAGCCTGGTCTACAGAGCAAGTGCCAGGATAGGCTCTAGAGCTACACAGAGAACCCTGTCTCGAAAAACAAAACAAAACAAAAAAATATTAGCATTTAAGAAAAAATATATAGTACCGGCTATGTGACCATCCTGGCAGCCACCAAGAAGGAAGATGGAGAAAGGGCGATGCTTTCTAAGTTAGACATGGAATAGAAACAGACAGGTTATTTAGAAATGAAAAAGCATTCTCAAGAATAGAAGTGGGCTAGTAAGCTGAGAAAGAACCCAGAAAGCATCTGGCCACACAGAGCAGTCCAACATCCCACCCCTTATATTTCTTTGGCTTTCTGTGGAGCTTGCTGGGTTGTTAGATGGCACAGTAAGGAATGCTTCCAATCTGCCTCTGCAATTGTCTTCTTTTGCATGGTAATCTTTTTGTCTCTACTCTCCTATTACAACACTATCAGCAGAAAAAGGACCTTAAAGGAAAAGATGTGTGATATTTACCATTGCCTAGGAGTGTGAAGCTGGATGCAGGGAAAACAGAGTGAACAAATCCAGACAGTGTCCCATCTCTGTCTTACCTCTCTGATGAGCCCTCCGTCATGGCATTCTCCGCTTGGATTTCTGGAGCTTCCGTCCCTGTTCTGTGGCATGCAGTCCTTTTCTCCTGTTTCTGCAAATGGCCATGCTCCCAGAGCTTCAGCCTCGGTCCTCAATTGCCCATCTTGCCCATGCAAGTCTCACCTCTACATCTGCTGCATCAGCTGTCACTTGCATGAAGACCACTCCTGTAGAATATATACATATATTTTTTCCTTGTGAGCAATTTTACACATTTTCCAAATGGTCTCTGTGGATCACTTGATCATACTAAAACAGTCAGTTTGGCCTACCCAATGAGAAGCAGCAAATGTAAAGGAAAGCCTCCTTGCATCCTGATCTTTGAGGGTCTCCTGCTGTAGCCTTCCAAGGGCCCTACGATTTCTTAATTGGTTCATTGACTCTGGGCCTGGCATTCTTTCCCTGTAGGGTGGCAGCTCTGTTTTCAGGATTTTCCAAAGGATGCTGGCAGCTGAGCTTGCAGTGTGGAGTTTAAAGAGTAGTTGATGAAAAAATCTCTTCCTGTTACAGGCTAGGCTAGCACAGCGCCTCAGATATTCGTAGCCTAGACAATGCTGCCACCCATAGGTCAAAACTGAAATTGCCTCTGGTCATCGCCCTTAATTAAGAGTGACTTAATGGAACATTTCCCAAGGACTTGGAGTGGTTACCAAAATTGTAACTGAATTGTTACTGCCCTTATTACTTGTGCTTCAACAATAAGCTTTTGATATTTGCAACACAATTATAAAACAGGCCTATGAGTTTGGGCTGCTGCATAAATGAGGTTCTGGGAATGCAGAACAAGAAATCAGTTCCAGCCCCCTAAAAGGATTACAGGGAGAGAAAAAATAGGCAAACTGCCCTGGGGGCAGTGGGAGATAAGTGAAAAAAGAAGACAGCACCAGTAGTCTGGGAGCCTCTCGTACACTACATACATATTCAGCAGGTATCATGTGAAAAAACAGTGCTTACTCCCGGAGACACAGTCGGGCTTCTTTGAACTCCGGCCTATCTGCCCTGTTCCCTGTCTAGTCTCAATCTACTAGTCCCAAACCTCCTGTGCTGTTCTCACTTCTTAGGATTCTAAGTACCTGAACTTGTTCTTACCAGTTTCCTGTTGGAGTCTTAAGAAATGCTTTAAAATGATGTGTTAGTTTTACATTTTAAGTGGTGGAGGACAGCTATCCCAGAATATTAGGTGTCCCAGATTCTCTTAATTCTTTCGGGTTCTTTGACCCATTTCCCTTCCTGTCTAAAACCCTCTCACTGGCAGTAGATTCAGGAGCAGTTAAAAGCTGTTCCATCCCATCTGATGGCCACTGCTTCCCAGTAGTTATTGGCAATTGAAATGTGGCCAGTCCAAATTGATATACGCCTTCTAAGACTTTATGCAGAAACCAAAATATAAATTGTCTCTCAATGATTTTTATATTGGCAGTATATTAACATCACATTAATTTAGGATATATTAGGTTAAGAATATTGTCAAAATTAACTTCACTGACACCTTTTTACTTTGTAATGAGAAAGTTTTCTACTGCATGGATGGGTATCACTATATTTCTATTAGGCATCTGTGGTTCAGAGATAAGCACACGTACTTCTGTAAGTAAAAGCACTTCTTATATAATTAGTACAAGATCCCAGGCATGAGACAGAAATCTATTTCCTACTCAGCTGATGGACAAAAAGCTGCCACCTGAGGCTCAATTAAGAAAACTATAATTATTAGCCAGGATTCTCATGTCATGCTGGAAACTAATGAAGCCTGACTTTCTCTAGTTGTGTCTCTTGTGGGTGGCTGACTGGTTTGCTAATTATCCTACAGTTCCCATCCTACATATTCCATTAACAACAGTGTAATTTATATCCTAGAACAGGAGCAATAAAGAGCATTGTGTTTCTTACACTAAGGAAAATGGAGGGGCTGAAGAGGTGTCTCAGTAGTAAAAGAGTTTGTGGTGTAAGAGTGAGGACCAGCGTTCAGATCCTAGAACCCACACAAATGCCAACAGGACCTGGTGGGCCACCTGTATAAGACCAGCAAGGGTAGCCATATCTGCAAACTCTGGGTTTGATTGAAAGACCCTACCTTAATGAATAAGGTAAAAGATTAATGGAGGATGATTTCCAACATCAACCCCAGGCCTCTGCACACACACTGGATAAGACACATTGCACCACACACATGGGGAAATGGAGATTTTCTTAATGGAGCTATTACCATTCCATTCAAAAGTGTGTTCCAAAGAATGGCTACAGAATACTCTTACCCTTGCCTGGTCAGATGCCTTCAAATGAGACAGAACGCCATTGTGAATTAAAAACTGAGCACATCCTAGGTTAAACCATTTCAGCCTAAAGGCTCATTTCCAGACTGAGTTTCTTGGCTCATCATAAACAACTTGGAAAACTGTTGGATTCCTAAATAGAATGCAGATTCAAAATTCCTAACTAGGGGTTAAAAGGGCAGGTACAGCTGACGAGTCCCAGGGATGATAACTTATTAACCCATTAGTTCACAGTATATGGAATCATTTCTTTGAGGAGCCCTTGGAACAATGGTGACCTGACACTCCAGTGCCAGGAGGACTGGACCCTGTCTGCCTGAAAATTCTGATGGTGTTCCTTTCTCCCCTTACAGTCTACTAACATTATAGCATATGTTCCACACTTACATGTTTTATATTTCAAAGTGCCCAAATAAAATGAAACTATTAAGCTGCATCCCCAAATCCCTATCCATTATGAAACTGACTTTTGGAATAGGAAGACTGATTTCTCAAGTTCACCTTCAAAACCAATCTCTGATTCCTCACTCTATGCAAAAAAGGAGCACTCCCAACTCGTTAAACCAAAGTGAAAGAGTGACCATAGTCTGAGGTCCCCTAGGAACTCATTTGGACACTGCACAGTGCAAACTCAACAGATATCTTCTGCCAGCTCTTTTCAATTTTCTTTGCTATGTGTGATACTTTCCACGGATGAGACAGAGATGTTTGGTTGCAAATGACTGTCAGATGTTTAAACAACTCACTGCTGAAACATGAAAACTTCCAGAAGCTCTTTTTCTGTACACAGTGTCTTCTGGTAAGACCCACCACAAAGAAAATGAGCTGGACAAGAAGAATGGCAGAAGATCTGGGAATTAACCAGAAAAACTAGGTTATAACATGCCTCAAACAAAACAGAAAAAAATTCATTAATAGGAAACAGGCCAGTTTCCAAGGGTCATGGAAAGAATACATGCTGGATTCCCAGCAACTGGCCACGTTTCAGAGTCAGTAACCTCCAAGTTGTCAGGGAGGATTGTGGTTAATGCTGGGAAAGACGTGTGCTGAAAGATTGCTAGTTGCCCTTAAATTCCTGAATTTCGAGTCAGGACACCATACCACACATGTGCAAAACAGAAAGTCTGGTAAAGTTTAAATGGGCCCAATATATAAAATCTCAGCTCATAAAATCAATACATTCAAAGGCAATCATTAATATTAAAAAGGAATTGACTTTAAAAATATTTTAATGCAAATTTCCCTACTCACATATTAGGTTAAGTTATGTGAAAATACCAATATTTGGTTGTTGTAACAAAAACAAAATAAAACTCACACATTCTGGTAATTCTATATGATTAAACCTATATATTTTATTATATAAGTACCAAAGATTTTTCATGTATCTGCATATTTTGTCCACACATATGTATATGTACCACATGTCTGGTGCCCATGGAGACCAGGAGAGTGTGGCTGACGTCTGGAACTAGAGTTACGGGTACTCATGAACCAGGATGTGGGTCCTGGGGCTTGAACTCTGATCTTCTGGAAGAGCAGCCAATGCTCTTAACTGTGAGGCCATCTCTCCAGTCTCCAGAAATAAAGATTTAAAAGAACAAAACAAATGGTTGGGCAGAGGTGGTGATTCCCTTTAACCCCAGCACACGGAAGGCAGAGGCAGGAGCATGGGCATCTCTGTCAGTTTCAGACCAGCCTGGTCTACAGAGTGAGTTTCAGGACAGCCAGAACTACACAGAGAAACTGTCTCAAAAACATGAAACAAACAAACAAATCTTCCATGGGGCTAGAGAAATAATTCTATCAATGAGATACTTGTGTACAAGCATGAGGACCTGAGCTATAGACTGGAGCCATAAGAAAGACATGGCCAGAAGCAGTAGTGCATACTTGAGGCCAGATGGGCTACAAAGAAAGATCTGTCTCAGAGAGCACCCTCTAACCAACTCACACTTCCAAATAAAGGCTGCTTTTCAAAATGTCACTTTGGGAAGCCACATATCTAATTCTGAGTGCCACTGCCTCAGTAATCAGAATACCTGTGGAATGTATCCTTGGAACCATCTTCAAAGATACACAAGAAAAACAACAGAACATTTCTTCATAGTCATTTCTACTTTATTTCTAAGTTCCAAAATGGCTTTGGCCAGCTTTTTGATGTACTTATTCCCCCAAAGTGCACTCCAGATGCTTTTCCATTATTGGTTGAAATACATACATGTAAATTAGAAACTTCAGAAAGGGAACTTTGGCTATACTGGGGTATCCATCCATGCATGCCTGGTACGGCCTTCCCTTGTGCTTTCTGTCTGCTCCTCTGCCATCTCCTCCTCAGTGCCCTCACCTGGTCTGGTATCTTTACACCAGGGTGATAAGGAATGAGACAGTGAACTGCCCATCAGGATAGACAACTCCAATCCCACTGGGAAGGAACAACTTCCTTTTATGTCTCTGCACTCTGCACAGGTCTTAACCTACCCCAAAAGACAAAGTAGGTGATCTGCACCTACTTTCTGGAATGTGGCAGGCATTTAGGATAGAATCTCTACCTAAGGGGAGAAAATGACTGTGGCACATAAATAACAAACTGTAAATGTCTAACAGGTATTTTAGAAAGCAAGGAAGATGTTTCTTCGGAAAAGACCAAGGGTAGAGAATAAGGAAAAGATTTTCGGGTTACTTATTTTATATAAATATTGACTTATTTTAAAGAAATATTGCTCTTGCCCATGTCCAAAGCAAGTGTAATTTTACTTTAAAGATGGAGAATAAAGATACTAAGAGAGGGATAGGGAATAAAAGTGAGGTTTCCTTGCTGACAGTGATTAAACCATTGGGGCCATCCCAATCTCTCTGTAGATCTGAAAGAGATGGGGCGTGTGTCTCTGTTTGGGCTCAGCAACCTGCCAGCCAGCCAACCACCAGAGCTTCCAGCAGGAGTGCTCTTGTAGCACTGGAATTGATTTTCCAACTGAAGACCAGACCAAGGGACTGAAGTGCAGGGCATCCACCCCAGAGGCCAAGCCGGTCTCCACAACCGCTCTCACCACCATGTGGTAGCGGTCTCCCACCACTACCACATGAAACCTGAACCTCGGTGGCCAGGTACACTCCCCTTGTGTGTGCAGCGACATTAGTGACTGACTAGGTAGATACCCCTGAGAAGCCACAGCTGTGAACCAAGGCTTCCCATGGACACTTTCCAAGGAACCCAGAGAGGTGAGACTCAGTTGGCTGCTGTGTGGGATGTAGGAAGAGTCCACTGAGCGGCTGCTAGGATGTGGCTAAGCGGAGCTCCTGAGTCAAACCTGCCAAGCTGTTCTATCTGGGACACAGCAACTACAGGGTTTGCTCATCAGCATAGACTAAAAACCAGGTCATATGAGAGATGGTGACTATGCTCAAAGAAGCTCACTTCCGAGAGGAATGAAAAAGTGAGATGTCAGCCGGGCGTTGGTGGTGCACGCCTTTAATCCCAGCACTCGGGAGGCAGAAGCACGCGGATTTCTGTGAGTTCAAGACCAGCCTGGTCTACAAGAGCTAGTTCCAGGACAGCCTCCAAAGCCACAGAGAAACCCTGTCTCAAAAATCCAAAAAAAGAAAAGAAAAGAAAAAGAGATGTCTGGGGAAGGGAATGCTGCTGGGGAAGAAGAAAACCCTAGAGGAATGATTAGTAGTTCTCTGGCCTCATTCTGGTAGACAGTGACATGGAAACTAGAGTTTGGCAAGAAAGAGAAAGGGTAAAAAACAACAAATGGATGGAGAGAGATGTATCTGCAACTCTTGAAAGAAGAAACCTGAGGTTGGGGCAGGGGATTGAAGAGAATGCACGTTGTCTGTGAGTGGAACATAGTGGGTGGACTGATGGTGTTTTCTGGACCACTGTCAGGATGGTGAGAAAAGAGGTGAGTGCCCTTGTGGGGAAAGTCATGACAGACTTAACTGAGGCTGCTTCTGAAAAGACAAGGTTAATGTACTGTCAGTCTAACAATCTCCTTAACTCACAGACCCAAAAGCTTGCCCCCAGACCCAAAGTAACTTCCCACAGCTCACATCTGTCTTAATGAAGGTCATCAGTGCTGGGATGAAACGCCAGGACCAAAGCAACTCAGGGAGGAAAGGATTCACTTTCCTTATGCTTCCACATCACTGCTTATGGGAACTTGAATAGGGCAAGAACCTGGAGGCAGGAGCTGATGCAGAGACCATGGAGGAGCTCTGGTTATTGGCTTGTTCCTTATGGCGTGTTCAGCCTGCTTTCTTATAGCACCCAGGACTAACAGCCCAGGGCTGGCATCATCCACATCAATCACTAATTAAGAAAATGCCCTATAGGTTTGCCTATAGCCTGATCTTCTGGAGGTTTTCTCCACTGCGGTTCTCTCCTCTCTGATGGCTGTAGCTGGTGTCAAGTCAGTATAAAACTGGTCAGCACATCATTTCATGTACTTCATCCCCAAGCTTGTGTCTTAATACCTCAAAGGGTGCTAGAATTCTGGCATCCTATACATAAGAGTACTTCTCCAAGAGCTTATTACACTAGACCTTAGCCAAAAAGCCAACAAGTGATTCCTAGAGAACTTCAAAACAAACAAAAAAAAAGGTCCTACTTTCTCATTATGGCATTATATTGATGCTACTTACCTTATGCTTGCTTGGCAGTTTTCTGGATGCTCTCATGAAAACAGTTTTATTCTGGTTAATTCTCTGCACAGCTCTGTCCAGTCAGTTCTCCATTTGTCCCTCTTGGGTTCAGGTCCTGGAATCTGTCTTTATTACAAGTCTGACTTTCTAACAAATCGATGCAGCTATTGTTAAGCTTCTGCTGCTCCCTCACTCCTCCGGTCCTCTTCTCACACAGCTGGTCCACTTTGCTGATGTTGAAGATGCTCTATCTGCTGGTATGTGGATGACACTATTTCAGGTTCTAAAGCCTTAGAAGGGGGCAAGCAAATTATTAATGGCTACCTCAGATCCACTCGGTCATAAGATGTCAGGATCGCTCCAGACAACATGGCCAGTTTGATCTGTGTTGATTTTGATGTCATCTTTTTAAACCCATCTAAATGATTCTCTGCATGATGAGGCTTGGGAAGCAAATAAACCAAGAGGACTCACTCTACTCAACTCGTACATGTTCATCATTTCTTTACAATACTACCATATTCTGACCACTCTCCTTAAGATTCTTGAATCTTTATACTCTGGGTGGCAATCAGGCAGTGGGAGGAAAGGAAAGACGAGTGAGAGAATCTATATATGAAGGCTGTTTCTCAAAAGCACTGACAAGAAGGAGTTGGCAGAGCAGACGGTTCTAGAAATAGTATGATACAGAGGAAGAAGCGAGGCTCCTGGGCAAATCTGAACTAGACAGTAAATAGAATAGCTGTGAGAGGAAGACAGAAGGTCTTAAGCACAAACTCTCGGCCCAGATCCAAACTCTGGCACCTACAATCTAGGCAAATCCAGGAAAGCTACTCAGCTTGGTTTTCCTGTCCATAAAGGGGAGAAAAATAATGGTGCCAAATTCATACTTACTGTGAAAATTAAGTGAGTTAATAATATACAGTGCTTAGTTTAGGGCCCGGCTTTTGGGAAGTGCTAAATAGCCACTACTGATAGTCCCATCTTGTCAGGGGCACACTTCTGTGTGTAGGGGGAGCAGGGCATCCCTTTACATTCTTATATACTTCTCTCTTGCTATCGGCTTAACTTATGTTCAGGATAGCAATTGTCCAAGCGGATTTCTACATAAAAACCAATAAAAGCATCAGAATCTAGGTTTATTTCTTTTGAAAAGTAGGGATGGGTGTGAATCATCTGCTGATGGTGGAAGGCTCAGCATCTATAGGTGACAGTACCCACAATAAAATACATTGATGCCACCAAAGATGCCAGTGACAGCCCTGAGATCCACCACAAAATTAAGCATGGCTTGTGGGCACAACTCAAGTGACACTGATTTTCAAAGATGCATGGGCAATAAAAACACAAATACACATGGAGTATGAGAAGATCTGGCATTTGATGGAGGGTGACTAGACAGTCACAGAGTCGCACAGGATGGCAGAGTGCTTCTTCTCTCTCCAGTAACTCCATTTTGTACTAGGGTTCATTTCTTCTGCCCTCAGTCTTCCATCTTGAAGGTATCTGTAGTCCTTTTGGTTGTTTGCACCTCTTCGCCCATAGCCCATAGTCTATGGTTTGTTCTTTTCTGTGGTCCCCTCCCTCTTTTCCCTTTCAGCAGGTATCCCTTTGCATTTGTACAACTATGGGTCCTCTTGTCTTCCTTCTAATCCTCATTGCTCATCCAGAGCTCATCACCCTTCTGAAAAATGTATCTCTAAGCCACATACTCTCTGTGGGACCTGAGTGAGGCTCATGGCAAGGTTCCAGTGATTTGGGCATTTCACCAAGTTGAAGTCCAACAGCACTGAACAATTCTATTACTTATGAGCTATGTCAAGAAATGTTTCCTAGACTGCATGATCTTATACAGAGAAATAGGCTGAGGTATTAAAATTGAGAGAGTCTTGCCTTAATGGACTTTGCACAGAATTATAACCCAAATACAAGTAGCTTTGGGACTAGAGAAATGGCTCCATGGTTAAGAGCACTAGCTGTGGGGGGTGGAGAGATGGCTCATCAGTTAAGAGTACTGACTGCTCTTCCAGAAGACCTGGGGTTCAATTCCCAACACCCACATAACAGCTCACAGTTGTCTGTGACTCCAGTTCCAGAAGACCTGACATCCATGCACATAAGATAAAAATAAATAATTTTTTAAAGCACTGCTGCTTTTCCAGAAGACTGGGATTAAATTTGAAGCACCTACATGATGGCTCACAGCTGTCTGTAACTCCAGTCCTGGAGGATCCATTGCCTTTTTCTGACTTTGGTGGGAACCAGGCATGCATACAGTACACATACATACACTCAAGCAAAACACTCATACACATATTATATATAAATGTTTTAAGTGGCTTGTAGTTATGAGACCTGGGTTCTAGTCCCAGCTCTGGCTTGTGTCTTCAGATACTTCTGCATGGCTTCTCATTAGCTATAAAGTAAATAATATTATCTACCTTGTAGGATTAATAACATGTAAAGTATTTAACTCAATAAATATCAGTTCTTCCTTTTCCCCTCATTTGCAAAATGAAAAAGAGACTAGATCTCCAAAAGAGACTTCCAATTTTAATTATTCTATGACTCTGTCTTATTACCATGATTATTCTGTTCTACAGCTCATTAACTACTATACATAAATGGTGAATAATGAGGTACTTCCTAATTTGAATACATAACAGGAGCCATCACAATGTGAAATTGGGTTGATTTATAGTTCTAGAAGCATTTTCCACCTTTCCTTTCTCTCCTAACCTCTTGAAGAAGCAGAAAAGGTTTGTGTCCTCTACCAAAGGCTGCACATAAGCATGTTGGGGAGTATTATGGGCTGACTTGTGTCTCCCCACAATTCATGAATTGATACCTAACCTCCACTATCTCAGAGTGTGGCTACACTTGAAAACAGGATGTCAAATGGGCAGGCCCTAATCCTATATGACTGATGTCTTGTAAGAACTGATTAGGCATGAGCAGACACTGGAAGAAAATGGCCACCTACGGCAAGGAGAAGGGTCTTAGAAGAAACCAGCCCTACCAACACATTGATCTCTGTCTTCTAGTCTCTGGTAATAGGACAACTTCATTTCTGCTGTTTATGCCACTTATTCTAGGTGGTTCCAGAAAATTAAAACAGGGGAAATTAGCAAAAACAAAAACCCCATAACTCTACCCTCCATAATGTCTCCAACCAGAGACATCTGCTTGCCTGTATAAATTTGCTGGGCTGGACTCTTCATTAAAGAAGTTGTGGTGAGGCAAGATAATCAGAATCATAACAAAATGGGTGGCACATGCCTGTCATTCCTGAGGCATGAAGGAGACAGAAGGATGCAAAGTTCAAAGCTATCTTGGGCTAAATAGAAAGACTGTCTCAAACAGCAGCAGCAAAACCAGACAAAATGACCTGAGTGTTGGTGCCTGGGCTCTCTGCTTGCTGTTGTCCAATCCAAACGTTCACTGGGTAAGTGTTCTGTTCTTAGACACCACCCATGCCTAACAGTTTGTTTTCTAAAGCATGCAGGGTGCAAAGTGTAAAACAGTCTTTGAAAATAGACATCAGTGAAAGAATATGGAGAATCAAGAAATAAACCAAATGCACACAGGCATTATAATTTATGGAAAACATGATATTTTCAACAAGGAAGGAAAACACAGACCCACAGACAGGATGTTGGGGGAAAGTCATGCACAAATGATCCAGGGATAGAAAGGGCATTTCCAGGGGATACCAAGCCAATAAGTTGTTTGGCAGAAGTGTGATCAAATTAATATATATATATATATATATATATATATATATATATATATATATATATTTCTCTTTGAGTAAAAATAAGTAAATAAAGCCTAAAACTCTTTGACAAACCAAGGAAAGATATTTGAGGTACAGAAAAGCAAACAGCTAATATCCTCAATTTACAGTTTTATATAGGAAGGAAAAAACAAAATATAAAAAGCAAAGAATATACAAGCAATCAAAAATAAAATATGTATATTTGGGTTTTTTTGGGGGGGTGTTTTCAAGACAGGGTTTCTCTGTGGCTTTGGAGGCTGTCCTGGAACTAGCTCTTGTAGACCAGGCTGGTCTTGAACTCACAAAGATCCACCTGCCTCTGCCTCCCGCTGGGATTAAAGGCATGTGCCACCACCACCTATATAAAATATGTAAATTAACAGTAACACTCTACTAGGGGTGGTGATGCATACCTTTAATCCCAGAACTCAGGAGGCAAAGGCAGGTGGATCTTTGTGAGTTCAAGATCAGCCTACTCTACAAAATGAGTTCCAAGACAGCTAGGGCTGTTACACAGAGAAACTCTGTCTCAAAAAAAACATAGAAAACAAAAAATACTCCCTGTGGCTCTAAGAAACGAGCACCAAAATGATGGAAGAAGTGTTTCTTCTATCAGAGTGGCAGGCAGGGCAGAAGCTAGGAACTACCAAGCCTGCAAAAGTTCAGTTTCTCTGGAACTATACAGCTCAGCAGCCCCAAATCTGTGAGACCCATCCAGGAACAGTCATTTTTGTAAACCATCAGATAATGTTGGAGAAGTGCTCATTATGGACTCTCTTTTTGGAGAGAAAAAAAAAACTGGCAATTGCTTTCAATACAATAACCCTGCTGCTAGGAATTTGCCCTGAGTATAAACTAGCAAAATGTCAGGGAGAAATCTGATGCTGGGGAAATTTCTAAGAATCCACGAAGATGACCCCAGTAAGACTCCTACCAATAGTGGAGAGGATGCCTGAGCTGGCCTTCCCCTGTAATCAGATTGGTGAACACCCCAACTGCCATCATAGACCCGCACCCAGGAATTGATGGGACCAGATGCAGAGATCCACAACCAAGCACCAGGCCAACCTCCTGGAATCCAATCAAAGAGAGGGAAGAGGGAATACATGAGCAAGGGAGGTCAAGATCATGATGGGGAAATCTACAGAGACTGCTGAACCAAGCTTGTGGAAACTCATCAGCTCTGTACGGACAACTGTGGAGACTCCATAGGACTGAACTAGGCCAACGTGGCAAACAGCTGTGAAGCTTGGGATATCTGAGGGGCCCCTGGCAGTAGGACCAGGATCTATCCAGATGCATGAGCTAGCTTGCTGGAGCCCATTCCCTATGAGAGGATGCCATGCTCCAACTTCATGTGCCAGACTTCTTTACCTGCTGGGAAGAGTGGATGGGAGTGGGCTGGGAAGGAGGAGGCGAAGGGGGCAGAAGGAAGGGTTGGAGGGAGAACTTTGGTTGGAATGTAAAATGAAATTAAAAATAAATAAAAAAGAACAAAATGTACCAGGATATGTCTGAGTTTCAAGGATGCTCACCCTACCTTTTTCATAATAAGAGGGGGAAATAGAGCCAACTAAGTTGTTCACCACAAACTGTTTAAACAAAACTTAAATACATCTACACACCCTTACAGAGAATGGTAAGGGCCTGAATGCTGACATGAAAAGATGTCTCAGATGTCTATGTATAAAGAGTAAAATAAAGATCTGTAATACAACAATTTTTTGCTTCTTTTTTGAGATTTCTTGACCACAGAGACAAGAAGAGGGGATCAGATATCCTAGAAGTAGTTACCTATGATTGTGAGCTGCCATGTGAGTACTGGAAATTGAACCCAGGACCTCTAGATGATCAGCCAGCACTCTTAACCATTGAGCCATCTGTTCAGTCCCAAAGAAGTTTTTTGTATATAGAAAAGTTTACTTGGGCTTGACTACAGACATGTATCTATAATTATTTATTCATTCATTTGTCTACCTGTTCGTTCAATCTGTATGTGTGTCTGTGTTTGTCTCTGTAGTGTGCACCTGGAGTTGCAGATGGTTGTAAGCCATGCTATGGGTCCTGGGAACAGATCTTCTGAAACAGTAACAAGTGCTCTTAATCATTGACCCATCTCTCCATCTCCCCAAGTAAAAATCTGTAGATTTTTTCCCCAACTTAGAGACATTATTTCAAAGATGGTTTTAATGACAAACAGAGAAGGAAGGCATACCTTATTCTTATTTTTGCCTTGGAGCTGGGTTTTTTTTTTTTGAGCAAAGAAAGTTTTATCTCTTTCAGTTTGAAACATAATCCTGTACATTACCACATTAACCTTGAATTTTTTGACTGCTGATAAGCAAAGGGCAGCTGCTAAGAGACCTGGAATTGAAAGAGGGACTATTGAAATAAACCAGCCTATATACTTTAGGAATGCCTTAACTTTAAAATGGAAGTCAAAAATGTAATTGCAAATGGAATTTTAAAGATACACTGCTTTGGAGAAGAGGTTTTGCTTTTGTTCACACAGGAGACAAGGGGTTGGGAATTCCTTCAGGATTGGTATGGATCAGGTTTGATCAGGGAAGAGCTTCTGAATCTTCACAAGTAATATCTATCAACAAAGATTATAGTTGGTCTTCCCAGGACTTGGTCATTACCCCAAATTTTCTCAGGGACCCCTAAAGATGTTTTCACCCACAGGCAACAGGAAGCAGTCTAGAGAACACAATGCCCACATTCCCAAGAGATTGGGGGGTGGTGGGTGGATTTGGTTGATTATGGAGGTTTGTTATCATTTAGGGGAAATATAGGAATATAGGATAAAAAAGTAACTATTAACCTCAAATATTTTGCTTTGGCATGGGTTTTGGTATATTGATACAAATTTTAAATTATTTTTGTTAGCTGTACATGTTTTTACTCTTGTTTGGGGTATTGTGCTTATGCAACTCATTTAAAATACAATGATAATTAAGAAATGAGGTTAGTAGTTAATCTATAATAATCAAACTTGTAGTCACATTAGGTATGTTTTCAAGGTTAAACAGGTTTACTTTAGACAGATAGATGGTTTTCAAACACTTCAAAGACCTATAGAATATGACATATAAGATGTTTAATAACCTAAGGTTTTTCATGACAATGAGACATGTCTGCTCCTGGCAGCACCAATTTACTTAATAAAAGGAGGATGGGCAGCAAAGAAATTCCATCAATGTGGCAAGGCTAGTCATTTGGACAAAGAATTGCTTTGCCCTGACTGCTGACAGTATGCCATATAAACTGGACATGCACGACTAATGTCCAGGAGAGAATAAATACAGGGAAAACTGATTGTTGTACTTTGCCAAAACAAGGCAGGACAATCCTTCAAGATTCCTGCTTCACTGAAAAGTCTGTCAGATACTGTAAGCCTGTAGGTTGAAGATAGATGCCACAACATTGCAGAGAAACTTTGGGTGACTATCCACATAGCCAGATGTCTTTGTTGTTAGGTAATATTAATTCTGGGCTCTTTGATAGAGTTAAAGACTAAATAATTAGAGTTATAGTTTTCCCTAGTTATGGTAGAAAGTAAATTAGGTATAAAACTTTGGACTAACTAAGATAAGATAAATAAGAGTATTTTCTTTGAATTTATTAAATACAAATGGACAAAATACTGTAAATGTAATTCTTAATTGATAACTGGTTTTGTTGTATATAGTAAAGTTGAAACCTTTCATTTTTACTTAGACAAAGGGGGAAATGTTGTGGTATAGTAGTTGAAGATGTGTTACATTTGTTTATGCTGTGGAATATTTGTTTAATGACGCAAAGATGTGCTGCATTCTTTTATGTTCCATTTGTTTGATCCTCTAAGGCTGAGTTACTTTGCCTGTCTAAAACACCTGATTGGTCTAATGAAGAGCTGAATGGCCAGTAGCTAGGCAGGAGAAAGGAGAGGCGGGACTGGCACACAGAGAGAATAAATAGGAAGGGAAACCTGGGAAGAGAAGATTGAGGAGTGAGAAAAAGAAAGAGAAGAGGGTATCAGGAGTCAGCCACCAGCTACACAGCAAGCCATGGAATAAGAAGAAAGAAATATATACAGAAATAGAAAAAGGTAAAAGCCCAGAGGCAAAATGGGATAATTTAAATGAAGTAAAGCTGGCTAGAAACAAGCCAAGCTAAGCTAAGGCCAAGCACTCATAAGAAACAATTTGTTTGGAACAAGCAAGTATTTATTTGGAAGGCTGGGTGGCACCCCCCAAAAGATCAGGGAGTTAAAAACAACAACAACAACAAATATGCAGTCTGTAAAAGCAACTTCATCAATCCAAAGAGATCAAAGTGGCTCTGGAAACATTGGTGTCGGTGTGTGGAGATGGTTTTTCTGACAATGACAATTTTAGTCATGGAAGAAATGTTAGTTTCAGGCTCTGGTGGCATTTGTGTCAGCTGTGCATATGGAAGTGGGAGTTGCTATCATGAATTTGATAATGATAGAAGCCATTTTTGAGGGGGTGGAAACTACAATGATTTTGGCAATTAAAACTACCAATCCAAAAAACTAGAGAAACTGGTGTGAGCCTTTACTAGCTGAGGGGCTGAGGTTTGCCACACCAGGATAAAAACCAAAAACTACCAATCTTCATGTTTTGGATGGACCCATAAAGGGAGAAGCTCTGGCCCTACAGTGGTAGTGGCTAATACTTGCCAAACCACAAAACCAAGGTGGCTACAATAGCTCCAGCAACAGCGACTGTGGCAGTAGAAGAAGTTTTTAATTACTGCCAGGAAACAAAGTGTAACAGGAAGACAGAACCAGAGAAGTAACAGGGAGGCTCCAGGTGACAAAAGACTTGTGAACTCAGCCACGCACAGTAGGGAAGAGGGACTGGCAGCAACAAAGGAGACATGTTCTAGACAATACTCATGTTTGGGGGGACAAAAATAATCCAAGAATTGTATTTCTGACTAATTTGTAGTGGGTTATTTTAGTTTCTGTTCTATGAAAAGTATAAAGTATTTAACAAAAAGTTTTGATGTAGTTTTTTCGACCCATACTATTGATTGTTAGATGTAATGGTGTGGTCACGGTGCTGAATAAGCGTGTCTTTAAATATATGTCTATATATGTGGTAGCACCAGGCATGATGGCACCAAACCTAATGCTTAGGAGGCAGAAGAAGGAAGATGAGGAATTCAAAGTTAGCCTGAGCTACATAGTAAGTTTAAGGCCATAGTAAGAGAAGGGAATAAAGAATGGTCACAAAAGACTAAAGACATCTGGTTCCTCCATGACTGCCACCACAGTGAATGAACCCTCCAAATGTTTTCACATTGCTGTTTGTGCTGGTTGTGTTTTCTGTTGCTGTGAAACGCCATGACCAGAGTTTTCACTTTTATATCATAGTCCATCATTGAAGAAATCGGGGCAGGGAGTGAAGCAGAAACCAAAAAGGAACTCACTGGTGCATGTTCATCTACCTTTCATATACAGACTAGGCCCTCCTGCCTAGCGATGGTGTTGACCACACTGGGCTGGGCCCTCCCACATCAATCATCAGACAAGATTGTCTCTCACAGACATGGCTCAGGCCAATTTAATCAGGGCAATTCTTCAGCAGAGGGTACCTCTTCCCAGGTAACTCTAGGTTGTGTCAAGCTAATAATAAAAACTAATGAGGTCATTCATTTTCTCAGGGGTCAGAGTCCTGGGAGAAAGTACTTGGCTGTCAGAGCCAAAGGCACATGCTCACACTCCACCAACCTCAGGGAAAGGGAGAACTGGCCCTGTCACTTCACTAATGCTAAGCTCTACCTCCATTGGATATAACCAAAGGAAATGTGGACTCTCTTCAACCAAAACAGTCAACGGAGCAGATGAGTCATCAAGGGAGAGTCAGTGAAAGGGACTGGGGAAAGAGAGAAATGCAAAGAAGAGAGAGAGGGAACAGTGCCCCAGAGAATCTGAAACACATGCTAAGTATCAAGAGAGATGAAAAGCTGCCAGCAAAGACTCAGGAAAAAGCTATGCTTGAGATGCTATGGAGTTTACAAGGCCAATGGTGACCTTTCAGAGAGCTGTCTGAAAGGAGGTTTGGAAGTAGAAGCCAGATTGTAAGTGGAGAAGGAATTAATCGTGAGTGAAGCAGGGACACATTAACTTCTGAGCCAGGGGCTGCACATCAAATCCCTGTTGTTTTACTGGGGCCTACAAATACATTAACCTGGGGGAAAGCACACAGGGCTCTTGTGCGGCACTCCCTTTGCTCTCCACAGCAGCCTCAGGATAAAAGTCTTATTTCAACTTAGAAATAGAGGCAAATATACCCAATGTCCAGTACTGGAGAAAATGCTCACTCTTTCCCAAGTATGCCTGGTGTTTATAGATACCAGGAGATGTAAAGAAACACTTATTCTCGGGCTGGAGAAATGGTTCAGAGGTTAAGAGCACCGACTGTTCTTCCAGAGGTCCTGCGTTCAATTCCCAGAAACCACATGGTGGTTCACAACCATCTATCATGAGATCTGGTGCCCTCGTCTGGTGTGCAGATATGCATGGAAGCGGAATGTTATATACATAATAAATAAATTTTTTAAAAAAGAAATATGTATTCTCTGACCCAGAAATTCCTCTTTTTTGTACTGTTTCTTATTGTTGTTGTCTTGCTTTGTTTTATCTAAACAGGTTTTTTCTATGCGCCTCTGGCTGTCTTGGAACTCCCTCTGTAGACCAGGCTGGCCTTGAATTTACAGAGATCCACTTGCCTCTGCCTCCCAAGTGCTGCAATTAAAGGTGTGTGACACCATTGCCCAGCCTAGAAATACCTCTTTAAAGGAATTTAGTCAAATAATCATAAGCAGACACAGATTTACCAACTGTGGTGATTTGAAAGAAAATGGCCACCAAAGAGAGTGGCACCATTAGGAGGTGTGGCCTTGGCAAAGGAAGTGTGGTCTTGTTGGAGGAAGTGTATTACTGTGGGGATGGGCTGTGAGGTTTCTTTTCTCAAGCTTCACTCAGCCGACTTCCTGCTGCTTTCTGGTCAAGATGTAGCCAGCACAGCACCTGCCTGCACTCTGCCATGCTCCCTGTCATGATGATAAAGGACTGAACCTCTGAAACTGTAAGCCACCACCTCAATTAAATGTTTTCTTTGTAAGAATTGCTATGGTCCAGCATTATTTGTAACAGCCAGAACCTGGAAGCAACCTAGATGCCCCTCAACTGAAGAATGGATGGAGAAAATGTGGTACATTTACACAATGGAGTACTACTCAGTGGGAAAAAACAAACAAACAATGGAATCTTGAAATTCTCAGGCAAATGGATGGAACTAGAAGAAACCATCCTGAGTGAGGTAACCCAGTCGCAAAAAGACAAACATGGTATGTACTAACACATATATAAATTTTAGACCTAGAGCAAAGGAGTAGCAGCCTACAATCTGCACTGCCAGAGAAGCTAGGAAACAAGAAGGACCCCAAGAGAGACACACATGGTCCCCAGGAGAATAGGAAAGGGACAAGATCTGCTAAACTAATGGGGATCATGGGGGGAGGGGAGAGGGAGTTTGAAGAAAGAGAAGGGGAGAAGGGGAGGGGAGAGGAGGACAGGAGGGAGCAGGAAGATCTATTCAGGGGAGGGATGGAGGAGAGCAAGAAAAGAGATACCACAATAGAGGGAGCCATTATAGGTTTAAAGAGAATTCTGGCACTAGGGAAATGTCCAGAGATCTACAAGGATGACCCCAACTAACAATCTAAGCAATAGTGGAGAGGCTACCTTTAAAGGTCTTCTCCAATAATGAGATTAATGACTACCTTATATGCCATCCTAGAGCCTTCATTCAGTAGCTGATGGAAGCAGATGCAGACAGCAACAGCTAAACACTGAGATGAACCCTGGAACCCAGTTGCAGAGATGGAGGAGTGATGAGCAAAAGGATCAAGACCAGGCTGGAGAAACCCACAGGGACAGCTGGCCTGAACAAGGGGACCCCAGACTGATAGCTGGGAAACCAGCATAGGACTGTTCCAGACCCCCTGAGCGAGGATGTCAGTTTGGAGGTCTGGTTAATCTATGGGACCTCTGGTAGTGGATCAGTATTTATCCTTAGTACACGAATGGACTTTGGGAGCCTACTCCACATAGAGGGATACTCTCTCAGCCTAGACACACGGGGAAGGGTCTAGGCCCTGCTCCAAATGGTATGACAGACTTTGAAGATCCCCAGGGAAGACCTCACCCTCCCTAGGGAGCAGAAAGGGGATAGGATAGGGGGCCGGTGGGGGGCAGGGGAGGAGGGGAGGGTGAGGGAACTGGGATTGACATGTATATGAAGCTTGTTTCTAATTTAAATTTTAAAAGGAAAAAATATAAAAGAGTTGCTATGGTCATGGTGTCTCTTCACAGCAATAAAAACCCTAAGTCTCTGACAAAGTTGTACACTGTGATAGGAAAACTCAAAACCAGGTAACTCCAACAAAAGATTGTGTCATAAAGTGGCATACCATCACCACCAAATAATGCTGAAGGATGAAATGCAGTCAACAAAGGTAAAATGGATTATGATTTATTAAATGAACAAAATAAACAAAAGATAAATAATGCTTTTATAAGGTTTTAGTTGATTTGGTTGGTGGTTTTATTGTTGTTTGATTGGTTTTGGGGTGTGTGTGTGTCTGTGTGTGTGTGTGTGAGAGAGAGAGAGAGACAGTTGTTCACTATGTAGCCCCAGCTGTACTAAAACTCCCTGTGTAGACCAGGCTGGCCTTAAATTCACAGAGATCCCCCTGACTCTGTCTCCCAAGTACTAGGATAAAATGCATACACCACCACTCCTGGCCTTGTAAGGTTTTAAAAAATAAGTTCCTATATAATCAATTCTTGTTTAGGATCACACAGGAGTATCCGGGAAATAGCAGCCAGACTTATCCTGACTTTCTGCTCATCCCTCTACCACCTAGACTGCCTTTTCTTATATATATAAAGCAAGAGAACATTCCCCTCAATAATGCAGAAATGTTTTTGTTTTATTTTTCCTGTTTGCTTTCTCAATGTTCAGGTAAAGCAAATACTTTAAACCCAACATACCAGGAGCCCTTACTTAGGTAGAAAGCATGAGAACAATTGAAAAGTGCTGAAACAGCAATAGTAAACATTTTATTAGCCTTCAAAGTACTTCTAGATGCGTGGGCTTGGCAAGCCAGTAAAAAACGAACAAGAATCCAGCCTACACCCCTTTTAGATTCTAGTCTTTCCCAGATTGGAATTGTTACACTCCCAAACACTCTTTCTTAGAAGTGTAAAATCCCCCAAAGAAGAGACGCTAGAGGAGGGTGGGCACACTGGCACACACCTGTAATGTCAACACTTGGGAGATGGAGTCAGGATGGTTAGGAGTTCAAAACCAGGCTGGGCTGCATGGCAATAGAGTTGAGTTTGAGAGACCAGCCTGGCTGTCAGAAAGGAAGACAGGAGGAAAGGAAGGAAATGTGAACTGCAGTTGAGGGCCAGCTCCTACCGGTGTTAAGGATCCCATGATGCTGACTGATTAGCTTTCAGTGATTGTGGAGGGGTGGAAACTTCAGGTTCTGAACAAATCACTGTGAGATATCTTTAACACCCTTAATAGTCTAAGCTCAAATACACTAATGTATTTGAACAGCTATCCTTGTACCTATGACTCAGATCCTTTCAGACAGTACAAACTGGCCACTGGCTTCTACGAACTCAAGGCTAAGAATGTCGTCAGACAGTATCAGAAGCCTATCCCAGGCTTTGCTATACTCTGCATGCTTGGTGTTCCCCCAACGTATTTGAAAGGGGACTTGATTCATAACTTTCTTTCTGTTACTGTAAGTTTATGAGATACCAGTTGGAACGTGGTATTTGGGTAACCAGGATCTATGGTCCGCAGGCCGTGGTTTCTCATATTTAGCTACAGAATAAACTTACTTCCGTGTGTGTTTATGAGTCAGTACGCAATGTCTGACCCAGGTACTCGGGTAGTAGCGAGGTCGAGCGGGGCATCTAAGAGACGCACAAGGAAAAAAAAAAAAAAAAAAAAAAAAAAAAAAAGCTAACTTCGGTGCCTTCTGTGATGGTTTAAAGCAGAACTTACAGAAATTAGCAGCCAAGGTCTACTTCCGCCCAGAAGGTCCTATCCAAGGCTCTCCTGGAGGCCGCCGCGAGGTGGCACAAGAGGGAGCGCCTGTGCTCTTTGTTAAGTCTGCGGGGTTCAGAAACACCTGGGCGAGCAAACCTCGGGAGCCAGCCTGCGAGGGCGCGGGAGAGAATGGGTGCGGCCCACCATGTGGGCAGTGCTGAGGTACGAGCCAACAATGTTGGGTAAGGGATCGCCCAGACTCCAAACGCCTCTCACCAGGACTTCAAAGACGAGACACATGCAACCCTCTACTTCCGCGCATGTGCCGCAAGATGAACTACGGTGGCTCTGCTGGGAACGAATTACTAACGCGCTACTGTCCCTCCAGTTCCAACCAAGTACAGTGAACTTGGGACTGTGGTCTGGAAAAGATACTTGGGGAGGAGAGCAAATTTGCAGGCTACGGAGCCAGAAAGGTAAACATGCTGACCATCAGGAACAGGGAGAAAATGCAATCCCTCTTCAGACACAGCCAGAACTGCCAAAGCCAGAGGAGGTCCTTGTAACTCGAGCTCCGCCCAGGGGCGTGGCCACGCGCTGCCCTGGGCGCAGTGGGGCGGGTCCTGCGGGACTGCTGGAGCCGCACCCAGGCAGTGCTGCGCAGCTCCAGTTTGCAACAGGAGCGTGAAGGTGAGCCAGGTAAGTGCTGTCACCCGCGATCTGCAGGAGCTTTAGCTGTGCTGGGGCACCTAACGCCTACAATCGCGCCGCCTGTATCTCAGCCACTTGGGATGGAATAGGGTCCCTCTCCAACCTCCTTTATCAGTCGATTTGGGCTCTGCATCCTACACCCTCTGTCCGCTCATCATCCTCTCCCTGATGGAGTGGCTTTGGAGCTTCTAGGTGAGACCCCCCACACACACACCTCTCCATCTATTACTCTGGGAGAGTCTCAAGGTCAGCTCATCCTCAGTTCCTTATTTTCATCTCTTCCTTTACTCCAGCTGTGTAAAAATCCGGGGCTCCCTCTTTCGGCCTTGCGTAGCCCTCTTGACCTTAGCCACTGCAGCTGTAGTACCGAGACACGCGATCCGAGCTCCGCAGTGGGAACTGGCCATGCGGATCTAGCACAGGTTTCATAAGTGTCGTGCAAGTGCTGAACCCGCTGTGGTTGTGTTGTTGCTAGGATCCTCCCGGAGGGTCTCAGAGGGAATTGTGCTTGTTTTCCTCTCGCCTCGCAGAAATATTTGCATTTGAAGCCTGAATGTGGGTCATTTTCCTACCTCTGTCCTAACAGCAAGAAACTTCTCGGGAGGGGTTGGAGGGGGAAAAAAAAAAACCTTCATTCTTCTCTTCCTTGCGTGTCTACAACTTTCCTTTCTTATCTTGTGTCCCCCACGGGGAGCCCCAGAACCACAGGGGTGGGGCAACTGCAGGGTGGTGGCCATGAGTAGAAACTCTGTGAGTCATTCTAGATCTTGCCTTCTGCTAATTCTTTGCTTGGGAGGCACCAATATACAAGTAGCCTAAGGTACACTTGAGTGTGGAAAAGGAAGTGGAGGAAAAGCAGAGACAGACGGTTGGATAGAGAGGAAGGGAACGAACGCTGCAGGTTGGGACTTGAGTCGGGAAAGGAGGTACCCCAAAGAGACCGTGCTGCAGGCACAGGTGTGGTCCTGCGGAGTCTGCTGCAAATTTTACAGTAGGAACTGGAGACAGGGCTTCTCCCGGGGAAATCTCTAGGGCATCTGAAGTCTGCAGGTTCGGGGAAGCACCCAAGGTTATTTATTGGTCGGGGTTTATTTGGTTTTATTGGTCGTGTTTTATTTTTATTTCCGTGTGTCAGGAGCAAGAGTATATTGTCTGAGTCAGGGGATCCAGAATGTTTATTCTCACAGGAGCTAAATTTATCTAAGGAGTTAAATAAAACTTACATCTGAAATCCAAACAAGTGCTTTCACCCTGGGAAGTACATTCTGCTAAGCTTCTTCCTGACACAATGTTACAGAAATAGAAAACTTTGTCAAGTGATTTTCTTTAACCGGTGTTACTATATATAAAATGACAGTGGTACTGTGGCCAGCCATAGAAACTGCACTCCTGGGGTTTCCTTAGACTAAGGAACACAATCTTGCTGGATGCAGAGGCCGGCAACTGGAATCCTAGTACGAGGGAGACTGAGGCTGGTAATTCAAGGCCAGCCTGGGCCATTGAGATCTTGTTAAAGGACAAGGGCAGCCTTCCCCTTACTTAGATTCCCTCCTCCTGGCGTGGAACTCTAAAGGAAACAATGTGAAAGTGAAGTCCCTCATAGGACAGCACAGAGGAAACACACACACACACACACACACACACACACACACACACACACACACACACACACACACACACAAGAAAGATGTGTTTATCCATAGAGATGCTGAAAAGGCCTTGAACTGAGTGGATAGCAGATGAACAAGTCAAAAGTAGTTTAACACCTACTTATTTAGCTGATTTTAAACCTATCATTCCCCGTGTTTATACTTAAATATTCTGCATTTATATTCAGAGAACTATTACTGGCCACAGTTTACTAAGTACCACCAATATCTCTCTAGAATATGCAGTTGTTATTTCTGCAATTGTGTGTGTGTGTGTGTGTGTGTGTGTGTGTGTGTGTGTGTGTGTATGTGTGTGTGTGTGTGTTTTCAAACTTGCTTACACACATGCCTACAAGTACATGTGCATGTACATACATATGAAGACCTGAAGTCAACCTTGGGTGTCTTCCTTAATCACTCTCCACCTAGTTTTTGATACAGGGTCTGTCACTGAATCTCGCTTATTTAGCTAGCCTGGCTGGCCAGAAAGCACCAGGGATCCTCCTGTCTCTGCTCCCTGAGTAATGGAATTGCCCCGGCAGGCTTTTTACACAGGTACAGAGATCTGAATTCAGTTGCTTACATGGCAAGCACTTGAGCTTTCTGAGCCATGGCCTCAGCCGGTGCTACTGAATTTATTGATCTTGCTTGTGAGTATCCTGTCCTCTGGAATAAGACGAACTTAGCTGTCATTGTCAGATATCACTATGTAAGATTAGTTCCCTCTCAGAGTCCACTTGCCTGTCCATGCAGAGAAATGTAGCAACTAGAACAGGAAAATCACATTGTTTTCCAAGTGCATTGAGAATTTCCTAGGTCCTCTTGCTGCCTTTTGAGTTCTTTCTAGACGTGGTCTGCTCATCAACTGGAATATGAATTCTAATACTCTGGTGCCATTGCCTACCCTTTTTTGAAACAGAGTGTTTGTTCTTCATAGGCCCAGGCTTGCTTCAGATTCTCAATCCACCTTTCTCGGTGTCCCACGTGCTAAGATTATAAGTGTGTCCCATGACACCTGGGCTTTTCTCTTTTTAAGTAAATGATACTTTATACTTCTTCAGCTTAAGAAATGCAAATGGAGGCTGGGGCTATGGCTCAGCAGTTAAGAGCACATGCTGCTCTTTCAGGGGACCTGAGTTCTGTCCCAGTGTCCGTGCCAGAGGCTTACAACCGCCTGTAACTCTAGCTCCAGGAGATCTGACACCCTTCTAGCTTTTGCAGATACACAAGCATGTGGCATGCACTCATACACTTCTAGTCTTTTCAGACACAAACACACACATTAAGTAATAAGAATAAAATAAAGAAAGACAGGTATTTTTTAAGATAGGAAAAAAATTGCAAGTGATTATGCCAAAGCCTGCTTTAAGTTCCAAGAGACATGGGAGTGTCAAACCAGATGAATTCCAGAAACCTAGGTAGTCCCTTCACTTAAAGGCTGGTATCTTCCCAGGGATTTAGCATCTGCTAAGAATTATAATAACTCTAAGATGTCTTTATTTCTTGTACTAGAAAAATCCAAGTAGTGTCAGTGTGACTCATTCAAGACTTTTTCCTCTTCTGGAAGTTTCAGCTTTGTTGCCCTGTGACTTTACACTCCTGTGTCATGTCAGTTAATGGATAGGTTTGTGGGACTCATGATACAGTGACAAAGAGCCAGCCATCTTCTGCACTGCCCTGCCAAGCTGAATGCCAGGATACTGAGCAAGTGTCCTTCACTCGACTCCTTTCCTCATACTATGTACACTGAAATGAAAATGCTCTCTTCTGGATCTTTCCCAAGATTTTTCCCCTCCTTTTCCAATTAGAAACACCACAGTCTATAATCAAGCATAGACTTGGAGCTAATTATTAGCTCTACCTTCTTGTTAATACATTTTATTAACAGGAGAGGGTCAAATGTTGTCAAACTTGCTCTTCAGCTTGGTTCAGAGACAGCCGTATTTGAGGCCGAAAGTGTAGAATCTGGAGACACACTGCCTGGGCACGTAGGAATCCAGGCTTTGCTCTGGGGTAGCTGTGTGATTTGAAGGACATTATTTAATCTCTTCAATGCTTAATTCCCTCACCTGCAGAGTAGCGGCAGTAAGTAATACAGGATAGACAAGCTGTGAGGAGTTAAAAGAGTTAATATTGAACTGCTTAGAACAGGGTTTAATTCATACTAAATAAATGTTACAAATAATAGACTTCTCCTCCAGATCTTCCTCCAGTCTCCATAACAACCCTTCAGTCACACTGGCCTCCTTTCTCTGCCATGCAAACATTGACGGGTCTATAAGCCTCTATACTTGCTGTTCCCGTACCTGTGTTCTCTCACACACATCATTACGATAACCTTCATGGCTTCCATCCCAGTCTTTCCCCTCCTCCATGTTTGTGCTCTGGTCTCACACCCTGACTGCTTTCTAGTCTAGTAGTCTTCGGAACTTCCTTCTCAGTCTTGATGTCCGATGCAGGCCTGCGCCTGGAGTGCTGTATGGCATTTATTTATAACAGAATGGGGAAAAGAAGGAATCGCTCTGAGAGAGTGGTAGGCATGGAATCAGAGGCAAGCATCCCTCTGGGTAAAATGCTTTGTCCTAAACTGAATTTACCAAATCGGCTTCACCTGATAAATTTTTTGGCATCTCTCTTTTTTGTTTCTATCCCATATTATCTCTCCTTTCTCATCTAAGGTTGTTGCCTTCAAACCATTAGAGGCATGATGTGGGATGTGTCTGCAGTCCTGGGCCTGGGAGGCTCAGCTCCAGGCTATTTAGCAAGGATTCCAAGTCAGGTGTCTCGGTACCTTGGTCCAAAGAACTGTAAACAAGGAGAGTCTCTGCCATCATACATACAGGGAAACCTGGAATTTCTTCTAACAAACCTAATGTTCTTGAATTCTTGGGGAACAGAATTGTCATTTCTTCCCAGAGAAGATTCATTGTCATCTAAGCATTTATGTTTAGTTTCTTGTCATTTTCTGATTTGGCCTTAACTGGCACAACAGTGCAAGCTTGTCCCACATCACTAAGAGCCATTTATTAGGCTTCCAGCCTCTCTGACCCTTCCTTCCCCCACCTCCTACCAGTCTGGTAACATATTTAACAATTGTTTTAAGTACAGACAATTCACCACAGTGTCAGAATTAAAACATCGTCTGAAGCTTGAACATGGCTGAGCTGTGGCTGTTTAGCTGCAGAGCTGAATGTTTTTGGATTAAAGGGGCAGGTCTTCAATCTTCCCAACATGACTAACTTTCCAGATAGGCTGCCAGTATATTGATAAGGAATTGAAGGCAACGAGGTCCTGGAAAAGACCTGCTATGTCCTGCCTGCTGCAGCTGGCCTCACTTGAATTAGCAAGCAATTGCTCGATACATCAAGCTACATTTGCTCAGCTAGCTTTCTGTTTATAGCCCTTGGAGGAATAACTACTGAACCTGCATCACCATTGGGGTCAGTATGTAGGTTCAGTGCCCGGGTTCTTATTCCTTTTCCTTTTTAAGATTTATTTATTATGTATACAGTGTTCTGCCTGCATGTATGCCTGCACACCAGAAGAGGGCACCAGATCTCATTATAGATGGTTGTGAGCCACCATGTGGTTGCTGGGAATTGAACTCCTGGAAGAACAGCCAGTGCTCTTAACATCTGAGCCATCTCTCCAGCCCCTTTATTCCTTTTTTTTTTTTAAATGCCTGTAAGTTAGGAGTACTGCGTATGGTACCCTATACCTGTAGTCCCAGCACTCAGGAGGCAGAGGCAGGAGGATTTGAGCAATGCTTATTTGAAGATTTGACAGACAAGTTTGCTGTGTTTGTTGTGGAAGTGGACTAGAACTGCCATGATGAAAATGTAGGATGGACACGGGAACTCTCACGACTCTCATCTGTCTCTTCATCCTGGAGGTGGTGTTCCCTCAGGGTTGTTTCCCTCTCACTTCCTGCATCTCTCCCCGAAGCTTGTCATGGGCTTAGGAGAATCAGCTGGAGATGCTGGCCTGTAGAATTCTGCTGACAGACTCTCTTGGGAACATCACTACCCTAGTACCCCAGTTTTAATCAATCCTGTGTCTAGTTCCTGCTTCTGTCACTGCTGGCCTCATCTCCCTAGGGCAAACTCCCATCAGGGAATTGTTTGAAGACCTGTTTCTTTGTGGAAAGATCCAGAGGCTAGGGGAAGCTTTAGTGAATAAAGTGAGCCCTCAGTCCCACCTGAGAGTTTGCTGAACCATCTGGTATGTGTAACTTTAAGAGACATCCATTTTGTATGACCAAGCCAATCATTTAAATAATCATCTCTATGTCACTCCCATTAAATTGTTGGGGTTTGCCATATAAAATAATTGTAGTGGTAGCACAACCAAGTAAGGGTTGCTGTGAGACTTCGGGGGAATGATGGCTTCAAGTTGAGCTAAGAATACATTGTCATGGTCAACTTCCTGGTTGTGTTAATGTAAGACGGCAGCTAAAATTTTGCAAGAGAACAGTATCTCAAACTGAAGTGAAAGTTGCCATTGTCCAATCTAGGTTTTTACTTAAGGTCAAAGAGAAGGCAGATGCTTATATCTCCAATGAATCTGTCAGTTAGAAAAGCCAGGTACTGTGTAATATAATTTAGTGATAAATTATTTGGGGCAGTGCCTACATCCATAAATCCTGTCTTTTGCTCTACTTATGCAATGCTGATTGTGCCCTGGAGTATTTCACGGGCAGCCAAGAGGACTTGGGTACACAGGTGAAAGAGAATGTTGCACCAGAAGTGTTTAACTTAGTGTAGGCTTGCCCAGATCCCTTCCTGTAACTGAAGGAACTATGCCCCAGTGAGATAAGGCCAGCAATGGCAGAAGCAGGAATTATAGAGACAGGGTTGGACAAAACTGGAGTACTAGAATAATGTTCCCAGGAGAATCTATCAGCAGAATTCCTGCAAGAGAACACCCGAGCCAAAGAGCCCATGGACCCCCATGTGGCTGCCTCACACCCTGAAATGGAGTGCATGGTGTCTGTGGCATACCTGCCGTCCCCTGGTGTCTGCTAACTAGCTACTCGGCACAGCTGTCGCTTTGAGTGCTGTTCTGCCCCACCCCTCTAAGATGTCAATGACTGGTTGCCGGAGCACCCTCACTCTCCTGGAAACCCACCATGGCCTGGGGCTCTTTTTTTTTTTTTTTTTGAAATGGGATGCTTTATTGAAATTTTAAAGTTATAGATAGAAATGTCGCTATATTTTGAACATAGCAAAACAAATAGATTTATAGCACATTCTCAATAGAGGCATCAATGGAAACCACCTGTAACACCATATGTCATGGTGAAGAACTGAATGCTTCCTCCCTATACGGGGAACAGGACAACCGTGTCCACTTTTGCCTCTTTTATTCAACATTGTATTGGTTCTAGCTAGGGCTGTTAATCTCAAGAAGAAAATAACAGTAACTATAAAAAGCCATCCTCATTGGAAAGGTATCAGTGACTCTCTCTTTCTTAATAGCAGATCTGACCCTGGTATAAAATATTCTAAAGACTCAGGAGGCTGGGACTTTGTATATGCTCAGTACCAGGCATGTGCAGGGTTAGATCCCCAGTGCTGTGAAAATGTAGGTAATACCAGAAGAGTCTCTGCTCAGCTCCAGCCTCCCCCAGGCTGCTGTGCCTTTCCCTTTGCTCCTGGAACAGAATCAGGGTGTATTGTACCACCCAGGACATAAGCTCTACCAATGATTGCTCCTTACTGTTGCTTCTAATTTTTAAAGCGCAAGCTATGCAGGGTGACTTAGCAAATAACTTTAGACACTGGTGTCAGTCTTCCAGACCCCAGACTTTCATTCACCAGTGATGGAGGGTTAGGCAAACTATGAAATCCCTCTTTGCCTCTGTTTCCTCCTGTGTACAATGAAAATGGCAGTGATTGCCACTGCCACATGGGATTACTGTGAGGGTTAGCTTATATAAAGTCTCTACCTGGCATGCATTCAGTCCTGTAGTTAGACAGATATTCATTGTGTATTGGTGAAATAATTTCCCATTTTGCTAGTTCTGCCAGAAAGAATGAAAAGTTCCATGAGAAGTTTATTGGAGATCCTCCTAAGCCCTTAAATATGTCTTTCAGTCAGCTTATGGTATTTGGAATTTGAGGTACAGCAGTTCCTGGAGTAAGCAGTAGCAGTCTCCCAAAGGTCCTGTTGTAGCCCAGTGACCATCACTCTTGCAGTGTGTAAAGCCTTAAACTGCAGCTCCTTTGACACCTGGTGATTGTGACTGTGTAGAGAGATCCAGGAAGGCAGAACCTGTCACAGGTCAGGCTCACTAGGTAAAGTCCTAGGAAAAAAGAAAAAAAGAACCCTCTTGTGCATTTGTTTAGGTAGTGTTGAGCCAAATGTTAAACATGAAAAGATGCTCTGGTCCTGTGATATTTGCAAGCTCATGTTCTAGAGATGCTGCAGGGAAAGGGGGTTGCAGAAGGGTCCAGTAGAAAGCTTTGTATAGATCACCAAGACCCGAGTGTGCTTCAGAGTGTAGCTCAGATACAACCATCATGCCCTACAAATTCCTTTTACCCCTGAAACAGTATTTTAAAATTTCATTTGTTTATTTTCCTGTGTATGGGTATTTTGCCTACATCATTGCCTGTACATGATGTAGGTGCTTGGAGCCTGTGGAAGCCAGAAGAAGGCATTGAATCCCCTGGAACTGGAATTACAGACAGTTGTAAACTGCCATATGGGTGCTGGGAATTAAACCCAGGTACTTTAGAAAAGCAGCCAGTGGTCTTAATCATGGAGCTGTCTCTTTATCCCCCTAAACAACAGTTTTTTAAATGTGATCTCTGGACAGTGATCAACACACTTGGGAACTTTTGGAAGTTGTGTTCACAGGCCCCACTGAAGCCCTATGAGTCAGAAACTCTGGGAGGGGCCTTTCTTAACACACCCTCCAGGTCAAGAGTGAGAAACGCAGCAGCGCTCAAATGAGTGTCTATACTTGTGCAATTGACTATCAAAAACACAAATAGGAGGCTTGGGGCTTGTGTCTTGTATTCTCTGTGTTCAGGTACGTGTTAACGGTAGCCAGTTAGCCTGTGGGAAACACAGGTACAAGCATTCATTGCAGAACCTCTGTGTCCAGACCATGAAGACCAGGTCCAGGACAAAGTTCTCAAATGCAAAAACCATATCTTGGTGGGTCCATAAAAGAACTGCAAGTATGTGATCAACTAGATGTGTGGGGTCCACGTGAGTGCTCACACCAGAAGGGGCTTGTATATCAGTTATCGGTTCCTCTGGCCAGACCCTGTAAGCCTTCTGCTGGCTCTGGATTCCTAACAACCCAGGGTGTGGCTACGGCTGCCTGGGTGTGGACTCTGAACCGCCTTCCCCTTCTTGATGCACCCTGACCCAGAGGCTACCCTCTAAGGACTGAGACCATCCATTCATCCCTTTTCCCTAGAGTCTCAGAAAATATGAATTTAGCTGATGATAAAGCGGTTTTGAACCTTGACTGGATTAAGCTGATCCCTTCCTGAAGTTTTTAGGAACTATGGTGCTGAGCTCTGTGTTCTAGAGGCTTCCTTCTATGTAATTCATAATCCAGTTTCTTCCATGGTTTCAGTAGATGCTTTGGAAGGAAAAGAAGAAGAAGCAAATAGTTTAGGTGAATACTTTATTACCAGGTACTGTCTCATTGTATTGGGGAGGGGGGAGGCTTTCCTGAGAGCCCCTGAAGTCACTTCTCTTGCCATCTGCTCTGCAAGCACCTGCACACACCATGAGCAGTCCTTGCCGTGAGGAGTGCCAAACCACATGGTCCCTCACACACTCTTCTTGACTACAGATCGGGCATGCCGAGTAGGACTCCACACTTGGCGGGAGTGTGTGGAAGTGTTGGAAAGGCTCTTCCACCATGCGGGAAGGCAGCATGCAATCTTTGTTCCTGCATCTGTCCACCAGTGTCCAAAGCCCCTGCAGAAGATCCCCTGAGAGGGTGCAGCACCGTAGATCACATGGTCTCTGCAAACCTCCCACTCTGATATCAGACATCCCCTCTCCAGCCTTCAGGTGAATTCTCTGCTTTTCCGCTGAGCCATTTCACCAGCATCTCTCTCTTTTCTTTTTAGTATGTTTTTAATTGAAACAGAGTTATATCATTTCTTGCCCTTTCCTCCCTCTAGCCCCTCCTAGCTACTCTCCCTCAAGTTGGTAGCCTCTTTGGCTTCATTATTGTAATATGCATGTGTGTGAATGTACACACACACACACACACACACACACACATATATATATATACATATATACATATATATATGTATATATATATATATATATTCTGCTGAGTTCATTTGTATTGTGTATATGGTTTCAGAGATGACCACTTTGCACAACCAGGAAGGGCTCATCCCAAGGAGAGGCTAATTCTCCATCTCCCAGCACTCATTAGTGGCCTGAAATTCTTTGTCTAGAGGTGGGACCCTGTGAAAGTTTCTCCCTTCCATGAAATCATATCCATTGATATTGGTATTGCAGCCATTTATAGGAGAGACTTTTCCATAGCAGACTTCCTGGCTCTTACAATCTTTCGACCCCTTTTTTCCATGTTCCTAGAGCCATAGATGCAGGAGATGCTATATAAATATCAGTTGGGGTTCCCACAGTCTCTGTATCATGTCCAGTTGTGGTTTTCTGTGGTGATCTCCATTTTCTGTAAAGAGAGGCTCCTTTGATGAGGGGTGGTGGCCACACTTCTCTGTAGGCATGAGAGTGTAAGACTTAGAATGTAGGAAGAATTGTGTTGGTCTAGCAAAGTGGCAGTAGTGGATTTTTTTCCAAGATGATCTCATTAGCCCTGGGTAGTTGGCTAGGTTTCCAGTACCAGGCATAATTTCCTCCTGTTGAATGGACCTGAAGTCCAATTTGATAGCTGTTGATTGCCACCAAGCTACGAGTGACACTGACTGCACCTTTATGTATATCTCACCGTGCTGATTATTGTGGTTCATAGGTAGGGTTGGACTGTTTAATTACTTCCTGGCCTTGGAAGCTTAAAAAGAATTTTCTGGAACCATGAAAGCTAGAGTGCAGGAAAGAGGCTTTGAGGTCAGATCCAACCTTGAATCATCCAAGTCCTGTGTCCTAGGTGTCACCAGCACCTTTTGACCCCTGGCTCTTGCTTGGTTCATACTTAGTTCATACCCAGGTTCATGAAGTGAAGAGAGTGACTCTCACCAGGTGTGACTGCCAGCAGACTGCATTTCTGCTGTGAAAGAGGAGCCTGGCAGTCATGTCAATTTCTAGTTGTAGATTACAGAACACTTGTGTTGGGAATGGTCCTTACTTGTGGTAGACATCTACCCAAAAGGCACTTGTCTGTCTTGTCAACTGGCTGCTCTTAGACATCAGGCAAACAGGGGTCAGGGACTAAGCCCATTCTGATATTTTGACATCTGAAATCTAAAGCCTGACCTGGTCCTAGATCTGCCCTAGTACGCTTGAGCCGCTGGACTTGCAAACCGAGCTAGAGTGGCTATGCTTCATTTCACCGTCCCTACAAAGGCAGCTCTGACAGCCTTAGAGGCAGCTTCATTTTCAGTGCCTGTTTGGCCCGAGTGGTTTAACTCCAAGGATGGCAAGTACACTCAATTGCTTTGATTTTTCAAGAGTTGTTCAGAATTCACACTGTATTTGCTGTACAGTTACTACTGCAGCTTCTGACTTGTGTTAACTTTATAAACGTGAGAAGGAAGGAGAAGCTTGGAGAGTATCGAGGCCCCCTCATTCTCTGAAGCTGGGTAGGTGGGGCTGCTGACCCAGAGGCACCTTATACTGAGTCATGGAGACAGTCTGGCCCCTGTGAAGGGCAAATGGGCAGAACAGGGTAAAGATCATAGGGGAAGCATTGCTGTGTGCTGTGAAAGGGGAGGAGACTGGCCTTGGGGGCTTGAAACTCAAATATTATCTTTCTAAACTAGGAGAACCTTAAATTTATTTTTATGGGCATGGGTGTTTTGCCTGCATGTATGTCTGTGAGGTGCACAAATGCAGTGCCCTTGGATGCTAGACAGAAGTAGCCTTTGGATCCCCTGGGACTGGAGTTATATACGGTATGAGCCACCCTTGTGGGTGTTGGAAACCACACCTGGAATAACATCTAATGCTCTCAACTGCTGAGCCATCTCTCTAGTCCTGAGAAACTTCCTTTTTAAAGATCCAAACAACTTGCTCACCCCCAAGTGTCATATTGAAAAAGACATTGTGGCTCTACTGTTTGTTCAGCTCTCAATTTGCAAGCAGGACTGAAGGAGGCCATTGGAGCCAGATGAATCTGATTTGAATTCCACCCATAATCCTTCCTGCTTTACACCCTGGGTGCAGCACATAAGCTCTGGGTGTTCCTCTGATGGTAAGGGTACAGGAATCATGTACTTTTTAAGGATAAGTAGAAACATTCTGCAACAGGGCAACACCCTGAGCTGGCAGCTAAACTTGCATCTCAGACAGGCTTTATTTATTTTGGTGGGTGTGTAGATGTGCAGGGAGGGTGTGTTTGCATACACATGCATGTGGGAGCCATAAGACAACTTGGGTGGTGGTTGTTCCTCAGGAGGAAGCCATTTTGATTTTTGAGACAGGATCTCTCACTGACACCCAGGGCACACCAATCAGGCTACACTGGCTGTCTAACAAGCTCCAGGAATCTCCAGGTCTCCACAGCAGTAGGATCCCAAGACTGTGCTATCTTGCCTTTTTACATGGGTGCTAGGAATTGGACTCAGGTCCCCATGGTTGCTCAGCAAGCATCTTACCAACTAAAACTTCTCCCCAGCCCTGAAAGGTATCACACAGATATCTTGCCCTGAAAGGTATTGCACAGATTGGCCTTGCACTTATGATCCTCCTGCCTCATCCTTTTAAGCATTTGCCTACCACCGTGTGCTTTCACAACCAGCAAGAGATGGATACTTTTTTTTTTTTCTCAAAGCAGGATTTCTTTGTGTAACAGCCCTGGCTGCCCTAGAACTTGCTTTGTAGACCAGGCTAACCTTGAACTCATAGGGATCCACCTGCCTTTGTCTCCTGAGTGTTGGCATTACAAGCATGCACCACCACATCCTAGTGAGATGGACATTTTTAAGCTGAAGAGATCACACTGGAGCTCCTGGCTTGGGCAGCCTTGCATGTGATGAGTTACTTTAGCATATTCTAACACGTTGTGTTTGCCCTTACTGCCTGCATGCTCTGACCCCTTCCATCTAATGTTCAAAGCTAACAGAGGTTAACGGGCAGCCTGGTGGGCCATGAGATACTTATGGCATCTTCCACCTGCTAAACTTTGTTCTCTCTGATGCCCAGGCTAAGTCTGTCCTTTGAGACAAGAGTTTTAATGTTGAACACTGCAAGAAGAGCCAGGATTAGCTTGTTCTCAAAGCAGTAACAGCTCCCTCATGGTCAGAAAAATTCAAAGACTTGTATCTTGAAACCACATAGCTACTACCCCATCTATAGATAACATTTGTTCAGCTTGTATTGCCAACTTCTAATGCATTTCAAAATAAGTTTCAGACATCACGACTCTTGAGGGGCTTGTTTTGAAGTTGTGATTTGATGGGCAGCCTGGGTTCTCAAGAGCCTGCCATACTGTGTCCTGTCTACACCATTGACTCAGGAGCCATACTTTGATGCCAGAACCCCAAGTAGGGTTTCTCTTTGATGTCAAAACATCAAGCAGGGTTTCTCCATTCTGGCTTCTAAAATTATGCCAGCCTGTGGCCAGGATCATGGTGGAAGAGCAGTCACAAGGTCCTGACCTCACAGTAGCCCTCTCCAGAAGCCATTGTTGTAGATAGCACTTTGTTAAAGGGTGTCATGTTAAATACTCTCCAATGCAAATTTTAGTGGCATACTACAATGACTACAGTGCTACAGGTAAAATTTGTAAATGGTTGTTGAATCCAAGAGAATATATAGCTAGTTATAGTAGCACACACCTGTAATCTCAATACTTGGGAGGCTGAAGCAGGAGGCTTGCTGTGAGCTTGAGGCCACTGTGGGTTATATCTTGAGTACCAGGCCAACTTGAACTATAAAGTCTCAAAACTGAAATTAAGGAACCCATGAGCTGGCTCAGAAGGTAAAGGTGCCAGCTGCCAAAGTGGATGACTGGAGTTGGACCCCCAGGGCCCCCTGGGTGGTAGTAGAGAACAGACTCCTGCAAGGAGTTCTCTAGCCTCCATGTGCACACTGTGTGTATCCACAGAAAAATAAATAAGTAAAAGTGGAATAGAATCTGTTGTTAAAACTGAAAAGAGGCGATAGAGAAAGGGGAAAAGGTGAGAGAAGGGAGAAAGGAAGGACCTGTTTGATTTTTTATACTTTTCTGAGGCTATACTGTATACTGGAGTAATTTTTAATTCTGTCATCTAATACACAGTGGTATTTCTGTTGGGGAATATCCTTCTGTATACATTTATCTTATTGGTTGTTGAATAAAGTACTGTTTGGCCAATGAGGCAGCAAGTTAGGCAGGACTAGGGGTTGAGGAGGATTCTGGGAAATGTAGTAAAAAGAAGTCTTGTGGTACAGGCAGGAAGTGACATAGCAGGCAGACTTATATTTAAGCAAGGACAAGCAGGAAGTCATCCCTTTTCACTTGTTCTTCCTCCTGGTCTCTGCTCTGGAGTCGCCATGTGATCTGCCAGCAAGAGAGGGCACCAGTGGAAGGCGTCCTCAATAAGATAAGTCGTATAAAATATATAGATTTATGATAATTAAGACTGAGCTAACATATAAGAAATCCTAGTCAACTAGCCTATGGCATTTGTACCTAATATAAGTCTCTGGGTGTTTACTTGGGACCTTAACGTGGCGGCGAGCAGAACTCGGGCGGCCTGGTGGAAAGCACCCACATGGCGGCAGGGCTTGGTTGACTTGGAGTGAAGACTTATTGTTACATATTTCTGATGACCTCTTACAAACATCTTTTTCTTAATTAGGCAGAGCATGTGTGTGTGTGTGTGTATCATAGGTATGTATGGTGTATGCATTTGTGACGTATGTGTGGTATATACATGTGTGTACACTTGTGTGTGTGCAGGTGCTCTCACCTGCACATGCTCATGTAGTGACCAGTGACTGACTTTGGGTACTCATCCTCTCTCACTCTCTACCTTATTTTTAAGGCATGTTGTAGGGGAAGCTGTAGCCACGCCTTCTTAGGGGCTGGCTACAAGAGTACCTGAGGGCTTATGAGGGCATGGTCAGAATGAGTAGGGGGACTGCATTTTCGGTTTCGGTTTCTCTTTGCTTCTTGCTGTACAGACTACCACCGGCTGGCTGGTTCGCTCTGTAAGTAAGGCTTTTCCCTATTAAATACCCTTACACTGGGGCGGATATAACTATTATTACTCAAAAGTCTTGGCCTCAAAAATGGCCTCTTAGAGAGGCAAATGTACAATTTTTAGAAATTGGAACTCTATCTAGAGTTCGACAGAATGTTAACTCAATGGTCTGCATTGGACCGAAAGGACAGAAAGGGATACTAAAACCATACATGACAGATATAGCTATAAATCTCTGGGGTCATGATCTCTTACAGCAATAAAATACTCAGATTAATATTCCTCCAGTGTCAGATACAAATTATAAAAAAGATCTGGTAAGACGCTATAAAAAACGGTTACCAACCATCCATGCTATACAAAAACTAGGTACAAATGATGGACCTTCAGAGGAGCCAAAGGCCCTGCCATTAAAATGGCTTACAAATAAACCAGTTTGGGTAGGACAATGGCCTATGACCTCTAAAAAGCTAGAGGCTTTAGAAAAGTTAGTACAGGAACAGCTAGATGCTGGACACATAGAGGAATCTACCAATCCTTGGAATTCTCCTGTCTTTGTCATAAAAAAGAAGTCAGGTAAGTGGAGAATGCTGACAGACCTGAGAGCTATAAATAAGGTAATTCAACCAATGGGCTCTCTGCAACCTGGAATGCCATTACCTTCCTTAATATCTAAAGGATGGCCTATCATAGTCATTGATCTAAAAGACTATTTTTTCACAATACCATTACAGGAAAATGATAGAGAAAAATTTACATTTACTGTACCAACTCTTAATAATTCACGGCCAGTTAGGAGATATCAATGGAGGGTTTTGCCACAAGGAATGCTAAATAGCCCTACTTTGTGTCAACACTTTGTACAGCAACCTTTGGGAATAATTCGTAAGAAATTTCCACAATCTCTTGTTTATCATTACATGGATGATATTCTTTTATCAGATTCTAATAAGAAACTTTGGAACGTATGTTTGAAATGGTGAAGGAAGTTCTGCCTCGTTGGGGATTACAGATTACACCAAAAAAGATACAAAGAGGAAATTCTATTAACTATTTAGGTTACAAGATAGACTTACAGAGAATCAGACCTCAAAAGGTACAAATTAAGAGAGATCGGTATCAAACTCTTAATTCTCTTCAAAAATTATTAGGGGAAATTTCTCAATTACAGACAATTATTGGTGTAGAAGGACATGACTTAAAACATTTAAAAATGGCCCTTAAAGATGATAAGGACCTAAACAGTCCTAAAATATTATCTGATAAGGCAAAAAAAGAATTACAATGGGTAGAAAACAGATCACTTACCCTGCGGCTCACCTTTTTTTATTAAACTGGCTAGCCAGTGAGCTCCAAGGATCCACTTGTCTTCATCCCCCACACCCCAGCACAGGGTTAGAGGATGCAAGGATCCAAATTCAGGTCCTCACATTTGTGTAGCAAGCAGTTTACCTACTGCACCATCTTCCCAGCCCTGAAATCTCTTTTTGATCTGTGTACATCTGCTGGTAGTGAGACACTGTGGTCTCTAAGGCCTTGTACTACACAGCGCCCATGGTGTGGGATTAGTTTCCCACTGTGGTGTCCTTTCTTCCACAGAGCCAAGATGGCTGTCCTCTCTAAGGAATATGGATTCGTGCTCCTCACTGGCGCTGCCAGCTTTGTCATGGTGCTCCACCTAGCAATCAACGTGAGCAAAGCCCGCAAGAAGTACAAGGTGGAGGTAAGTGGGGGTCACAGGCCCTGGTGCTTGTGTGGGCTTCCTGAGGCTACAGGCTTGTCCAAAGACCAGTTTTCAGTCATGGGGTGAGAGCTGCATTGTTAGAGACAGGGTAGCAGCAGTTTCTGGACAGTGCCCATTAGAATTCTGTTCATGAGAAACAGGAAACACTAGGACTGCTGGAATATAGTTTACATCTTGTTGGACTTTGGCCCCTCTGTAGAGAGACCAGGCCTAGTGTGATTAAAAGTCCATTTTTACCTGGAGTTAATTGCTAGGGACAGTGTTATTTTTCTTAAAAGGATGAAGTTGGCAGTATTGTTTCCTAGTTTGCCACTTCACAAGTGATGTCCTAAGTTGATTTTCCTGTTTCCCAAGTAGAGAAGAGATGCAGGGCTTAACCTGGGTTTAGCTGGTAACTGTAGAAAGGAAGCCTGTTAAATACTTCCTTTAGTTCTGGCCGAGCTAGAAGGGGAAGTTCTAAAGCTATCCCTGGTGAGCAATTAGATGTCTGTTTGCATTTAGCATCTTGTAATTAGACTCCCTTGTGGTTCTTTCCAAGTGTTCAGATCTGGCTGCCTCTCTTTTTATTCTAATGGACACTTGCAATAGCAGTCTCACACATTCAAATGTCTGTTCCCTATTGAGGGAGATCTTAAAGGGATGTGGTGTGTGAAGACTCTTGGGAACCAGCCATTCCTCTTTGGTGTCTCAGTATTGCATCTGCAGTCTACCATTGCTTCATGACATCAATGAGAAACACTGGCTAGGCAGAAGCCACTCCCGTCTCTTTGGCAACCACAATATAGTCACAGGTTCTTACTAGCTCTACTGGCTAAAAACACCAAACCTGCTTCTGAGATCTGAAAACCTTGTCACTACAAAGAGACTGAAGCAGATAGCAAGTGCTGATCCATCACAGGTACAGTGGAAGATGCTCTGGAATGTCTCAGTTTCAGTGTGGGTTAATTCTTAGCACTCACACTCTGCCTGGCCTTTGCTTTAACAGTACCCGGTCATGTACAGCACAGACCCTGAGAATGGGCATATCTTCAACTGCATCCAGCGAGCCCACCAGAACACGTGAGTGTCATAACTGCCAGGCAGCAAAGATGTCCATTGATTCAGCCCGAGACTCTGAATTTGCTGAGGAATAGCATGGCAATCATGGGTACCTCGTTAAAAGTATGATTCAAACATTATTGAGGGGTGCAGAAGCTCAGAAAATTAAGGCACTTCTTTGCCAAACCTGATCATCACCAGGATGTCCCCACATGGTAGGAGAGAACCAAATCTAACTTACGTATGTGAGCCATGGCATTGGCACACATACACACTCACACACACAAATAAAACGCTTTTTTAAATAACTGTGTGAACAGATTGAATACTGAGAAAAACTAATGAAGTTTAGAATGGAAAAACTTGTGACCCTTTAACACCAGCACTTGGGAGGCAGAGGCAGGCAGATCTCTGAGTTTGAGGCCAGCCTGGTCTACAGAGTGAGTTTCAGGTCAGCCAGGGCTACATAGAGAAACCCTGTCTTGGGAAAAATAAAAATAAGCAGAGAGTGATGAAGGCCCTGCTGTTGCTCAGCTCCTTTCTCTGCTTACACAGTTCTGGTCCCAGCCAGGGAATGGTGCTGCCCACAGTGGGCAATTCTTCCCACCTCAGTTAACACAGTAATTTTCCATGGGACATCTCCCAGGTGATCCTAGATTCTGTTGACAATTAACAGCAGACATCACAATGTCTTTAATGTGACCCTCTGCAGTGTTTGCAGGTCCCATCTAACCTATTATAGTCATTACTTTTCATTGTGAGCACACACACACACACACACACACACACAAAAAAAAAAAAAAAAAAAAAAAAAAAACAGAAACATCTTGGTTCATAATTTAAAAAAGAAAAACAGTCCACAATGGAAGATTTGATGGCAAGACCGCCATTGGTGATGGAGAAGATTTGCAGCTGGTCACAAAGGCAGACAGGACACAGAGTCCTCCCCTGCTATAACCCTCAAAGCCCACACCTGTCAGTCAGGCCTCTGTCCAAAAATGTCTCACAGCCTCCAAAAGTGGTGCCACCACTTAGGACGAGGTGTTGAAACACATGAGCTTGTAGGACGTTTCAGAGTGTGCTTCCATTAAGAGACCTATGCCAATTCAAGGCCTTCCTCGTGAGTTTGTAGGATGTGAAGTTCTTTGACTCACTCCTATATAGAGCAAAAGTGGGTGGGTACTGTTGGTCAGTTCTCCTCCAATCAGTGTGTTTGTACTCTCGAGCTTCCAATCTGCCAGCATGAATACAAAGTCCCTTAGCTCTGTATAGACATCCATCGTGAGGGCTCTTTTTTTTAAAAGTTACTTTCTGTCCATTCCAGGTTGGAAGTGTACCCTCCCTTCCTATTTTTCCTAACCGTGGGAGGTGTTTACCACCCGGTAAGTTTCTCCTGGGGTTGTTTGTCCATTTAGAAGCAGTTCACTGAGCTAAGGCAGGGACAAGGAAATGAGTATTGATGAAGAGCCTCTGTGTCAAGGCACCATGTATTTAATGATTTGTTACAAAATGTGTGAAAGTAGGCAGCATTCCCTCTAATATTTGCAGAGTGGGGGAAAGCCTCGCAGATACTGTTTAACTTTCATGGGATCAGTTAAGCCACAGAAGAAGGGAACTTTGACCCTAGATCTAATTCTAAAAGGTCCATGTCCAGAGAGAGTGGTTTTGACTTTCCTCATTCATTCATCTGTGCAGAAACAAACATCTACCCACACCCAAGGTTACAGCAGTGAACAAGACAGGCAGACACCTGGATTCATAGACCCTCCCTTTTATTAGGGTCACGGAGAACATCATCAGTCAATTATTTGGTATGTTAGAAGGTGCTGAGGGCTCAGTAGCAAACAAAGGGAGGTGAGAAAGGGTTTTGAATAGTGTGGTCAGGGCTCTTACTGAGAAAGTGATAGTTAAGCAAAGCTCACAAGAGGTGAGGAAGGAGAGCTATGGTTGTCTGCAGCAGCCGGCACTGAGAAGGTCATGGAGTCAAGACAGCTACAAGAGACATTTGCTCATACCTGGGGTCACGCAGTGAACAGGACTGTCTAGCATCTGTACAATGGAAGACAGCACCAAACCATTGTTCCAAAATTGCCAGTAATAGCTCAGCACTGTAGTGAAGAACGGCCCGTCGAAGACCAAGCTTACACAGAGAGCAACTGGGGCTTTATGTACAGTTCTTCATCCAACTGCCAATACTTCTTATCCAGAATCAACTCAAACAAACCAAATCCCGCCATAGCAGTGAACACCACTGACAGCAAGGCACTTGGGAAGGTCACCTGCTCACCCTACCCCAACCTTTTCCCTCTTTCTCTTTCTGACCAGATGGGTTTCTCATCATGAAACAAAGGAAAGATTTTTCATCTTGCATAGGTTTTACTCTCTCCTGTCAAGGGTGTTGGGACTTTTTCCTGGAAGAGTACACATCCTCGAGGTTCACTATACATTCCCACCTTTTCTTGTTGAGCCCCACCCCTGTTGGGTCCAGCCACTTCCAGCAGGTGTTGTCACCGGAGACAGTGCAGCCCAGCTGCTGTCGAGTCAGTGTGGGACCCAGCATCCCATTTCAAACATCAGGGTTTCCTCTTCTGACTCACCCTGGAACCCTGAGGTCTACCTGCCCTTGACCTGAGCTCCAGAACAAGTCTCCCCTCCGCCCCACCCCCAGCTGTCCAGAGCAAGAAACAGTTGGCCCATCGGGAGAGCTAGTTCACACTTCCTAGTCAAGCATGCAATTATAGACAACCACCAGTCTTGACTTTTCCTGACTGAAACAAGTAACTCCATTCTTTTCTTAGTGAGAAATACATTACCAAATGCATGAAATTACTGTTGGCCAACGCAAACGTAGTCAGCTCTAGGCATTAATCAAGGTCTGTTTCCTCAGTGCAAACACTAAACTGTCCTTTTTATCTTAGCGCATAGCTTCTGGCTTGGGCCTGGCCTGGATTGTTGGGCGAGTTCTCTACGCATATGGCTACTACACGGGAGGTAAGCACATGTTGACATCTACCAAGGAAGCACATTTTACATTTATCTTTTAAAACAAGTATTATGTATCATTGTGCATGCACCCACTGAGGGCAGAGAGCACATTAGATCCCCTGGAGCTGGAGTTACAGGTGGTTGTGAGCCACCTGACATGGCTGCTAATGACTAAGCCCTGGTCCTTGGTAAGAGCAGCAAGTGCTCCTTACCCAAACAAATTTTAAATTTTAAGTTACTGTTAATCTTAGCAGAGCATTAAAAGGGATGGGGATAAGGCTGGAGAGGTGACTCAGCTGTAAAGAGGACCGACTAACTGCTCGTCTGCAAGACCCAGGTTTGATTCCCAACACCTATATGGTGGCTGACAACAGTCTGCAACATCAGTTCCAGGGGATCCATGCAAGTGGTACACAGACACACATGCAGACAAAGTACTCATGTATATAAGATAAAATAAAATGTTAAATGAGGAAGTGGTTTAATAATTAAGATGAAAGTTCTATTCTCTTTGTTCTTACCACCCTTAGAATAGTAACAGACCTTTGAGCATTTTCTGTGTGCAGGTTGCTGGTCTGTGAGCTTTATGTATTCAATGCAGCCTTGCAGCAGTTCTGTGTACAGCCAACAGCCTGTCTCATAGATAAGGAAACAGGCATAGAGATACTGAGCTGCTAACCAGAACCCCCAGGGGGTATAATGGCAAAACCTGACCACCACTGGAATAAGTGGGTAGTCTGGGAAAGGCTGTGCTTTGTTCTGGAAGGAAACATTCCTCATGGTCCTAAGACAAAACTTCTTTACTTACAGAATTTTCCAAGGTCTACGGCAATGCTATTGTAGAATTACTTTGCATATAGCTTCTAGCATACTGATGGCCCTAGGCTAGAGTTGGTCAACCTCCCAAGAACAAGTGGTTGAACTTAACGACCTCAGGTGCTAGAACAGAATGCCTTGTGGCTATTCTGGTAACTTCTGCTCTCTTGTTTTTCAGATCCTAGCAAGCGGAATCGAGGATCCGTGGGGTCTATTGCCCTCCTTGCCTTGATGGGCACAACTGTGTGCTCTGCTTTCCAGCATCTCGGCTGGGTTAGACCCGGCTTGGGCAGGGGGCCCAAATCCTGCCACTGAGGAATGGTAGGCCTTTAACTCTCGTTCACTTTGAACGACTTTATTTCAAGTTCCACTGTTTTTTTTTTTTAATATAATAAAAACTTACCTGGCATCAGCCTCATACCTAAACATCCTGACTCTACAGTTCTTTTTGAGTCTCTGTCCTAAATAGTTAGGCCATTTCTACTAAATGAGAGTAAAGCTGTGAGTACCTCTCCCTCCTCACATCACCTGTGAGGCTGAGAAGAAGTCTGATATGGTGATGTGTTCATGATGCCACAGTGCTGAAAAAGTTAGTCTTCACTCTAGTTCAGATGTGTAGCATGAGTTCTAATTAGTCTTGATAATAAAACCCAGAGTCAGATATTAGAGGGTGAAAGCTGAAAAGATCAGAGAAGCAGAGCAGCCAGCCACTAGAGCTTGTACCTCTATGAAATCCTCAGACTGAAAAGAGACAGAGCTCCTGTCTCCTCCCACCTTATATTCCTCTCTCCACCCAGCCATATTACTTCCTGTCTGTCTGTACAGACCTCCAGACCTCTATGGCTAACTAGTAGCTAGCTCCGCCCTCTGATCTTCAGGCAAGCTTTATTTGTTAGAGTACAACCAAGATATCACCACACAAATGTAATATTGCTTGATGCTAATAATTAACAGTATGGACTTTAAAAAAATCTATTGAAGATTGCTTATTTTTGCTTAAAAGGTTAAGTAACAGGGGTCCAGTCAGATGGCTTAGCAGGTAAAGGTACTTGCCATGAAGCCTGGTGGCCTGAGTTCAATCTCTGAGACCCACATGTTAGAACTGACTGCTACAAGCTGTCCCTCAAACCTCTCCATGTGCACTGTTGCACATGTATGTACACATACACACAAATAAACCTAATTGTCTAAAGCCTTTTGTTAAGTTAAGGAATAGATACAGATGATGTAACTAGGGATGGATGTAAGCTACGACTACTGACAGCCTATTTCATACAGGGGAAAGCAGGCTTAGAAATGTCTGTGTCTGGGCTAGAGAGATAGCTCAGCCATTAAGAGCACTGACTACTCTTCCAGAGGACCTGGGTTCAATTCCCTGCACCCACCTGGCAGCACCCAACTGTCTGTTAACTCCAGTTCCAGGGGACCTGACACCCATGACAAAACACCAATGCACATAAAATAAAATTTTTTTTAAAAAAATTGAAAAGAAAAAGTCTGTGCCAATGTCTGATTAAGTACAAATAGAAAAGGCCTTACAAATTTGGAGAATGGTGTAAATGCCAAAATAAGATCATTGCTTCAAAAACTGAAGTTGACTATGAAGTACGGACAAGAATAGTGTCTAGACCTTTGCTGTCCAACATGGCAGCCACTAGGCGTTCATGGCTTTTGGGTGGATAAAACACAACAAATCCACAAGGTCTTCATTTGTGCCAGCCACACTGCACATGCTCTGCAGCCTCTGATGATTAGCGATAGGATTTGGACAGAGGTATACCTCTAAAATCCATGCCTCTTCCGCCATAACGAACTGTGCAACCTTCAGAGATGAAGCACTGAAGAGTGGCTTAGCTTTGCCTAGATGGCTGTGACACCCTTGGGGATTACCTCAGAAGACACTCCCAGCTCAGGTCATGAGAATTTGTCACCAGTGTACTGAAAGGAAAAAAAAGAAAGAAAGAAATCGCCCCCCCCCATAGAGCTTTAAATTTGCCTTCATTTTAGCATGAAGTGTTTATGAAATGATAGTGACGAGCTGGGAAGTTTGGGGTTTGGATTAGAAAAGATGACATCAGTAAGACTCTGTAATAATGGGGTTTTATTCATGTTATGTAAGAAATGCACCCCATGTAGACTTTCTTGGATCATCAGCCCCCAAATCATGACACGAAGACTTATTTTCAATTAAGAACGCTCTGCCTTACTTTAGGCTTGTCCCACTAGCTCTTATAACTCTAACACGTTTCTCTTCATCTACATTTTGCCTCGGAGCCTTTTAGCTTTCATTCTGTAATTCATACTTTCTTGCTTCCTCCATGGCTGGCTGGCTGGCTGGCCCCAAGCATCTCCCTCTCTTTTTCCCTTGTTCTCTTCTCAAGAGCCCAGATTCCTCCTCCTCCTCCTTAACTCTGCCAGCTTTGCCTATCCCTCTATTGCCTAGCTATTGGCCATTCAGCTTTTTATTAGACCAATCAGGTGCCTTAGGCAGGCAAGGTGAAACCAATGTAACATGCCTTTACATAAACAGATGCACATAAACAAATGCAGCCACACCTTTACACAGTTAAAGTGAAATTCTGCAGCATAAACAAACGTAACACATCCTTTACACAGTTAAAGTAATATTCACAACCCCCTGCTCCCCCCTCCCCGTGGTGCTAGAGATCTTGCTGATGTCCTCTCTCTACAGAATGCAGGCTCAGCAAGGCAGGATGACCCATGCTGGGTTTTGGAATACTGGCTTCCCTCTGTGGAGCACTGGTAGTAATCAGGTAGGAACAGCAGCTCGGGGTACCTTCTACTGTCATAGTCCTTTTGCAGGCGGCTGGCACTGTAGTTCTAGGCATGCCTCTAGGTCAGTGATTCACAACCTTCCCAATGCTGAGACCCTTGAATACAGCTAACTCTTCATGTTGTGGTGACCCCCACCCATAAAATTTTTGTTTTGCTACTTGATATCTATAATTTTGCTACTGCTACAAATAGTAATATAAATGTTTTCTGATGATCTTAGGTGACCCCTGTGAAAGGGTTGGTTATTTGACACCCCACCAAAAAAAGGGGGAACGTGACCCACAGGTTGAGAAACACTTTTCCAGATGTTGGGATTCCTCTGCCCTTGAGAATAGCCAGTTCTTGGCTCAGGGTTAACACCCTTGGTCTTAAAGAGGGCAGCTCCCTCAAACTTTTAGCAGCCAGAGACTTCTGTTTCTCATCTCTGGATCCTAATAGACATTGTCCTTCTGTCTCAGTTCTGGCCTCTGCCTTTTGGCTGTCTCTGCTGCTACCACCTTCCTGTCCTGGCCTTCCTCAGACTGCAGCAGCTGCTACTTCAGTGTCAAGCAGCCTAACCCCTTTAGTAGCCCGACCTCTGCCACTCAGTGCTGCTTTCTCCATGCTGAAGTAGGCCAGAGGTGGGGAGACAGTTTTTATTGGGTATAATGACGTGACCCAGGAGAGGCAACAGAGTGTCTGTCTCCCCACCTAACCTCTGTGCTAGGTAGTTATGCCCCAAAGATTCCACAGCCTCCTAAAACATCATCACCAGCCAGAAACCAAGTTTCACTGACACAAGCCTGGGACACTTTACATCCAAACCCTAACAGTATGGATATTAGAAACCTCTGTACACAATTACTGAGGATCCAATGATGATGCATGCCCAGTAGGCGACAAGACCAGAGGCTGGGCTCAGGCTCGCACAAGGTATGGTAGGAAGCTTGGACGTTACCCGCTGCTGTAACCTAGCAAGAGTCAGCGACCAAGTTATCATCTATGTTCTGCCAGAGTGTGCCCAACTTTACATTCCTAAAATGCTCCCCCACCCTTAATCAAAATGACTGGTCTTAGGGGAGAGAGACGGCTCAGTGGGTAGAAGCATTTACCACCAACCTTGACTACCTTGAGTTCAATTCCCTTAATCCACATGGTGGAAGGAGAAAAGCCCTGGGTGGTAGGTCTCCTGGCCTCCACCCACATTCACTTATACAAACGCATAAGAAGTCTGCTTCATCCCTCTTCAGCAACACTTTCCAGTAGTTTTCTGATGTGACAAACATACTCTCGACTCTCCAATTAACTAGCACCTGTGTTTGGCTGAGGACTTGAAATGTGGCTAGGGCAACTCACGCGCTTTTTATTTCATTTTAATTAAGCTTAAGTGGTTACATGGCTAGCAGCTACTGTGCTTAGCTTTGAACTCAGAGCAGTTCTCAACTCCAGCTGCCTACTGAATCCACCTGGGAACCTTTTCAGATTTCAGATGCCCAGATCAATTACATTAGCACCTCAGGGTTTTAAATGCTTGATAGGCAGCACTAATGAAGAGCCAAACTTGAGAACCAGTCTCCCAAAGCACTTCCTGGCAACCTACAAGGCACATGACACAGCTGAGAATCTTACTAAAATACAGGTCTGATTGACAAGTCTGAGGTGGATGCAGAGTTTGCAACTCTTAACAAGCAGATGCTGCAGCTCCCTGGGCCACACTAAGCAGCACCTGCTCAAGTCAACACTTCGAGCCCAATGATAGGACAGTTCTTGCTCTCAGTTTGCATTCTAGTTAAGAAAGGATAGTTAGCAGCCCGGTGGTGAGGGCACATGCCTTTAATCCCAGCACTTGGGAGGCAGAGACAGGCGGATCTCTTGTGAGTTTGAGGCCAGCCTGGTCTACAAGAGCTAGTTCCAGGTCAGTCTCCAAAACCACAGAGACACTCTGTCTCAAAAAAAAAGCATAGTTAGCAGGTAAAAAGCTTCAAGTAACGATGGAGTAAAGCAAGGATATAAAGAGAAGATGTGTGTTAGTTATATTACCTTGTAACACATTTTTAATTTGTGGGTTTTTGGTTTGGTTTTTGAGATAGTCCTGGTCATCCTGGAACTTACTCAGTAGACCAGGCTGGCCTTGAACTCAAGAACCATCTGTGCTGGGATTAAAGGTGCGAGTCACCACCATTTGGCTAGTTTGTGGTATAAGGAGCCTGTAAGGTGAATTTCTGAAAAGCATGATCTAAAGTTAAGAGGGAACAGCCTGGCAGAGAAATAAGAGAAAGGGGAAAGTAGGGAAGATGACATCCGGACAGTGTGGATGGTGGTGTTAGACCCCCGGAAAACTCAGGTATCCGGGGTCCCAGGCCACAACCGCAGTCACCCCAATCACCAGGCAGATTCGAGAGCTTGCTGCAAACTGCATGAGGCTTTATTGTAATTTAACGAGCTAACCCCATGTTAGCTCGGGTCTTTTGTCCACCCACCATGGCGGTTGGCTACAAAAGACAGTTTTAACCTGCTGTTGAGAGATCTTGTAGGGCAGCGTAAGGGGAGTGTCTAGGGGTACGCACAGGCTCACGATTGGTGTGCTTCCAGGCTTGGAGGGTTTGCCCTGTGTTGATTGGTCAACTGGTTGTTATGGCCCATAGGCCCTCCCAGGGTGGTTGCTATGCTCTGTGTGTCATTGCTGTGTGCTTGTCTGTAAAGTACACCCAGGGTCGTAAAGCATAGCGCCACCAGCTAACTTCTGACTGGTTCCTTGTCACGAGGCAGGCGTCTGACCTCTAAGTGACCAAGGCAAGGTTATGGCAAGCACATGTTACTGTCATGGCTGCCGAAATGGGGAGCTGGTCCCTTCAGTGGTGATGAAGCTGGTAAGTTTTATCTTAACTGCAGCTGGAAACTGCATTGGGCCTAAGCAAGAGCACGTTGTAATCTTCGTGACCATAAAAAGCCACAGGATCATCCTTCACAGCACTGTCTTAACTGCTTTTTTGTCAACTCCCACAGCCCCCAACCTTGAAAAGGAAGAGAAATATGTCTTTGTGTATGAGAAAAACAAGGATAGATTCATAAATATTTCAGGGCAAATAAACCAAGAAGGGCTGATTTAATCATTCCAGCGCTAACTGCCCTAACTCACCCATGAAAGAACAAGAGATCAAGGCCCAGTAAAGACAATCATTCCTTATCTCTCAATGCCACCTTCACTATTACTTAACCAGTCCCCAGAGAGGAGGATGGGCGAGGCTTAAACTTCAGTAGTCTGCAACTGCAAGGGCTCCTAGCTCTGTAGAGGAGGCCACAGCAGGGAAGGACGGGTCACGAAAAGTTAGCATGCTTCAACTTCCCTGTGCCTGTCCTGTGCTTTCTCCCGTCTTTTCCAGCCTTTGAGATGTGATGAGATTCAAATTAAGATAGCAAAAAGACTTAACAGTGTGATTGGTTTCAATTCACTGTCGTAGCAGCACACAAGTAATTCATGTACTCTAACGATTCTCTTTGGTTGTAGGACAACAGGCTGCAGTGCAAGGACCAGGGCCAAGTGTCTGCTATGACATAATGGGATGAGTGTTTGCTGAGGCATCAAATGTCTTCTTTAGCCAGGTTGTCAGGTTCCTCAATGAAATGACAAAAGAACTCGGCTTTTGCAAAAGATTTTATTATGATGCATGTATGAGACACAGGGGAAGGGCACACCACTTTTTATGTGGGAAATGGGGCCTGGTCTAAGGTCACTGGACTTCTGTGGTAAGACCTTACCCACCGAGCTGTTTTGCTAGCCAAAACTTTAAGAATTTTTTAACGGTCAATGAGCAAAGAAAATATTGCTCTACTGATTCATCGGGAGCCCAAGAAGGAAGGCATCTTTAGAGCAACCTAGAAAGTTGCCATTGTTGATGGGACAGATGTGTCCGAGCAGAGCTGTGGCCTGGCTGTTTTGAATAGTTGCTGGCTGGGGTTTACGGGTCATGGGGACTTGTGGGAAGAACTAGTTCCCTGGTTAGTGTCTGAAAGGCACTTGTGCACATTTTCGACTGGGAAGGGGCCTGCAAGATGGAAGACAATACTGACCCATTCTCTCATCCTGAGTGACCCAAAACCTGAATTTGTAAGCAGCTATTGCGTCGAGGCAGCCAGTTCATTCCACAGCCTGGTCACATGAACAGGATTCACTGGCTTTCAAAAGGTGACTCCACGTCACCCATCTCCACATACACCGTCTTTAGCTGTGAGTAGTACTCAATGGTCACTTGGCCATTCTCTCTGCCAAATCCTGAAAAGAAGGCATGGGTCAGGGCGAGCTGGTCACTACAGGGGTCTGAAGTCACACACGGCTGGAAGGCAGACTCTGCTCCTTCTGTGGAGCTGGGGGCCACAAGTGTTAGGACAGGGAAGTACACAGCAATCAATCCAACACTAAAGGAAAAAGTAATGTGACCCACAAGACACACTTCAGATGTAGATCAGCCATTCACAAGCCATGTCACACAATAGAACTTCCTGGAGATGCCTGGTCTGCATTCCAGTAGGTTGGGGAGAACCGAGTCTATGTTTGCTGAGGCTATGCTAGTCACAGGCTGAGCAGTACTGGCTGTAGCAGTACTGGCTAGAATGCTTAGTTTGTACATTTGCCACCTACTTACCTGACTTCTTATATCCACCAAAGGGCAACTCCACCGGACTGACATTGTAGTTGTTAATGTAGCAGGTTCCTGCCTGAAGCTCAGCTGCCACCCTGTGAGCCCTCTGGATGTCCCTGGGAGGGAGAAGGCAGTACTGGTTATTCACAGTTCAAGCTAACTTCACAGGAAACATCAGAGTGTAAACTTGAAGGACCTGAGATCCTGCCAAATTGTTGTTTCTTCAAACTGTTTAAAACCAAGGCAGAAAAGACTCAGATTTAAAAATCTATAAATCATGCCGAGTGGTGGTGGTGCACATCTTTAATCCCAGCACTGGGTAGAGAAAGAGGCAGGTGGATCTCTGAGTTCCAGGCCAGCCTGGTCTACAGAGTGAGTTCCAGACAGGCAAGGCTTTACACAGAGAAACCCTGTCTCAAAAAAAAAATCTATAAATAAGCAGCAACAGGGTGCCACTATTCAATGGTGTGGGAACAACTACACCACCTCACAAAAGGTGATAAAGGTGGAGCCACCTACACCATAAACAAGCATGTACTCACATAGAACACAGACCTGAAAACTATAAAACTACCAGAAATTCAGAAATATATCTCCCTGATACCAAATTAGACAAAGCCTCCTTGAGTATAATACTCAAAAGTAACAGACAAAAGCAAAAGGAAAACCCACAGAAATGGGAACCAAAATCACAATGGTATATGACCTCATACCCAGGAAGATGGCTGAAACAAACATGCTAACAAGGGCTGATTCAGGTCTGGAGGAATTGCAGCCTTTTATTTTATGTATATGTTTGTGGGCATGTGTGTGCCAAAGCACAGGTGTGGAGGCCAGAGGACACCTTTGAGTCAGTTCAAGGCCTACTTGGGCTACAGAACTATGTCATGGCCATGTTTGGCACTGTAGAGCACCTAACTCAAAATAAAAAGTGAAGAAAAAGGGCAGGTGATGCTGGAGATATACAGCTCAGTGTGGAATGCTTGTTTAACATTGCAAGGCCCTAGGTTTAATCCTTCCACACACGGAGCACTTAGGCCACTCAGTTTCCAAATTAGAAAAGGAGAGTGCCAATCTTTTTGTCAGTGCCCAAACGGTAGCAATCCCATGAGGGCCAGCTTTGGAGCACCTCCAAGGAAAGAAGACTCAGGCCTTCCTTCCCAGGTCTGACCACACGGCACAGCATTTGACCTTGGTATCACCAAATGCTCTGCACTCTCGGTGAAACCTTAGAAAACCACTTTCGTAAGGCCAGTGGCTAATCAAAGTTTGCATATGACCTGGAGACTTGCAGACCTTTTCCTTTTTGTGTTGTTTTCTCGTACTATAGTCTAACTATGTAGCCCAGGCTGGTCTCAAACTTATGGTCCACCTGCCTCAGCCCTCTGTTTGCTGGAGTTATATAGGCACGGTACTACCATATCCAAATTATTTTGCAAGAAGTTTTGCATCAAAATCACTTTATCTCTATTATAGTAGTTAACATTTATGTACAAAGATTATAATAATGGTATCAGAATATTTAAAATTGGAGAAACATCATAAATATGCCACACACACAGTCTGTGAGTTAGAATGCACACCAGCCAGGAACTCCACTGCACTAAAAATGATATATTTGAAGAACAATGTCCAGTGTTCATTAAAAGTTTCCTAAATTCCTTGATGTGAATGTTTTCAATACCTAGCCCATAGCTTTGCAGAGATCATAATCTTAAATATTCAATGAAAGAATGAAGCCAGAACTTTCATTAATAAAGTTTAGAGTTCATTTTAAACTCCAGAGCAGTGTAGAGTCTTCTGGCCATAAATGAAAGCTACAGAATGCAGCTTTGGCATCTTCCGAACTAAGAAGCACCAAACAGGGCTGGGTGTAGCTCAGTCAGATCTTCAGCATCACAAAACAAAGAGAGAGATGCTGATGGCTCTAATAACAGCAAAGCAAGGAGGAATAAGAATGATTACATATCCAAGATAGCACCATAACCTTGCCCTTCTGAGAAAGAGGCCTGTGGGTGTCCTGATCCACATACCTGGTAAAGACCCCAGCTGCTAGTCCAAAAGTGGAATCATTGGCCCGCTTCAGAACCTCGGCTTCAGTCTCAAATGATAAAATGGACATAACTGGTCCAAAGATCTCTTCTTTCACACAGGTCATGTTATCTCTGCAATTAGCTACCAACATTCACAATGAAACCAATGACAGTGAGAGGAGCATAATCTCATGCCCAAAACACATTGTCTGTTGTAAACAATGAAATATGTAGCTTTAAAGGAAAAAAAATTTCAAGAGGATACACCTACACCTAAAACCACTTTTTTAGAGTTCCTAAGGAAGTATCCAATGAGACAAACAGATTTACTTACAAAGATCTTCACCACAGCATCCCTTTGAATGATGAAAGAGGGAGCAACAAACTAAACACCCAAAGAGGAGGAAATAATCACACAAACTAGACACATCCTAATGGTGAACCTTTATAAAGCTTCTTTTTTTCTTTTTCTTTCTTTCTTTCTTTCTTTCTTTTTTTTTTTTTTTTTTTTTTTTTTTTGGTTTTTCGAGACAGGGTTTCTCTGTGTAGCTTTGGAGCCTATCCTGGCACTCGCTCTGGAGACCAGGCTGGCCTCGAACTCACAGAGATCCGCCTGCCTCTGCCTCCCGAGTGCTGGGATTAAAGGTGTGTGCCACCAACGCCCGGCCTATAAAGCTTCTTAAAGCAATGATTTTTAAGAAAACATTAAGTAGATGTTCATAAAATGCTCACTGAAAATGACCCAAAAAATATATCAACCACATTTCTGTTAAAATGTTATATATATATATATATAGCATGTGTGTATACTGTGACAAAATGTGTCTGTGTGTATGTATTATATATAGCCTCATTTTCTTAAATGATTCTCCTACACAAATAACAAGTAGAAACAATGCTATAAGAAAAGAAAATGAAGAGTCTGGAGAGATGGCTCAGTGGTTTGGTTCAGTGGTCCACGGCTCTTGTAGAAGATCCAAGTTTGTTTCCCAGCACCCACATCAGACAGTTCACAACCACCTACACCTCCAGCTCCAGAAGAATCCAATACCCTCCCCCCTTCCCCTCCCCTCCTCTCCTCCCCTCCCCTCCCGCCTTCACAGGCACGGCACAGCCACACAAGCATAAATGTATGTGCTGCATGCACACATAAAAACTATTTTTTTAAAAAATGCAATATAAAAACAAATTTTAAAAATAGATGAAGGAATATTTCCCTTGTTAAAATGCATTTAAATATTCCTATACATGACTAATTCCCTAAAATCATTTAATTCATACTTGTTATTTAAACTCTGTACTTCAAACTCATGGAAGCACCTGCACTGATCCCCAGTGAGCCTCGGTAGGAGGGAACATGAGCCTGCACTGTTTCAGCAACACTCACAGAAACAGGTTTGAGGTAGCTGCACGGGTAAATGATGTGCTTTGGAGTACTGTTAGACAGTACTAAAAAACAGCTTAGTCTAAAAAAAATTCAGGGATTTACAAAGATGACAGTTCTAAAATCTCTTCAGAACTGGGAGTGGAGGAAGAGGAGGCTGCAACTGGGATATATTATATGAAAGAAGAATAAATTTAATAAAAGGAAAAAAATCTCTTCAGAGGCAGGTTAGATGCTGCTCTATACACAGCACACTGTATCAGTGCACAAAGACACCTGTACTTCAAGGATATGTTAGATTGTATTCACAGATAGCTGGCTGTGTTCTAAGTCTTTGAAAACTAATAATCCACATGTAAGTTTTACTTATTTACTCAAAACAACAAATTACCCAATATCTCTGAAAATATTTTATCAGCTTACAAAGGCTGGTTACACAAATGGCTCAGTGGGCCATGAGTTTACCCTGGAGAGCTAAAGGGGATGGGTATAAAAGGCAGCAGTGTGCCTGTCTAAACACAGACCAATCCTTCAATGTTAAGCAAGTTAAGCACCAGGCAGTGGTGGTGCACGCCTTTAATCCCAGCACTCAGGAGGCAGAGACAGTCAGATCTGTTAAGTTCAAAGCCAGCCTGGTCTACATAGAGTTCCAGAACAGAGACAGAGAGACAGAGACAGAGGGGGAAGGAGGGGGGGAGAGGGAAGGGAGGGAGGGAGAGAGGGAGGGAGAGAGAGAGAAAGAGAAAGAAAGAAAAGAAAGAAAAAAAGAAAGAAAGAAAGAAAACAGTAGTGTTTACAATAATAGGTACCTCTGAGGCAGGAAGGAGGCAAGTAGATTTTAGTAGGATGCCTATGTCCAAAGTAGAGTTTTAAGAGTGAAAAAATGTACTAATTTTAATAAAATTACATTTGACAAATCAGTTTTGCTATACTGATATGTCGTAGTTCAAAAGAAAAGTATGCTTCAAATTTTATATGAACTAAGGAGTTCATTACTTTTTTTTTTAATCAAACATATTTGGGGTTTTGTTTTAAAGCTTGTTCCAAGAGTTAAGTGTCTCCAGTACTTATGGTCATACATATCCAATACATATGGTTGCCCTAGTGGAGGGGTACCTAGAGAGTTTCAAAAGTAATGAAGTATTTTTCCACTTCTTAAACCTGGGCAGTGGAACCATTCAGTTTGCATACCCTTACTCTATGGCATCACATAAATACCCATTTTTATCTATCTACTATTTAATTCAAGTAATTTAAAAGCAAACAAGACGACATACTTAAAATGCAAGGGGTCATATAATATCCAAATTTTAATTTAGGATCCTTCGGAACATACTGATCTCCACCATAAAGCACGGTAGCACCCTAAGTGAAAAACAAAAGACAGGCATCTTCTGTATTGAACATACAATCCCATATGTGCTCCCACAAGGCAAAAGGTAGCCCGAGCAAATGCACACAGCATTTACCCTCCCCCAAAGCAGAACACTCATGGATGGTATCCACCAATGTAAATGTAAAAAAAAAAAAAAAAAAAAAGGACATGGGGAAAGGAACCATGACATAACCCCACCCCAACTTCCATTCATTGCTCACCTGCTCCTTTGCTGACTTTATAAACCCAAAGACCCGTTCCAGATGTGGGCCATTGATGAGTGGCCCCATCCTTGTATCTTCCAGAAGGGGGTCTCCAATTTTTATCTTTTCAGTCTGCTTCACAACTTCTTCTGTAAATTTATCAATAATTTCCTTTTGCACAAACACTCTGGTGCCATTACAGCAAACCTAAAGGAAAGATATAAGTTTGTGTATAGGATGGAAAAAAAAAAAAAAGAGGGAAAAAAATCTAAAAAAAAACTTTAAATGAGTCATGACCCATTTTTTTAAATTTTTTTTGTTTTGTTTTGTTTTGTTTTTCGAGACATGGTTTCTCTGTGTAGCGTTGGAGCCTGTCCTGGCACTTGCTCTGGAGACCAGGCTGGCCTCAAACTCACAGAGATCCGCCTGCCTCTGCCTCCTGAGAGCTGGGATTAAAGGCGCGCGCCACCAATGCCCAGCTTTAATGTTTCATTTTATCTATACTGATGTTTTACCCACATGTCTGTCTGTGTGCCATGTGTGTGCCTGGTGCCTGGGGAAGCCAGAAGAGGGCATTGGATTTCCTGGACCTGGAGTCACAGATGACTGTAGGCCACCATGTGGGTGCTAGGAATCGAACCCAGGTGCTCTGCAAAAACAGCCAATGCTCTTGAATGCTGAACCATCTCTCCAGCTCCACATTTTTTGAATAATATTTTCATTTTCTAAAGACTGCCCATAGTAATTAGGAAGGATCACATTCCCACAGGCATGATCTGCTCTTTAACAGAAGGGTGAAGTCTTACTCTGCCACAGGATCAGAGTCCCCTCCTACTCCCCCCATCCCCACCCAGCAGTACCAGCGGCTCACTCTGGTTGTTTCTCAAGAGTGGGAGGTTAAGAGTGAACCTAAAATAAAATGGGGTTAAGATCGTATTCTTGAGCCTAATTTTAAAAACTGAACGTTTTAGTGTTATCTCCGAAACTGTAAATAATCACTACTTACTCGTTCTCACACAAACGAACATGAATACTGTTCAAATACCACAGGAGAACAGAGAGCAAAGTCCCAAAAACAGGTGATCCCCATGAAGATAAATGGCATGATTTCTAGGATATAATAAGTGAAAAATGATACTTCTAACCTGATGCCACTTGTGAAAGAAAGTAGAGGAAATAGAAATATACAAGTATCACCGAGCGTTGGTGGCGCACGCCTTTAATACCAGCACTCGGGAGGCAGAGGCAGGTGGATCTCTGTGAGTTGGAGACCAGCCTGGTCTACAAGAGCTAGTTCCAGGACAGCCTCCAAAGCCACAGAGAAACCCTGTCTCGAAAAAACAAAAGAAATATACAAGTATCTGGTCATTTTGTTCAAGGAGCAGAATGGGGAAAACAGAAAGGAGGGATGGTAACAGGTAGAAGGAATGAGGAGGAGTTACAGTTCTGAGTGAGGCTCTTAAAAACAAATTCTGACATTCGGAACTATGTTCATCTTTTGCATGATCAAAACAGAGTTTAAAGATCTTTTAAGGACAGAGGAAAAGACACCTCAAGTAAAATACAAACAGAACCCAAAGGACCCACTATTCTAACCCAATATCGGAACCATAGTGAAAGCAGGGGACAATAGATGTAAGTAACCTTTGAGCATAGCATTCAGCCTGTCCAAAAAAAAAAAAAAAAGGCTGGGTAGTGGTGGCCTTAATTCCAGCAATTGAGAGGCAGAGGCATCTCTGACTTAAGGCCAGATGGTCTATAGAGTGAGTTCGAGAACAGCCAGAGCTACACAGAGAAACCCTGCCTCAAAAAATAAAACAAGAAAAACACAAAACAAAGTGTGTGCAGCTGTGTCTCACATACACACAGACATGCATTCCCTAGCCCTGGCCTCAGAATTACAAGCAACATGGATACCACAGTAGCAGTCAAGAGCCTGGCACTGAGATCTTGATCGTTTTTTTTGTTGTTGTTGTTTTTGTTTTTTCCTTCCCCCTTAGCAGTACTGGGGGGGGAGTTAAACTCAGGATCAGAAAATGCCAGGTAAGCCAGGCATTTTTTCACTCACTGAAACCAGGGCTGCCTAGACAAATGGCCAATCCCAGAGTTCAGGTGGAAAAAGAATGAGATGGGTCTAGAATACCTCAATGTGCCAGAAATCAAAGAAGTTACTGAGGTCAAAGAGTAAAACCAGGCAATGGTGGCACAGGCCTGTGACCCAGACTTGGGAAGCTGGGAATTTAACGACAGCCTGGGCTACCTTGTCTCATAAACTCATAATGTAAACAATGCTAATTACTCCCAATTATTTCAGATTGGGCCCTTTGTTTAGCATGATACACGTATCAGAATATCACACTGTACCACATAAATATGTATAGTTAAGAGAATAGCTAAGGCTGGAGAGATGGCTCACTTGTTTCCTTTTTGGGTTTTGGTTTTTTGGAGATGGGTTTCTCTGTGTAGCTCTGGCTGTCCTGGAACTTCCCTCTGTAGAGCAGGCTGGCCTTGAACTCAGGTATCTGCCTGCCTCTGCCTCCCAAGTACTGGTGGTACTGCGCTACCACCTGGCTTCACTTGTTTCTGAGACACCCAGGTTCAGTTCCCAGCACCCACACAGTGGCTCACAACCTTCCATAACTCCAGTTCCAGGGGACCAAACACCGTCTCTTCTAACCTCTAGGAGCACCAAGAACACCTGGAGTGAATATTCACATACTCAGGCAAAATATTCATAATCATAAGTCTAAAGAATTTTTTTAAAGAAGTAACTGTGGAGGAAAAAAAACAAGCAAAATACTAAACCTAATGCTTCGTCATCTCAATGGATTCATTGTATTCTTTTGTTTTTGTGGTATTATGGATCTTACCTCAGAGTGCTCTACCACCATACTACAGCCTTAGTCCCCTCAGCTGGATCTTGTCCCAGAAAGAGAAAGTTGTTTTCCCTTACTCATCACACTGTGCTTATGTAAAAGAATGTGGTTTTTGGCTACACTGCAGTACTTGATAGTCAGGGACCTTGTGTCTACAACTTTCTCTCAGATAGTTCAGGAGAACGTATTGCTTTTGTGTTAGGTATATAAACAGATTGAGAGAATGCTATAGTATAAACAGGTCAGTTTCTGCAGTGGTTTTCAACCTGTGGGTCACAACCCCTTTGGGAAATCTCTATCTCCAAATCATTATGATTCATAACAGCAGCAAAAATTACAGTTGCAAAGTGATGATGAAAATAATCTTATGGTTGGGTTTCACCCTGAGAGGAGGAACTGCATTAAAGGGCAGCAGCGTTAGGAAGGTTGAGGACCACTGCTTTAGAGGGATCTAGTTCAAGGATCCACAGGAACTCTTCGTACTATTTGTTCACAACTATCCTGTAATTCTCAGTGTGTCTAGAGTGTCAGCATGCTGTTAGGAGGAGAGTTGGGGCTTCCTTCCCTGGCCTCCCAGGAAGAGTTCTTACCTGGCCTTGGGAGAGGAAGTTAGCCAACAATGCCCCCTTCACAGCGTTCTCCAGGTCACAGTCTGAGAAGATGATAAGAGGAGATTTGCCTCCAAGTTCCAAAGTGACGGGTTTGATTCCTTTAGCTGCCATCTCCATGATCTACAGACCAAACAAGGCACCCGAAGTTTAGCATAAGTTAGAAGTCAACTCAACCTGAACCCACCAGGTCATCTTGGTCTGACAAAGCCCAGAGCCTGTCCTCATGTACTATGGGCCCTTCATCCACTTAGAATATTCTCTGGCAAAAGCTTCTGAGAATGTACAGAACTTCACTTAAAACCCTGAAACAAGAATTCATTTAAGATATACTGACAGTTCCCAGGATTCTCGAAGTGGGGAGAATTTTTGCATTTTTATGTTTAGGGCTCTTCAGAGCTTGGAACATGAATACAGGTCAAAGTAGCAAATCTGAAGCACCTGAGAGAATATGTCTTCTTCTATACAACACAGTTAACTCACCAGAGTACAGCACAGCTCAGGCCCCAGTCCCTCTCACACAGTCTATCCTGAGGCAGGCGAGGAGAATTCCTACCCCACCTGACCTACCACAGACCACCCACCCACACATGCTCTTTCCCCTCTCACATGCACAGGGAAAGTAGAATTCCCTGGCCCATTCCCAACATTAACTAGGAAATTCAAATTCAACAAAATCCACAGTGGGCAGGATCATCTTTGCCAGACATACTCATTTGTATTGAACAAAACTAGTTTCATCTGTACCTTCATGCCAGTAGGCACACTTCCAGTGAAGGAGACTTTGGCCACATCAGGATGCTGACACAGAAACTGGCCTGTAGCAGCCCCACCTTGCACCACATTGAAGAGCCCATGAGGCATGCCAGCTTTGGTGTAGATCTCAGCCAGGAGCAAAGCAGACACAGGTGTGAAGGGAGAAGGCTTAAAGATCATGGCATTACCTGTAGAGAAGCAAATGCTCTAAGACTAGAAAATCCCAATCCTGTTCTTCCAAATTCACCAAAGATGTTATTAATTATAGAAATGTCTGGGACTAAAGCAATGGCTCAGTGGTTAACAGCACTTTCTGGTCAGGCAGAGGATCTGGGACCGGCTTCCCGTACTTACATAAAGGATGACTTAGAACCAGTTATAACTCCAGATCCAGGGAATCTAGCACTCTCTTCTGGACTCTGCAAGTACTAGTGGTGCACGTGGCACACTATATACATGCAGGCAAAACACTCATACATAAAGAACTAATCTAAAATTAGCTTTCTTAAAAAGGACTTATCTGGGGGCTGGAGAGATGGCTCATCGGTTAAGAGCACAGACTGCTCTTCCAGAGGTCCTGAGTTCAATTCCCAGCAACCACATGGTGGCTCACAACCATGTGTTATAAGATCTGGTGCCCTCTCTGGTGTGCAGATATACATGGAAGCAGAATGTTGTATACATAATAAATAACATCTTAAAAAAAAAAAAGGACATCTCTTGTTTTCCCACCTTGGGTTCTCTGTATTACAGCCTTTACACATGCAATATCCCATTTAAAGCTTGCAACTTCAGTGTGAAGTAGGGATCATCAGTCCCGTTTTATAAAAGTTAAACCAAAGACCAGAAACTTTCATTTCCCTTAATTCCAACACTAGAGGGCTGAACCAGAAGGATAGTCTAAATGACATAGCCAGTTCCTACATCAGAAACAAACTGGAGAGATACAAAATAGGAACACTAAGACATGACCTACGTGTGCAACCTAAACTTTAAATTCCTTCAGGAGCAAGGCAAAGCAGGAACAGACCCACATCCTCCGAGATTTGACTGTCCCAAGGCAGGTCTTTCTGTCTGCACAGAAGTGAGTGGGAGGAGGAAGGCTCATTGTGGAGGAGTGACTTAGGCTTACCACATGCCAAAGCAGGAGCAGACTTCCAACAGGCAATCTGGAAGGGGTAATTCCATGCTCCTATCCCCACACATACCCCAAGTGGCTCTCTTCTGGTATAACCAAAGGACCCTCCTGGGAGTTGGACATGCTCTCCTAGGGGTAAAACAGAATAAGAAATGATGCAAGTCCATGTTCCCCACCATTTCACTGGCACAAATTCATCCTAGTTAACTTAATTCTCACAGAATCTCCTGCAGGGGCTGGGGAAATGGCTCAGCAGTGAAGAACACTGGCTGCTCTGCCAAAGGACCCAGGTTCAGTTCTCAGCACCCATGTGGTGGCTCACAACCATTTGTTAATTTCAGTTCCAGGGGATCCTACACACTCATTTGACCTCTACAGATACCAGACATGCATGTAGTACATGACACACATTCAGACACAACACGCATACACATAGAATTTTAAAAATAAACACAAGCCGGCCAGGTGTTGGTGGCTCACGCCTTTAATCCCAGCACTTGGGAGGCAGAGGCAGGCGGGTCTCTGTGAGTTCGAGGCCAGCCTGGTCTCCAAAGCGAGTGCCAGGATAGGCTCCAAAGCTACACAGAGAAACCCTGTCTCGAAAAACCAAATAAATAAATAAATAAACAAACAAACAAACAAACACAAGCCAAGTATGGTAGTACTTGCCTTTAATCCCAGCTCTGGAGAAGCAGAGACAGGTGGGTATCTATGAGTTTAAGGCTAACCTGGTCTATACAGCAAACTCCATGCAACCAAGCCAAGGCTATGTAACAAGACCCCATCTAAAAACAAATACCATTCAAAAGCAAACAAAATGAAATCTCCTAAGTGCTACTGGGTAACTTAAGACAAATTAATATGGAGATGAGGGGACAACTCAGCAATAAAGTCTGAAAACCTTGGAACTGAAGGGACCAGCCCCCTACTTTAGCAGCCATGACAGGCTGCAGAAGAGAGTCAACATGTGCTTGTCTGACCTTGCTGGGCCTGTCTAGTCACTAGGAGGTCAGATACTCTCGTGGCAAGGAACCAATCAGAAGTTAGCTGGCAGGACCGGGCTTTATGGCTCTGGGTGTGTGTTACAGTACAAGTGCACTACAGTGACATGCAGAGCATAGCAACCGCCCTGAGAGGGCCTATAGGCCATAACAACCAGTTGACCAATCAACACTGGATAGGCTGCCCAAGCCCAGAAGCGTACCAATCCTGAGACTGTTGTGTACCCCTAGACATTCCCCTTGCTCTACCCAATATATTTCCCGCCTTGCAGCCCCTTGTGGTCCTTTCTCCAGCCATCCACGGCAATAAATGGATGAGGGGCCCGAGCTAATGGGGTTAGCTCGTTAAACAATAACAGATTGCATAGGAATGGGTCTCTTGATGATTCTGGGGGTTCAGAATTTGGGCACAAGAGAATCTTGAACTGCTTACTTACCCCATGTGCTCAGGTGGGCTCTATTAACCATTCAATATGAACTGCTGTAAACATCTGTTTGAGATATGTTTCATTTACCTCAGGCTGGCCTATGTAGCTGAGGATGCCCTTAACCTTCTGGTCCTCCTTAGTCTACCTCCTCAGTGCTGGGATTACAATTGGGCGTCACCACACTCAAGAGTATGCAATATTTGGAACAGGACCCAGGGCTCCATGCACACTAGGCAAGCACTCTACCAACTTAGCCATGAACTGAACAACAATGGTAAGTACAACATGGACTCTTACAAACTAGTGTTTCAAACCATTTGGTCTAAAGCTCAGGTTCAATGCTGGGTGCTTTTCATGTACTATGTCATCGAGGCCTTAAAACAATCCAAGAAATTAGGTATTATTAGGCATTATCATCTCTACCTTAGTTATGGAATGATAAAGTAACTTGAGCCACCCAAGTAAGTAACAATGAACTTAAGACTTTGACCTTCAGGACCGGGCTCTACTCTTCTACCCTCCAATCAGATGGTCACCTGAGGCCAGGCCAAGGCTCACCTGCCATGGATGCAGCCAGTCCTGCATAGTATTCCAGGCATTGCCAGGAAGTGTCAACATCCAGGCGGGCCTCAAATATGGACTTTCCATTGTTGATTGACTCCATGGTGGCAATTGCATCCTTCTGTTCCTTTGGGTAAAAGAGAAGAAGAGATTTAATACGTTATTAGGGTGTCTCAACACAGCAAGTGCTTAAAAAGAATGTGTCACTCAAGTTCTAGGCCTAGAAAAGGCTGGCACTTGCAAGGAAACTCGATAGAATAATGGTGCTGCCCTGAGAAATAAACCTGGTATACCAAGAGAGTTCCAGGACAGGCTCCAAAAAAACAATACAGAGAAGCCATGTGGGGGCGGTGGGGAGGGGGGGGAAGGCTGCTGTCACAGAGTGACTCTCCTTTTCCTTTCAAGTTTATCTCCACCAAGTTGATCAGGTGACAATGATTAAGGCCACGACCTCATTTAGGTATAAATTAGAAAATCAAAGTGGGTTTTTTTTTTGGTTTTGTTTTGTATTTTTGAGACAGGGCTTCTCTGTGTAACAGCCCTGGCTGTCCTGGAACTCACTCTGTAAACCAGGCTGGCCTCAAACTCACAGATCTGCCTGCTTCTGCCAAGTGCTAGGATTAAAGGCATGCATCACCACTGCCCGGCAGAAAATGAAACTTTTAAGAACTATTACATGAGTGTGGATAATTAACACATCTGAGCATATACTCTAACTTTTCTGCATGGCCCAGCTATCTGAGCAAAGAACACAGGCAGGCTAACTGACGAGCAAAGGCCATGGAAGACAGAGACTGCATTGCCCCTAGAGAGAGACCTTTGGAGCTATGATTTCTTGCTCCTAGAGTCTTGTTTATCCTCTGGGGTAATAACCGTAGTGACTCTTCCCTCTGAGTCCCAGAGCCTTGCCTGATGAGCAATTAATCCCAATACCTCCCCAGAAGGGGATGAGGAGACACACAAAAAGCATTCAGAAACACAAATCCCCTGTAATACCAACCCCTTCACCTTCAGACTGCCACATTTTGCTGTAGTGAGCCTTTTCCTCTGGTCTCCACTGCCTCCTGTGTTCTATCAGAATACATGTGTGTACTGAAACATTGATAAGTGTGTATACAGGTATTTGGATACACACACACACACACACACACACACACACACACACACACGAACGAAAGCAGGTTAATTCTCAGACCCTTCCAGGTTTCTCACAGCATGTTTATGATAGGACCTACATAGGTTTATGATAAACCCTACATTTCCACCAAAGATAGAATTCATGTTTTGATGTATATCACTCTGAATTTTCTAAGTTTCTAATAACCTTTTTTTCTAAAAGAAGGATACCTATGAATCTGAAACCTTCCCAGGCAATTAAGGTAGAAAACAACTTGAAAGACAGGCTTAATATCAGAAGGAAAAATAACAAACAAGCAACATCCATGCCTGGTGAGATGGCCGAGTCAGTCAAGTGCTGTGCAAGCATGAGGACCTGAGTTCTAACCCTAGCTCCCATATAAAAGCCAGACATCCCAGCACTAGGGAGGCAGAGCAGACAGATAGATCCCTGGAGCTCACTGACAAGTCAGTCTAGCAAAATTGATGAACTCTAGGTTCATTGGCAGACACAACCTTAAAAATAAGGTGGACAAAGATCAAGGAAAACACATAGTCTCAACCTCTTCACACCATTGTACACATATATAAATATACTCACACAATCATGTACACATACTGCACCAATAAATACACCTTTAAATAAAAATAACAAATTAAAAAGCAAGTAAGCTCCAAAGCGAGTGCCAGGATAGGCTCCAAAGCTACATAGAGAAACCCTGCCTTGAAAAACCAAAAAAGCAAGTAAGCTATCAAGAGCACACTACAATTCAAAACAAATTCAGAAGAAATAAAAAGCATGCCCAGGGAGCTGTCCAAGAGCCAATGTCCCATGCAGCACTCAGTGGATACTTGTTTCACAGACCAAGGTGAGCACATGGGAGAGTGTTTCACAGAAATATCACAACCTAAAGCTGCATCAATGTAAACTGCAACTGGCCTCCTTTTCTCGAAAGGGATGTGTTGGTACACACCTTTATCATCCGAGCAGCCTCTAGAAGGACTTGGCAGCGCTCCATGCCAGACTTCTTACTCCAGACTTTAAAAGCAGTCTTTGCACTTTTAACAGCCAAACTTACTTCCTTTTCTCCTGAACACTGTAAAGTAGCTATCACTCGGCCTATAAAGAAGCAGAAAGTCAATTTAAACTCAAGTAGCTGCAACACATTTGAATTGTTTCTAACATTTTCTGGGGGATCCCTTTTGACCATGACTCATTTAGCTCTTTGTGACCCAGAATCCCCTTTGGAGACCAATAAGGTTGCAAGTGGTACATAACACATATGCAGGCAAAACAATCAAGCACATATAATTTTAAAAAATAAAAAAGAAAACAAGGATGGTAGTGCACGCCTTTAATCCCAACACTGGAGAAACAAAGTCAGGCGGGTCTCTGTGAGTTCAAGGCCAGCCTGGTCTATATAGCAAGCTCCAGGCAAGCAAGCCAAGGCTACATAACAAGACCCCATTTCAAAAATAAATAACATTAAAAAAAAAAAGAAATCTCCTAAGTGCTACTAGGTAACTTAGACAAAGTAATATGGAAATGAGGATACAAGTCAGCAGAGGAGACCCTGCAGACCCTGGAACCCTTGACTGCTCACTTACCCCGTGTGGCTCAGGCGGGTTCTCTATCAACCATTCTACATGAACACTTGAGATGTTTCGTTTACCTCAGGTTGGCCTCAAACTCAATAACACAGAGCTGAAGACGCTCCTGCAGGCCCAGTTCTCAAAACTCGATACCCAGAGCTCCTGCACCCGTCTCCTCTGCTCCAGTGACCTTCCAACCCCCCACCCCACCTCCCGCGTATCCACCAGCTCGAGCCTCTGCAGCACTCTGCTCCACTTTGCAGCCATGCAAGCCCAGCAACCCTTTGTGGAGAGAGGAGGGGGACACGGGGCAGCAGACTCAGTGCACAGGGCCAAGGAGAGTCCACCGGGAGGGCCCATTCCACCCGCGTCCAGCCCCGGGAGGGCGCAACCCCACCCGCGTCCAGCGGTTACCGGTGGCCGGCTCGAACGCCTTCTCCGTGCCGCAGCTGTCCGCCGGCTCCACACGGGCCCCGTCGCGATAGTTGAGCGGCTCCAACTGGACGTAGACGCCGGTGCTCATGGCGGCGACCGCTGCAAATCCCGGAGCGCGGAAGAGCGACGTCAGCCCACACCCGACTGCACGGAGGAACATCTGTTGAGTGCGCAGAGCCCCGAGAAACCCCAACAAGTCACGTGCGGGGAAGGCGGGGCGAGGGGGCGGGACCGGCGAGAAGCGGGGGCGAGGGGAGTGGGGCCGATGGAAGGAGGTGACCCTGGGCAAGTTTGGACCACGAGAGGGCGGAGCCGCGGGGAAGTGTGGGGCGTGAGTGAGAGGGGAGGGCGTGGGGCGAGCACGGAAGGCCCAGGAGAGGTCGCTGGGAAGAAGGGGCAGTAAGGAGGGGCGGGGCCGCATGTAGGCGGGCCATGGGGAGGGGCGAGAGTGGGCCGCGAGGGGGCGTGGCGCGGCGGAGCGAGCGGCGCGGGAGGGCGGGCGGTGAGCTAGGATCCTGCGCCCAGTCTGCATAGTTAAGGAAAATAAGTCGTGGCGGGGTGAGAGCATCTGGGTTTGGAGACTGGGAACTGAGAGCACCGAGCACCCCACCATCCAAGTCCTCCACTCCAGAGCCCCAAGAAGCTCCAGGGAGGGGAATGAGACTTCCTCCCATTGAGCCTGCAGGTTTTTGCAAAAAGTTCTTTATTTCTCTCACCCACACAGCACCAGCACAGTGCTAGGGAATGTAGTCTTCAAATTTAGTAAACTTTTGAGCCAATTTTTCCAGCTCTCGGTACTAATTAGCCTTTTCAGTGCTACTAAAAGGTGTAGGCTTGGGGGTCTTCGAATGGAAACAGCAGGCCCAACGAGGAACACCTGGGGCCGAACTCGAAGGGCCGCCTGTGTTCATGTCCGTCAGAAACAGGTTGGAAACATCTGGCCTTGGTGGTTAACATAAGCCTGGAGACCTCACAGAACTGCAGCAAGGATGGCCATTGACCATTGACAGGACCCGGCATCTCCTTTTATGGCTAGTCACAATCCCGTGTTGATTTATGATGCCTGCTTCAGAAATGTGGCCATGACATGTTGATCTAAACGTAGCAATAAAAATGGAGCGTGACCCAACCTTATAAAGTCCCCTGCAAAATTTGCTTTTGCTCTACCAGGTCCAGAGTGCTGGTTTGAAAACTCACTCCTATTTGGCACCTGCTTTTTAAGTAAAGAAAAGGAGAACATTTTGAAACCTCCTAAGCGGGCCCCTGAGAAAATTTAGAGTCTATAAATTTCCTAAGAATAATGGTTAATGTTGTCAACTTGATGCAATCTAGACTCATCTAGAGGACAAACTCTCGGGCATTTCTGTGAGAGGATTCTAGACTGGGTTAAATGAGATGTGAAGAGCCACCCTAAATTGTGCAGCATCCTTCCATGCATGGGCTGGGTCCCAGGCTGCAGAAAAAGGAGACAGGAAGCAGAGTATCAGTATTCATTTCTCTCTCTGCTCACTATCATCAACCACCTCACTGCCTTCCAGGCCTTCCTGCCGTGACGGACTGTATCCTCAGACTGCAAACCAATATAAATCCCAAAGTTGAAAAGTAACTATTGCAGGTGACCTTGTTAGCAATACCCTGCAACGCATCCAGGAAGCCACAGAAGTTCATCCTGAGAATTCACAAGGAAGACCAAAGGAGCTCAGATCCACAGAAGAGAAGCGTCCTTAGGCTGGTATTTGTTGTCAGGCAGGTATTTGGGTAGAAAGATTTGATGGGGAAGGGGCAAGAGGAGATCCAGAGAGATGGCCTACCCAGAAGGTTACTTAAAGCCACACTGCAGGTGGGGGTAGCATTAAAGTCCCTCACTTGTGTGTTTTTTCCCTAAATAACTGGAGATAAAGAAGAAATATAACTAGATCACCTTCCCATCTTCAGGCCTCTCAAGGAGAAGGGCCTTGAGAATCCATCTTATCATCTAAGGCCATTCCTCCCCACAATTCCCAAGCATCCTGACGTCAGGCTAGTTATTGTTAGGGTTCAGTTTCATGTCAGTTACACTCTCTTGCACACACACCTTTTTTTTTTTCTTTTTGGTTTTGGTTTTTCCAGACTGTGTTTCTCTGTGTAACAGTCCTGGCTGTCCTGGAACTCACTTTGTAAAACATGTTGGCCTCAAACTCACAGAAATCCACCTGCTTCTGCCTCCCAAGTGCTGGGATTAAAGGCGTGTGCCACAAGCGCCTGGCAACCAAAACAATTTAAACAAGAGCAATTTCTATGGTTTATCAGGCTATCCTGGTTTGTCTGTTTGTTTCCAAGCAATTCAGACACATGTACTTTGGAATTCGATCTTAGAGCTGATAATAACCTAGAAAGTGCAAGCAGCTCCCAGAAACATTTAGAATACCTGTGTTAAGCAGAAAGAAACAATGGAATCTTGAAATTTGCAGGAAAATGGATGGAACTAGAAGAAACCATTCTTAGAGAAGTATCCCAATCACAAAAAGAAAAACATGGTATGTACTCACTCATATGTGGATTTTAGACATAGAGTAAGGATTACCAGCCTACAATCCACACTGCCAGAGAAACTAGTAAACAAGGAGGACCCTAAGAGAGACATACATGGTCCCCTGGAGAAGGGGAAAGGGACAAGATCTCCTGAGCAAATTGGAAGCATGGAAAGAGGGGGGAGGGAGCTAGGAGAATGAGATGGGGAGAAGAGGAGGGGTGAGGAGGACATGAGGGAGCAGAAAGGCAGAGTCAAGGGAAGAATAGAAGAAAACAAGAATGGAGATACCATAATAGAGGGAGACATTTTAGGTTTACAGAGAAATCAGGCACTAGGGAAATGTCTGGAGATCTACAAAGATGACACCAGCTAACAATCTAAGCAACAGAGGAGAGGCTGCCTTAAATGCCCTCCCCTGATAATGAGATTGATGACTGACTCATATGCCACCCGATAGCCCTCATCCATCAGCTAGTGGAAGTAGAAGCAGACACCCACAACTAATCACTGAACTGAACTGGAATCCAGATGCAGAGAAGGACGAGTGATGAGCAAAGGGGTCCAGACCAGGCTGGTGAAACCCACAGAAACAGCTGACCTGAACATCGGGGAACTCTTGGTCCCCAGACTGATAGCTGGGATACCAGCATGGGACTGATCCAGACCCCAGGAACATGGGTTTCAGTGAGGAAACCTCGGAAATCTACGGGACCTCCTGTAGTAGTTCAGTGTGGACTTTGGGAGCCCATTCCACATAGAGGGATACTCCCTGAGCCAAGACACACGGGGTGAGCCTAGGCCCTATCCCAAAGGATACTCTAGACTCTGATAACACCCTATGGAAGGCCTCACCCATCAGGGGGAGCAGAAAGGATACATGATAGGTAGGGTTTTAGTTGGGGAGGGTGGTAGCGGAGGAGGGGAGGGAGGGGGGACTGGGATTGGCATATAAAACAATCTTGTTTCTAATTCAAATAAAAAACAATCTGAAAAAAAAAAGAATACCTGTGTTAACTGAGCAAGCCAGGATCATCTCAATTCCCTTTATCTGTGTTAGATATATTCACAACTGGTCATCTCAGCATTTATTCTAGAACCAGGAAGAACTTTATCTAAATTTATGTGTGTTTATTTATAGTCAGAAACAAAATTTCAGAAGTTAAGCAAATACTCAGTGTAACTTCCTAAGTCTATAACATTTCAAAATAAGTTACTTCAAAAATAAAGTTCATAGTCACTGTAGTAATAAAATTAAAGCATGATTGTTTTTTGGTGATGCTAATTGAACCTACATGTCCAACAACCAATGTGGCCTCCTACACCTTAGGCAGATGCTCTGTCAGAGGCAGGTTCCAAGCCCTTAAACATACCTGGGGATTTTTTTTAATTCACTTTTTGTTTTGTTAATTAAATCGCATATTTTGGTTTTTCGGCAACTGGATCTCACTATCAAGGTTTCTTGCTCTCTCTATACCTCCAGCTCATGATTTTCCTGAGCCTCAACTTCCCAAATTACAGGCTTAGTCCATAATGTAAAAGTATGTTTTTTCACATTGTCCCCTGGAGAATGGGAAAAGGTCACCATCCCCTGAGCAAATTGAGAGCATGGGAAGAGGGGGGAGGGTGCTACGAGAATGAGAAGGGGAGAAGAGGAAGGATGCAGAGGTCATGAGGGAGCAGAAAAGTTGAGTCATGTGTAGATTAGAAGAAAGAATATGTGATAGGTAGGGTTTTAGTTGGGGGGGGGAGTGGTAGGGGAGGAAGGGAGAAGGGAACTGGGATTGTCATGTATATCAATCTTGCTTCTAATTCAAATTTAAAAAATGATAAAAAAAGAGATGCATAATTAAAATTTTTTAAGAGTTCTTGAAAAAAAAAAAAAAGAAAGGGAGTAAGTTCAAATTTCACGTTTTGGAATACTTGGGAGTGAAAGACCCCCAGAAGCTCAGGCTTCCAGGATCTCAGCCCAGGACCTCTGTCACCCCAATCACCAGGCAGAGTCGAAAGCTTGATGCAAACTGCACGAGGCTTTATTATAGCTGTTTAATGAGCTAATCCCATGTTAGCTGGGGTCTTTCATCCACCCACCATGTCGGATGGCTAGGAAAGACCTCTCGAAGCGTCTTCATAGAGATTTTATAGGGCAGCGTAAGGGGAGTGTCTAGGGGTACACACAGGCTCAGGATTGGTGTGGCTCCAGGCTTGGAGGGTTTGCCTTGTGTTGATTGGCCAACTGGTTGTTATGGCCCATAGGCCCTCCCAGGGTGGTTGCTATGCTCTGCGCATCATTGTTGTGCACTTGTCTGTAAAGCACACCCAGAGCTGTAAAGCATAGCACCACCAGCTAACTCCTGATTGGTTCCACGAGGCAGGCATCTGACCCCCTAGTGACTAACACAAAGTCAGACAAGCATGTGTTTGGCTGTTATGGCTGCCAAAATGGGGAGCTGGTCCCTTTAGGAGAAAATGTCACAAATCTTAATCTGTACATCTTATTAGTAAAACTTTAAAAACTATATAAGCTTTGCTTAGATTTCAACATATTTCTTTGCATCTACTTAGATTGCATATAGGTATTTTTTAAAAAGTATATTTTTTCAAGGTCTGTGAAGAATTGTGCTGGGATTTTGATAGGGAGTGCATTGAATCTGTAGATTACTTTTGGTAAGATTGCCATTTTTACTATGTTGATCCTACCTATCCAAGAGCATGGGAGATCTTTCCATTTCCTGGTATCTTCTTTAATTTCTTTCTTTAATGACTCAAAGTTCTTGTCATATGGGTCTTTCACCTGTTTGGTTAGAGTTACCCCAAGATATTTTATGTTGTTTGTGGCTATTGTAAAGGGTGATATTTCTCTGATTTCTTTCTCAGCCCCTTTATTGTCTATATATAGTAGGGCTACTGTTTTTTTTTTTTTTTTTTTTTTTTTAATCTTATATCCTGCCACTTTGCTGAAGGTGTTTATCAGCTGTAGGAGATCCCTGGTAGAATTCTTTGGGTCACTTATGTAAACTATCATATCATCTGCAAATAGTGACAGTTTGACTTCTTCCTTTACAATTTGTATCCCCTTGATTTCCTTTTGTTGTCTTACTGCTCTAGCAAGAACTTCAAGTACAACATTGAAGAGACATGGAGAGAGTGGACAACCTTGTCTTGTGCCTGATTTTAGAGAAATTGAATTGAGTTTCTCTCCATTTAGTTTGATGTTGGCTGTTGGTTTGCTGTATATTGCCCTTATTATGTTTAGGTATGTTGCTATTATTCCTGATCTCTCCAAGACCTTTATCATGAAGGAGTGTTGAATTTTGTCGAAGACTTTTTCAGCATGTAGTGAGATGATCACGTGGTTTTTCCTTTTCAGATTGCTTATGTGGTGGATTACATTGATGGATTTTTGTATGTTGAACCATCCCTGCAATGAAGCCTACTTGGTCATGGAGGATGATTTTTCTGATGGGTTCTTGGATTAGATTGGATTTGCCAGTATTTAATTGAGTAATTTGCATCAATGTTCATGAAGGAGATTGGTCTGTAGTTCTCTATCTTAGTGGTGTCTTTGTGTGGTTTGGGTACCAAGGTAATTGTAGCCTCATAAAAAGAGTTTGGTAATGATTCTTCTGCTTCTCTTGTGTGGAACAATTTGAGGAGCATTGGTATTAGCTCTTTTTGAATTTCTGGTACAATTTTGCCCTGAAAGCATCTGGCCCTGGGTTTTTTTTTGTTGGTTTTTTTTTTTTTTTTTGGGTTGGGAGACTTTTGATGACTGCTTCTATTTCATTGGGAGTTATAGATCTATTCAGACCTTGAAAGGACAATACTCAACTTTATATGGAAAAACAAAAGACCCAGGATAGCCAAAACAACCTGTATAATAAAGGAACTTCAGGAGGCATCACCATCCCTGACTTTAAGCTCTATTATAGAGCTATAGTAATGAAAACAGCTTGATAGTGGCACAAAAACAGACTGGTAGACAAATGGAATCGATTGAAGACCCTGATATTAACCCACACACCTATGAACACCTGATCTTTGACAAAGAAGCTAAAACTACACTGGAAAAAAGAAAACATCTTCGACAAATGGTGCTGGCATAACTGGATGCAGACATGTAGAAGATTGTAGATAGATCCATATCTATCTACATTCACAAAACTTAAGTCTAAATGGATCAAAGACCTCAACATTAATCCAGTCACACTGAAACTCTTAGAAGAGAAAGTGGGAAGTACCCTTGAACAAATTGGTACAGGATACCACTTCCTGAACATAACACCAGTAGCACAGACACTGAGACCGACAATTAATAAATGGGACCTCCTGAAACTGAGAAGTTTCTGTAAGGGAAAAGACAGTCAACAAGACAAAACGACAGCCCACAGAATGGGAAAAGATCTTCACCAACCCCACATCAGACAGAGGGCTGATCTCTAAAATATACAAAGAACTCAAGAAGCTAGTCACCAAAACACCAAATAATTCAATTAAAAAGTAAGGTACAGAACTAAACAGAGAATTGTCAATAGAGGAATCTAAAATGACTGAAAGACACTTAAGAAATTGCTCAACATCCTTAGCCATTAGGGAAATGCAAATCAAAACAACTCTGAGATATCATCTTACACCACTTAGAATGGCTAAAATCAAAAACACCAACAACAGTTTATGCTGGAGAGGATGTTGAGAAAGGGGAACACTTCTCCATTGCTGGTGGGAGTGCCAACTGGTACAGCCACTTTGGAAATCAATATGGCCATTTCTCTGGAAAATGGGAATCAGTCTACCTCAAGATCCATCAATTCTACTCTTAGACATATACCCAAAGGATGCACATTAATACAAGGACATCTATTCAACTATGTTCATAGCAGCATTATTTGTAAAAGCCAGAACCTGGAAGCAACCTAGATGCCCCTCAAATGAAGAATGGATACAGAAATGTGGTACATTTACACAATGGAGTACTACTCAGTGGGGCGAAAAAAACAAAACAATGGAATCTTGAAATTTGCAGGCAAATGGATGGAACTAGAAGAAACCATCCTAAGTGAGGTAACCCAGTCACAGAAAGACAAACATGGTATGTACTCACTCATATATGTATATTAGACATAGAACAAAAGGTTACCAGCCTACAATCCACACCTCCAGAGAAGCTAGGAAACAAGGAGGACTGTAAGAGAAACGTACACGGTCCCCCAGTGAAGCAGAAAAGATAAGAGCCCTGAACAAATTGGGAGCATGGGGGAGGGGGAGGGAGGTAGGAGAAAGAGGAGGGGAGAAGAGGAAGGGGGAGGAGAACATGAGGGATCAGGAAGATTGAGAGGGGGATGAATAGAGAAGAGCAAGGAAAGAGACACATCAATAGAGGGAGCCACTGTAGGTTTAAAGAGAAAGCTGGCACTAGGGAATTGTACAGAGATCCACAAGGATGACCACAACTAGGAACCTAAGCAATAGTGGGGAGACTACTTTAAATACCCTTCCCTTTCAGTGAGATTAATGACTACCTTAAATGCCATCCTAAAGTCTCCATCCAGTAGCTGATGGAAGCAGAAGCAGAGATCCACAGCTAAGCACCGAGCCCAACTCCTGGAATCCTGTTTCAGAGAGGGAGGAGTGACCAACAAAGGGATCAAGACCACGCTGGGAAAATCCACAGAAACACCTGACCTGAGCAAGCAGAGCTCAAGGACCCCAGTCTGACAGCTGGGTAACCAACATAGGCCCAAACCAGGCCCCCTCAACATGGTGTCAGTTAGGAGCACTGGGCGGTCTGTGGGGCCTCTGGCAGTGAAACCAGGATGTGCACGAAAGAACTTTGGGAACCCATCTCCCATAGTGGGATGCTCTCTTAGCCTAGATACACAGGGGAGAGCCTAGGCCCTGCCCCAAATGACTTGACAGATTTTAATGATTCCCTCATGGAAGGCCTCACCCTCCCTGGGGAATGAGTGGGGGATGGGATGGGGGGGCTATTGGGAGTTATGGGAGGGAGAAGGAACTGGGATTGATATGTAAAATAAGATCGTTTCTAATTTAAATAAAAATTATTTTTAAAAGTATGTTTTTTAAGAAAAAAATTAAATTACTTCATTGACTATAATATATATATATAATATATATATATATATATTATATATTGGTTTTTCAAGACAGGATTTCTCTGTGGCTTTGGAGGCTGTCCTGGAACTAGCTCTTGTAGACCAGGCTGGTCTCAAACTCACAGAGATCCGCCTGCCTCTGCCTCCCAAGTGCTGGGATTAAAGGCTTGCCCCACCAATGCCCGGCTCATAAATAATTTTAATATCTAAAACTTAGTAGGCATACTGCCTTAGTCTATTTAGCTGTTTTAAGGAAATGCCTTCAGCTCTGTAAGTAATAAAAAAAATTGATTTCTTACAGTTCTAGACACAGGTCAGCAGCAGATTCAGTGTTGGCTGTTTACCTGCTCTATTCCAAAGGTACTGCCTTCTTGCCAAGTTCTTTTGTTGCATAAGGGAGCTAGGGAATTTTCTCATACATCAATTTTTTGCAGAAAAAAATTGTGTGTATACATTGCACAAAGTGATAGGCTTTGTAATGGTATTGTTATTGATGTATAGCATCGACTTTGCTCAAATTATCCCCTATTGTTGATGTCCCTGTTCCTTGGTTCTCTTCTTCCCCCAAGTAGTCCCACTTGTAGTTTCATGATTTAGATGTGTGTTATATATTTTAACTATATATAATATAGCATATACAATTTTGAAATCTAGATTGGATATATATGTTATGAAATATTAGTTGAAGATGTGTTACATTTGTTTATGCTGTGGAACATCTGTTTAATGATACAAAGATGTGCTGCATTTGCTTAACTCTGTGAAGTTGTGTTACCTTGCCTGTCTAAAACACCTGGTTGATCTAATAAAGAGCTAAACAGCCAATAGCTAGCTAGGCAGAACAGAGAAATAGGTGGGGCTGGCAGGCAGAAAGAATAAATAGAAGGAGAAATCTGGGTAGAGAAAATGGAGGAACAAGAGAAGGAGAGAGGACATCAGGGACCAGTCTCTCAGCTACACAGCAAGCCACAGAATAAAAAGTAAAGGAAGGTCTATAGAATAGAGAAAGATAAAAAAAAGCCCAGAGGCAAAAGGTAGAAGGGATAATTAAGTTAAGAAAAGCTGACTAGAAAAAAAGCCAAGCTAAAGTTAGTCATTCATAAGAAAGAATAAGACTCTGTGTATTTGTTTGGGAGCTGGGTGGCAGGGCCCCCAAAGAACAAAATAGCCAACTACAATACGAGCAAAAACATGTGACACTTGTCTCAATCTGGCTTATTTTGCTTAACATGACCTCTAGTTTCATTCACTTTTTTTCCCACTTGTCTTTATAAATGGCAATAATGTTCTTTATTACTCCATTGTGTATCTGTCCCATGTATTTTTTGTCTGTTCATCTGTTAGTGGGCCTCTAGCCTGGCTCTATAACCTGGCTCTTGCCTTTACTCTCTTAGGAAGTCACAAGTCCCAACCATGACTTAGCCACACAAAACCACCTCCTAATGGCCCTAACCCATTAATACCAGCACACTGCATTAACTATATTAGGTTTTTCATTTACTGTCCTATGGCTCAAAGTGATACCAAGAGTGTTTACATGCCCATTCCAAAACCCATGTGCTGGAAGCTTGGTTCTAAATGGGACTGTCTTGGGAGGTGGGGTCTTGGGGAGTGATTTAGGCTGGAAGGGCTGCATCCTCATGAGTTGATAAATAGCTTCCTAAAAAAGCTCGGGAGGGGGAGTTCTTTAGTTTCTTTTCTCCCTGACTTCTGGAGATAGGATGCAATAAGATACTAGCGCCTTGATCTGAACTCCCCAGCTTCTGAAACTGAGGGAAAATACATTTCTGGGGTTTGGATTTGGCTCTTGTTTTTAGGACAGGGTCTTGCCCAGGCTAGCCTCATACTCAAGATCTTACTATCTCAGCTTCCTTTGCAGGGAACATATGTGTACACTACCTCTGGCTGATTTCTGTTCTTTATAGATTGCCTGGTCTTAAAGAAATTTGTTAAAGCTGTAGGAAACTAAGAAGGAAGATAGGAAGTGTTGTTGCCATTTCCTAGATGAGGAAAGTGAGATTTCCCAGACCTAGAAGGAGCTGAGAAAATGTCACTGAGGCACGTTGACTGATAACAGCAGATGAAAATGGCAGGCGTAAAAAGATCCCTCTGATCCTCATGCTATTGCTTAAAAGCAGGAGTGTAGCCTGGCAGTGTTGGTGCACACCTTTAATCCCAGCACTTGGGAGGCAGAGGCAAGACCAGCCTGGTCTACAGAGCTAGTACCAGGACAGCCAAGGCTACACAAAGAAACCCTGTCTTGAAAACCAGAAAAAAAAGAACACAAAAGCAGGAGTTAAGATTCCATGCTGCACATGTCCTTCTGAAAAAGTTGAGCCCAAGAGAATTCTGAACAGACCTTGTTAAGTGGCTCTGACCTGTTGACCTTCATCCACCAATCTATTTTGACTATATTTCCTTTTCTTACATTCTGTTTCTCCTGGAGTTCATAATTGGTTTTGTTTGTTTGTTGAGGCAGGGTTTCTCGGTGTAGCCCTGGCTATGCTGGAACTTACTCTGCAGACCAGGTTGGCCTTGAACTCAAAAGAGATCCTCCTGCCTCTGCATCCTAAGTGCAAGGATTAAAGGTATATGCCACTACACCTGGCTCATAATTGCTTTTAATTGTAATTGTGACTATTGTACTAAGTTTTTTCACATTATCAAGCCATGTAACTAGAGACTAGGGGTAGAGAAAGAGACATCAGATTAATATATAGGCTGTTGTGGAATATTAGTTGAAGGTATGTTAATTTGTTTATGTTTCGGAATATTTGTTTAATGATGCAAAGATGTGTTGCATTCTTTTATGTTGCATTTGTTTGATCCTCTGAGGCTGTGTTACTTTGACTATCTAAAACACCTGGAGGTGGGGCATTGAGAGTTCAAAAGTCCATACCAAGCCCAACTCCCTCCCTCCCTCTGTCGCTGTCTCTCTCTATGTATTTCTGTCTGTCTCTCATCAGGATGTAGCTTTTAGCTAATTTCCAGCACACCTGCCTGGTGCCATGCTCCCTGCCATGATAATGGAGTAAGCCTCTGAAACTGTAAGCAGCCATCCCCCAATCAAATACTTTTCTTTATGAGTTGCCTAGGTAATGGTGTCTTTCCACAACAATAGAACAGTGACTAAGACAGTGTGCCTTTGGTATTTTGCTGGCTTGTATGTCTGTGTGCCACATGCATGCAGTGCCCATAGAGGCCAGAAGAGGGCACTGAATCCCTGAGTTAGACCATTGTTAACTGGAATTGAACCTAAATCCTCTGATAAAGAACAGCCAGTGCTTTTAATCACTGACCCATCCCTCCAGCCCCTATATTCCAGTTTGTAATGATGGAATTGAAAAGTCTTTTTGAATCAACATTTAAAACAACCTTTTTTTTTCTTTATCCGAGGTACTAGGATTCAATTCAATGCTAGGTAAGTGCTCTGCTGCTGTGCAACACCCTCACCTATGATTTCCTATATACTAATAAGCATACAAAGTGATTTTTTATGCAAACAGCAAGAGGTTTTATTGCAGTTGTTTAACGAGCTAACCCCATGTTAGCTCGGGCCCTTCATCCATCCACTATGGCGGATGGCTAGGGAAAGACTCTGAGAAACCACAGGACAGAGATCTTATAGGGCAGCATAAGGGGAGTGTCTAGGGGTACCCACAGGCTCAGGATTGGTGTGCCTCCAGGCTTGGAGGGCTTGCCCTGTGTTGATTGGCCAACTGGTTGTTATGGCCCATAGGCCCTCCCAGGGTGGTTGCTATGCTCTGCGTGTCATTGCTGTGCACTTGTCCGTAAAGCACACCCAGAGCCGTAAAGCATAGCACTACCAGCTAACTTCTGATTGGTTCCTTGCCATGAGGCAGGGATCTGACCTCCTAGTGACAAGGCAAGGTCAGGCAAGCACATGTTAGGCTGCTATGGCTGCTGAAATGGGGAGCTGGTCCCTTCATTCCCCCATTTTCTTTTTGGAGATTCCAATCATGGAATTGCTGTCTCTCAGGTGTCCCCATCAGGGAGTGAGAGACATTGGCATCCCCTATGTAAGGGAGTTTATTTTGACTTAGCTTTTCAACCAGGGAAAATGGGTGACATATTCTTTCCCATGCTGCTTCCTGCTGACTTTGGGACACAGTTAGGGACCCAAGAAGGCTGAAATGCTAGTCAAAAGCAAAAAGGGAATTCAGGCAATGGGGAAGCAGCTTGTTGGCAGACTCTATTGCAGAGACAGGGGGTGTCCACATCAGCTGGACTGGTTCACATCCACAGCATGTCCAGGGCTCACTGTCTACTTAGGAACAGCCTGTAGTCAGCAACTGATACTCAGATGTGACTGCCAGAAGCAGAAACCTGTTTTAAGACATGTTTAAACTGGGAACAGAAGTTAAAACTTATTTATTGAAACCCAGAATGCAGAAAAAACAGATATCTGGATATCTGTTCAAACAGCAGGAACATATACTTTGAGTCCTAGCAAAAACTACAGATTTGGGCTAGAAGCATGTATATTTGTCTTCTGTCCAGAGAGCCAGGTATGGATTGGACAGAGGTGCCTTTGGCCTGATGAAAAGCCCTTTAAGTTTATACTTAGATGATAACCAAAATAAACCTAAAAACTTTGAGCTTGTGACTGAACAGTAGGTAGTCACTACTTTATCGGCTAACATGCTGACTATAGTCTTGAGGATCTGACTGCCTGATGCTGCCAAGCTGACAACCATTAATACTTTCAGATATCTGAGAAGAGTAAATTTTTACAGTTTCCGAATCTATTAAAAAGTGACAGGAGCCAGTCCAGATACAGTTAGCCATACCCAAGTCTCTCCATCAGCGTTGGAGGCAGAAGTCTCAAAGAACAGCAATCTTCATCAGACCTATAAGGTGAGAAGTTTTTTTGCCTGTGGAAGAGGGGCATGGAAAAGACTGACCTTGATTTATCTAGGCAAAGGAGGTGCAATCAATTTTCCAGTGTCCAGCAGTTTTGTCCATAGTCTGGGCCAGGTCCTGGCAGGCAGCAGGTGTCACGTTTGAGCATCTCGCTTCTGGTCAGCGTCGTTATCATCCAGGAACAGGAACTGGGATGCCCTTTTATCTTCTTTGGAGACTTTGGGTCACAGTCAGGATCTGGCAGTCTGTCTGATATTATAAACTTTCAAAATAACATTTTAAATGCCATATTCTGCAGGTCTCTGAAGCATTAGAGGTCTGTCTGTCTGTTCTAGTTACTTGCCTTAAGCACATAGGTGGCTAGGTAAAGCCTTATTTCTGTAAGTAATTAATTTTCAGTCTGAATGTAACTGGTTTTAACTTAGTAAAATAGTTAGAATTTAGCACAGTTGAATTTAAAACTGCATATTCTTTAAACAGTAGCTACATGTACACATTTTAGTTGCTTGCTTAAGCTTAACTTCTGAAAACATAAACTATATTAATTTGTATTTTTAATATCTTAGATTAGCAGCTTTTATAAAACAATAACTTTACATTGTCAGGCTTTACTTAAAAATGATTCTGAATTGAAACATTAACAAAAACATTTTAAAAGCACAAAAATTAATGTCTTTCTGTAATATATAGAAGCATTAACATTTTAAATCTTAATTAAAAAACTTGTTTATAAGATGGTACCTCCTAATTTCCATGTGGTCACCTTTAGTCAAGATGGCCGTCCAAGTATCTTTTTTCAACTTCAGCAAAATGGCTACCAGCCAGCCATGTGACCATCTTGCCACATGGCTGACTGCAAAATGGCGGTAACCTACACCATTTGTTTTAGCTGTATGCTTGTAACAGAACTTAGGTTATGTCAGGAAACAGAACATTTTAAAACAAGCATACATACATAATTTACTTGAGAAATAAAAAAAACTTTTTAACAAACATTTTTCTCTGACCTTTGACAACTTTCCTCTGACCTTCTACGACTTTCTTTTGTTAGACCCCCGAAAACTCAAGTATCCGGGGTCCCAGGCCACGTTCGAGGTCACCCCAATCACCAGGCGGATTCAAGAGCTTGCTGCAAACTGCACGAGGCTTTATTGTAATTTAACGAGCTAACCCCATGTTAGCTCGGGTCTTTCACCCACCCGCCATGGCAGATGGCTAGAAAAGACAGTTTGAAGCCTCTGCGTACAGATCTTTATAGGGCAGCATAAGGGGAGTGTCTAGGGATACGCACAGGCTCATGATTGGTGTGCCTCCAGGCTTGGAGGGCTTGCCCTGTGTTGATTGGTCAACTGGTTGTTATGGCCCATAGGCCCTCCCAGGGTGGTTGCTATGCTCTCTACGTCATTGCTGTGCGCTTGTCCATAAAGTACACCCAGGGTCGTAAAGCATAGCACCACCAGCTAACTTCCGATTGGTTCCTTGTCACGAGACTTTCTAGTGACTAACTTCTGATGGGTTCCTTGTCACGAGACAGGCATCTGACCTCTAAGTGACCAAGGCAGGTTTATGGCAAGCACGTGTTCGGCTGTTATGGCTGCCGAAAGGGAAGCTGGTCCCTTCACTTTGACCCTCTATAACTTCCTATATAACTTCAGTTCATTCCTCTGATTTCCTTAGACATTTCTAGACAGATTTCTCTTTCCCTTTTCCCTCTTTATTACTTTAGTCTCCTACATTTTCTCTCATTTCTCAGTCAACATAAAAATTCTTACCAAAGTCCTTCTTATAGTTTTTAATAACTTTAAGGCTGTTTCTTTAGAATGTCCGGATCAGACCAGATGGTTCACCTGCCCAAGCTCCATGTGCTCAGAGCAGGGACCTGGGGGGGTGGGCGATGCTGCTGGTAATCCCAGACCCTCTGCCAATGCAGGGGTGGGAAAGAGACCCCCCCCAGGTTTCCTTGCCCCAACATTCTGCACACCACGTGTGTGGAGCACGGAGAAGGCCTGGCAAATGGTGGCCTTGCAAGCCATGTGCTCTTGAAGGGACCAGCTCCCCTTTCGGCAGCCATAACGGCCAAACACGTGCTTGTCTGACCTAGTCCTAGACACTAGAAAGTCAAATGCCTGCCTCGTGACAAGGAACCAATTAGAAGTTAGCTGGTGGTGCTATGCTTTACGACCCTGGGTGTACTTTACGGACAAGCGCACAGCAATGACGCACAGAGCATAGCAACCACCCTGGGAGGGCCTATGGGCCATAACAACCAGTTGGCCAATCAACACAGGGCAAGCCCTCCAAGCCTGGAGACACACCAATCGTGAGCCTGTGTGTACCCCTAGACACTCCCCTTACGCTGCCCTATAAGATCTCTCTCTGCAGCGGTTCAAGCTGTCTTTGCTAGCCATCTGCCATGGCTAACATGGGGTTAGCTCGTTAAAAAAAAAAAACAATAAAGGCTCATGCAGTTTGCAGCAAGCTCTGGAATCCGCCTGGTGATTGGGGTGACTTCAGTCGTGGCCTGGGACCCCGGATACCTGAGTTTTCCGGGGGTCTAACACTCAGGGCAGGGAAACTCCTGCCGCGTGCTAGGACCTGCAGCAAGACAGCAGTTGGGGCAGAGAGAGCCCACTGGTGCAAAGTGATTTTAACATAAACATACCTGAAGCACACTTGATACAGCTGAGGCCTTTTTCAACGTATTACAAATGATTAATTTTACTATGGTTAGCAGAAAATGGAAAAAGAGAAGATAGGATTGTTGCAAAGTCACCCAGGTGGTAGAGAAGCAGGATTGCAGGAGGAGGGATTCCGTGTGCACGGAGATTCTGTATTCAGTAATGCAGAGTTTTAGATGGTGGTTAGGTAGGTTCATGAGAACTAATTGCTGGAGTGAACTGGAAGGGAACATTGCTTCAATAAGGACTACTTAGATGATGTAATGAAAAGAGAAAAATCTTGATTCTGTCTCAACAAATTAATTTTCATGCTTAATTCCTTCGCTCTCTGTTTTCACTCCTGTATTAAGAGGACATGGTAACCATTGGTAAGGAGCAGTGTAAAGTAATAGAATGAATGCATATAGTATCTAGCTAGCATTGTGGCCTTGATAAGTGGCAAGTATTCATGATGGACTGACCAAGTGTATGGACATTATAGGAACCAAAAATGATGGCAGACGAACCCCCCCCCCCAAAGAAAGAAATGATGGCAGAAAAAGAATGACAAAGAAAAAATTCTCCATGTGATTAGGTCTTCAGGTTGGCTCAAAGGTTGCTAGGGGAGTGTGTGAAGATTGAGAACCCAGGCAATGCAAAGTTCCCGCCTGAGCCACTGGGTGGCGCTTTCTGATCCACTGTGTCCCATATGCTCACCTGCCCCTGGTAGCAGCAGACTTCAGGTTCCAACTACTGTAGAAAACTGAGGCCAGTTTATCTTTCTGCCTTAAGGAATGGGAAAGTCCGAAAAAATACAGGAAAAAAATATTTGTAGATAACTCTATAGAGGGAGAAAATAAAAGTGAGCAGTCTGGAAAAAAGAAATAAAAAGTGCAGCAAAAAGGATAAATGCCTATAGAGCCTGGCAGTTTTCCTGAATTGGGAAGACTTAGCAGAGGTCAGGAAGGTAAGGGTCGATGGTCTTTGTGAGTCAGTATCAGAAAGGAGAGAGCTTCATAAAGAGAGTTTGGAAGAGTTGTAGAATTTCCCCCTTTTATACCTGTAGCTTTACATTGTTTGGGGGGATCTGGAGAGACGGCCCAGCTGTTAAAAAGCACTGGTTACTCCAGGTTCAATTCCCATCACCTGCACGGCGGCACACAGCTGTATGTAACTCCAGTTACAGCTGATCCAACAGCCTCTTCTGTTGAGGGCAATACACAGATATTCATGCAGACAAAATACACATAACATACATCTTTTTGTTTAAATTGGTTTTATGTAAGGTATAGAGTAGGATGCACAGAGATATTGATGGGATCACCACAGCCAAGCTAATGAACATCCATCCTGTCTGACATTTGGAGTGTGTGTGTGTGTGTGTGTGTGTGTGTGTGTGTGTGTGTGTGTGTGTGTGTGTGTGTAAAACATTTAACCTCTCCTAGTAAGTAGCCTAGGAGTAGTAAAGGTTGAGCATCTTCTAGGAAAAGGAAAATTGAAGTCTTACAAAATCAAAGGTCTGGGAATATAGATAAATGGCACAAGACCAGCCTAACATGTATAAGAGCCCAGGTTCAACCCCTAGTAACATATACACACACCCAGATAAAACAGATAGAACTGCCATTCTTCTTCCTGTCATCCTAGAACCCAGCCACCAGGACCAAGATTGGCACCCTGATTACATAGCCATCTTACTGGACAAAGGGACAATGTGATGAATGGCCTTTGTATTAGTTACCCAATTGTTGCTTCAATTAAACACTGGCAATAGCAACTTAATGAAGGTAGGGTTTGTTTTGTTTAATGTCCAAGGGTGTCGGCTGTTATGGCAGAGAAGTGATGGCGGCAGAATCTTGAGGCCCCTGGTCACGTTGCCCTTGCATCCAGGAAACAGAGAACCATGAAAGCCAAATCCCAGTTAGTTCCCCTTTGCCTTTGTGTTGAGTTCAGTGATTAGAGTGAGTCTTCCCACCTCACTGAACCTAATCTAGACTAGACTAGACGTCTCTCGAAGGCACACCTGGAGGCTTGTCTCCTACATGATTCTAGATCCAGTCAAGTTGATAGTCAATATTAACCGTCACAGCCCTCCAGGGTAATATGAAGGGAGGTTAAGGTTCCTGCCATAGTTTGAACCTCAAATGTCCTCACAGGGTCAAGTGTTGGCAACATTGTGGTGATATTTTGTTTGTGCTCTAACAAATAAAGCTTGCCTGTAGATCAGAGTGCAAAGTTAGCCACACTAGTTAGCCACAGAGGCCAGGCAGTGGTGGTACACACTTTTAATCCCAGCACTTGGGAGACAGACAGATTGATCTCTGTTAGTTTAAGGCCATCTTGGGCTACAGGAAATTGATCCAGTCTAAAAGAAAAACAGTTCACACAAAGGTGATCCCAGCACTAGGGAGATGGAGACAGAAAGGGTTATGGCTAGACAGAGAGAGGACTATAAGGCAGGAGAAGACCAGAGTTCAGGGCAGTCTGAGGAGCAGTCTGAAGCAGTCTGAGGATGCAGTCTGAGGACAGGATTGCCCCTTCAGTCTGAGGTAGAGGTAAGAGCTAGTGGCTGGCTGTTTGTTTCTCTGATCTTTCTGCTCCCCGTCCCTCACCCCCCAATATCTGACTCTGGCTTTTTATTAAGACTAAAGAGAGAACTTATGCTACACAACATGGTTGTCAGCTGACAAGCTTTTGGGCAGTGAATGGCTCGTGGCATCTCCTATGTCTTGAATGGATTGATTCCCTGATAGATCCATAATATGATGACATCATTGGGAGGCAGTGACAGTGGAGAGTGAAGTAACCAGGGGCATGTCCTGAGAGGAGGTCTCTTGCCCTTCTCTCTTCCCGGACACCATGATGTGAACAGCTTTGCTCTTCCATATTCTTCTACCATGATGTATACCTCAAGGCTGAGGAAGAAGAGGCTGAGTGTCTGTGGACTGAAAATGAGGCCAAATCAGCCTTTCCTTCTTTCAGGTTCTCTCAGGTTTTGGCCATGGCAATGTAGAAGTAAAATAATTCCCTAAAGGAAACTGATGGACAGCCAAGGACAGCAGGAATAAGCAAACACTCTTCCATCTTTTACTTCTTGATTCAGGATCTCACTAAGTTGGCTAGGCAGGCCTTCAAGTCCCCATATTCCTGTCTTAGCCTTTTAGGACCTGAAAGTACAGGTCTGTGTCACCAAGACTGGCTATAATGTTGTGTTGTACCACTTTAAATAGCATACAAAATAATGCATTTTGTTATGGCATTTTCACACACATGTATCATTGACATTGATCATATCCATCTGCTTTATCCACTCCTGTCCCTCTTTCTCCTCTCACAGATCCCCTTCCTCCTCCTCCTAGGCAACTTTTGTTTTGTTTATTGTTTTGTTTTGGTTTTTTTTTTTTTTTTTGAGACAGGGTTTCTCTGTGAAGCCCTGGCTGTCCTGGAACTCACTTTGTAGATCAGGCTGGCCTCTAACTCAAGAGATCTGCCTGCCTCTGTCTCCCAAGTGCTGGGATTAAAGGTGTGCGCCAGCACCGGAAAGTAAACTTCTACTGACTTTCACTGACACAAGACTTCCCCAAACAGAACCAGTGGCTGCCTTCTCTGTGTATGTACCTCCACGGCAGAATGTGCTGCCAGAATTACTGCTTAACTCCCCTCCCCCCAGGACACTGCATGTTGTTAATGGTTGCTGAGTTGCTCTGACAAGGGTGAAAAATCACCATGGGGAAGTGATATTCACAATGCAAGAACACTTGAGGACGGAGTTGTAGCTGAGGAAAGAGTCTTGGAGATGATCTGCAGCCATGAACTTTTTCCAGAGAAGATGCAGTAGTCATTATTTTGAGTCTTCTTGGTGTTTTAATCTTTCTTGTGCAACAGTATTCCTTCTCTACCGAGATAAGCAAGGGATTGGTCTTATTTATCATTGGAGAAGGAGATAAGATTTTTAATTAAATGGTGTGTCTTAAATTATCTAGTGGATATGGAGTGCAACTAAGCCAGAAAGAAATGAACTGTGCACACTCACAAGCCTAGCACTTTATCAAAAAGATTTACTGGACAAAGAGACTGTGAACAAACTAATCTATATCTCTGGGAGCTGGCTCTTCGGCAGAACAATTGACTGTAATCCATATCTAACTTGGGTTGGTTTTGTTTCCTCCAAAATGTTCCACATGTTTATCATTGGACCAAGACACTAGTGCAGTTCAAAGAAAGGAAAGAACATACTAAATATGTCCACCTCCAGGGAGTTTTCGAGACAGGGTTTCTCTGTGGCTTTGGAGGCTGACCTGGAACTAGCTCTTGTAGACCAGGCTGGTCTCAAACTCACAGAGATCCGCCTGCCTCTGCCTACTGAGTGCTGGGATTAAAGGCGCTCGCTACCAATGCCCGACAGTTTCAGAGTTTCTAATTTCATAAGAAATCTGTGCAGATCCATTTGGCTATTCAGAATGGCTAGAGTAATTATAAACCTGAAAATTACTTTTCTGCTGGGGGTTGGGGGAAGCGCCTTTGATTATATTGAAGAATTTCTTCAGCATCAAATGAACCCCAGAGTCAAATATTTCTGCATTTTAAAAATGTATTTAGCTCCCACCTGCAAAAGCCAGCCATTTGAAAAGCATCTCTTACTAGCATCCCATTTATCCTCTCCTTATCCATGTGGTAACAAGCTAAATAAAGCATTAATTTATGATTAAAGAGGGCTTCTTAATATAAACTGTTCAGATAGTGATACAGGAGCAGGGAGATATTTTAGAGGAATAGACACAGACAATCTTTTATAAGAGTTTCCAGACCTCAGCTTATCTTCCATGAAGACATTTGAACATGGAGTAATAGGTTTAGACGAGATTCATGCTAAATAAACACTGTAACAGGACCAAAGTAGTCAGCCCTGCAGGATGCCAGGCAGAAAGCCAATGAACCCCCAAACCCAAATATCTTGAGTTTTTGCTGGTTCTACTATTACCGGTATGTGATTCGTGGTTGTTTTGTGGAGACAGGGTCTCAGATATCCTGAGCAGTTTCCTTGAACTTCTGATCCTACTGCTTCCCCTCTCAAGCTGGAATTACAATCATAAACTACTACACCTGGCTCAGCAAGCACTTTTACCCACCGAGGTATCCTAGAAGCCCAGCATTCTTTTTTTTTTTTTTTTTTTTTTTTTTTTTAGGTTAGCATACAAAGTATTGGGTTTCATTATGACATTTGCATAACTATGTGTCACTATATTTTGTTCTCAATTGTTACCCTCTGGTTCCCATTCCCTCCAGCTAGTTGATGAAGGGTCAATTTATTTGCTCATCTATTAGTCTTTTGATTGGGCTTCCATTGTTTCTACATATATAATGCCCAAAGTATATTACCTGATTTCTATTTTTGGTTTCATTAAAATGGAATAGTAACTGAAACATCTAAGAAAGAAAATCAGACACAGAATCGACATTTTTTGGTTACTGTTTTAAGTCTTTGCTATGTTAGTTACATGTAAATAACAATTTGATATTTTGTGTGTGTGCAGCATAAACAGTTATGGGAGAACAAGGGTGACTAATCCTTGGCAGCAGCTCATGGCCACCATTACATCACTCACATTCCTCAGTCCCCCTACTACTTTGGCACAGATATGTCCCCATCTTCTACCTGACAAACATAAACACACACTTGTCCTGGAAGACCTTGAGTGCAAAGCCACACACCTCCAGGATCATGTCCAGCAGGAATCTGGTGTGTTCCGTGGGGTCCCGGCATGGGTTATGCCCCAGCTTGCTGATATTGTTACCTTGTAGCCCCTGTTGAGACCCATGCCATGAAGCAGCAAAGGGTGACGGATGCTGTTCTCCAATGGTAGCCATGACAGGAAGCTTGATTTCTTAGGTCATTATAAACCATTCAACTTAGTTTTCATAGAAGCAAATTATCACTTGTGTATTTCACTCATTTCTATAATATGTAACCAACTTATTTAATTTAAATAACAAGTAAAACAATGTTATGCAACCACTGTAGGAACCAAAGGAGCATGGAAAGCATTCAAAGCAAGGTGGGCAAGAGTCAGGCACACTCTGTCCAAAGATGCAAACACAGAGACTGTAAAGAGCTTTCACCAAGCTATTCACCCCATTTTTTCAGATCAGGAGACTGGGGCTTAGAAAGGTCGTTGTTTAACAAATGACTTTTATGAGAAGCTTAAACAGAAATATAAGGAAGTTTAACTCAACCACGTCAAGGTCAGAGAAACCTTGTACATAGTGATGGTGACTTGTAGGCCAGAAGAAAATCAGATATACGGACATACAAAACAGAGAAGGCAGGCAGTAAACCTCCAAAGCAAAAGAAACTGCAGTGGTATTTTGTTTATGATCTAACAAATAAAGCTTGCCTCAAGATCAGAGTGCAAAGCTAGCCACAGCTATAGAGGTCAGGCAGTGGTGGTACACACCTTTACTCCCAGCACTTGGGAGAGAGGCAGATGGATCTCTGTTAGTTCAAGGCCACCCTGAGCTACAGGAAATTAATCCAGTCTAAAGAAACAGAGCTCACACAAAGGAGATTTCAGCACTTGAGATCCCATGCTTTTAATCCCAGCACTAGAGAGGAATATAGGGAAGGAGACACAGCAGTCTCAGGGAGTCTGAGGTTTGATAGATGTCCCCTTTGATCTGAGCATTGGTAGAGATGAGAACTCTCTAGTGACTGGCCGCTTTCTTCTCTGATCTTCAGCTATAACCCCAATATCTGTCTCTGGGTTTTTATTAATACCAACTATTATTTGTGCTACAACAAACAAGAAAACCCACAAAAGAATCTGTTCAGTCAGCCTGCATAACTGAAGCCTGAGATTCAGGAAGTAGGGAATAGAGGTGTAGGAAGGAGATAAAGTGTGCTCAACGGTTTAAATTGACTTAAAGGATAGCAGGAGCCATGGGGTGACAACCAGATACGGATTATGTAAAAACCACTGACAACCCAGAATGAAGAATGAGATATCTGTGATATGAATGCAAGGAGTGATGAGGAAGGGCCTGAATGAGCAAGTGTTGGTGACATCCCCCTCATAGTGATTTCTTTACCCAGAGTCTGTGGGCCGTCAAATATTGCCAAAAAATAAGGTAGGAATATCTCCCAAGACATGCATGGCTTTTGGGATTGAACAAAATGGTCAACGACAGAGAAAATGTGGGATCAGGTGGGCCGTGCACTGATGGAGACACACCATTAGACTGGAAACTGGATGTTTATTAAGAGGCAGGTTAGCTCATCTCTAGCTAGTATTGGGGAGGGGGGGTCTCTGTAGGGGAATGGCCTCAGATTGAAGTCATCAGAGAGGAGAAAGCTGTGGTTGACACTTTCTGAACACAGCCAGTTTCCATACTCAACAGGGAGAATGTCTTGCCATTCACATGCGTCAGAGACAGTGGGTTCTTGACAGGGCTGTACTCATCAACAACAACACACACACACACACACACACACACACACACACACACACACACACACACACACACACTCAGGACTTTCCCTGCTCCGCAGAAGTATCACTACAGGGGTGTTCTTGATGACCCACTGTTCTCACATATTGAGTTACACTCATTAAGTGTAACTATCTCCATCAAGACACTAGAGTTGCAATGTGCTTTATCTGGAGCTCAGGATGTAGCTTAGTGATGAGTGCTCATCTGGAATGCACAAGGCGCCAGATGTGATTCCCAACACCACTACACAAATCACTCAAAAAATAGTCTCTGGCTGGGCATTGGTGACACACACCTTTAATCCCAGCACTCAGAAGGCAGAGGCAGGCAGATCTCTGCGAGTTTGAGGCCAATCTGGTCTACAAAGCGAGTTCCAGGACAGGCTCTAAAGCAATACATGGAGAAACCCTGTCTCGAAAAATCAAAAAAAAAAAAAAAAAAAAAGTCTCTGGAAATTAAAATAAAATCAAAAAGATATTACTTGAAATCTGACTGAGTCCCCAATGCGACATACTGTTCCCTACCAAAATCAAGTTCTAGAAGCTTCAACTACATTGCTGGCTAATGCTTGCAGTACTGTTGAATCCTCTGGGTGTATCTGTGAGAGCAAGCCAGTGGACAATTGTGTGGTACTCCACTTCCAGCACTGCTGCACTAAACACTGTAATTCTAAATGTGATCTGATAAAGGAAATACAAAGCAGAGAAGTAAAGCAGATGCTATAGCTCAGACAGTATGAGTTCATGATATAGTCTGCTTTAAAACAACAGCAAATATTATGTTCACAGAAAGGTCTAGAAACACAGCAGTCTCCATGACCACCCCTAGTGCTCCGAGATCAAACTCCAAGTACAATCTCTAATAAAGACAAACCAGCCCTCTTCCATGAAGTTGTTGCTTTCCAAGTCAAGCAGGAATGTACTAGATAAGCATAGATTATCTATCTAATCATGACGTTTTCCCTTTCCTTTCTACTCTTACTTTCTGTGCTGGTATTGTCAACTTTACATAACCCAGAGTCACCTGACAAGAGGGAACTTCATGGCCTATTGCCATGTCTGCAAAAGACTGTCTTGATTGATGAGTGATGAGAAGGTCTAGTTTAACCCTCTATAGTGTGTGGAGTCTTTTCTCAGCGGGGAGGCGGGGCTGTGTAAGAAAGCTAGCTGAGGCAAGCCAGAGAGTGAGCTGGTAAGCAGCATTTCTCCATGGCTCCTGCTTTCTAACATTTACTTCCCTCAATGATGAACTGTGACCTGGAAGCTGAAATAAGCTCCTCCCTCCCATAAGTTGCTTCTGGTCAGTCTTTATCAAAGCACCAGAAAGCAAACCTGAACACTTTCTAATTACATAGTAGGACAATTCTATATTTTGAACATATGAGACAAGGTTAGTAAAAGAACACATGACAAAATTTTATTTAGCTCTTTTGGGCCCTTATATTCAGATTACAGAAAATATTTTTTAGTATGCAAAAAAAATCAAATCTCTCTAAATGAAACAGCTAAAAATTTGGCTTGTTATCAAGCATAAGTGACATATTTGGCTTTTTAAAAAGTAACAAATACTTCCAATTAAGTTGTTACACAAACTGTTTTTTTCTCCTAGTCGCCTAACGTTCATGGACAGTCTGCGTCTATGGTACATGGCACATACACAGGCTTGATGATTAGTCAAGAAATACTGAAGAGAAAGAAAGACGATATTTGTGATTACATATAAATTACCCAATTTAACTAATGAGTCCACTTATTAAAGAAGTCATCCATGACCACACAGCACTATACCAATTGTTAAGTGCCATTCTCATTTTGATCCTATTCAAAAGCTGAGAAATAACTCAAAACTAGAATGTGGCCAGGTGTCTTGCCAGTCTGATGTGAATGTCCAGAAAGTATGACAGGAAATAAAGAATTCTCCTTTCCTTCAAGAAAACTTTCCAGAAGGAGGTGGGGGGCCAAGAAATCCACCAGCCTGTTTGGTGGCAGCTCGAGAAGGGGCAAGGCCAAGAATCTTCTGAATGTTCTGTAAAGAAAGCACAGTAAGAACTAATTTTAATATAAGCTATAAAAAGTGCTTACATCCATCTCAGCAAAGAGAACGCACACAAAAGTACTGTTGCCTGCAATAGGGTGACTGTCATTTTCTAAAACAATGAAGAACCTAACGGTAAGAGCTGTGTATTCTTGATGAGACCTGGGTCTGCTAATCCAAAGAAGATGACTTTGCTTATCTTCGAGACAGGGTTTCTCTGTGTAGCTCTGGCTATCCTGGAACTCACTCCATAGACCAAGCTAGCCTTGAATTCACAGAGATCCACCTGCCTCTGCCTCCCAAGTGCTAGGATTAAAGGCATGCACCTTTCCATCTTTTTCCTTATCTTAATTGTTCTTGCTGTGAATATTGTAACACAAATTAATAAAAAGACCCAGTGACAGATATTGGGGTTCAAGCTGAAGATCAGAGAAGCAAAGTAGCTGGCCACTAGCTCTCACCTCTAGCTCAGGCTGAAAGGGTGGACCCATGCACAATCTCTTCACCAAGTGTCAAACTGCTGCCTCTCCTCAGTGTGGCTAGAGAAGGAATGCCTCTCTGAGACCTTGCTTCTGTCTTATATACTTCCCTAATGTTGGGATTAAAGGTGTGAGCTATAATTCACATTTAGACTGATTCACTCGTGAAGATCTGAGTGGCCTCGTACTCACAGAAATCCGTCTACCTCTTAATTCTGAGTCCTAGGATTAAAGGTGTGTGTACCACCTCCTTCTAGCTTCTGGCTCCTGGGATTAAAGGTGCGTGTCTGGCTTCTAAGACTTTGCTTTTCTGAATCCTCAATTAAGCTTTAAGAAATCATAATATATCACTACAGAATATATGTCGATGTGATGATTTAACAAAGAAGCTGATTGGCCAATAACGGAATGAAATAAGGTTAGACAAGAGAGCCAGACTAGGACAATGCTGGGAGAAGGGTGGAGTCTGCAGTTGCCAGGCAGATGCAGAGGGAGCAGGAGATGAATGTGCCATACTAATAAAGGTACCTCTCCACATGGCAAAATGTAAATAAGGAATACAGGTTATCTTAAAATGTAAGAACCAATTAATAATAAGTCTGAGATATTGGTCAAGCATTTATAATTAATATGAGCCTCAGTATACTTATTTGGGACCTGCTAGTGGGACAGAAACTTCTGCCAACAGTATCTAATGCAACAAATAGGTTTTTAAAAAAATCTATTCAGTTTTGTAAAAAAGTACTGAAGTAGTCCTATAAAAAATATTTTTGAAACCTGGCGATGGTGGTATACTCCTTTAATCCTAGCACTTGGGAGGCAGAGACAGATGGATCTCTGTAAGTTCAAAGCCAGCCTGGTCTACAGCAGGAGTGCCAGGACAGGTTCCAAAGCTACAGAGAAACCCTGTTTCGAAAACAAAACAAAACACCAACAAAAACAATTATCTTCTGATTTCTTTTTCAAATACAATATTTAATTTAATTACATAACAACAGTAACATGTAAAACCAGCATAAACAGGTTTTGAAAAACAATGGACTTTTGGAGCAGACAGGCGTGGGTGTGCTAAAGAGCACTCCTGAACAGACAGCTGACTAAAAATCAATTGGCATAAGCTTTAACAAGAATGGAGAGGGCTGATGAGTGGGCAAAGGTTAAGTAAAGGCCAACTGTGACCCAGCATTTTTAAAGAAAAGACTTAGGGATTATCTCATTACTCAATTCCTTCATTTGCAATTTGAAAACACTAACCTTTGGAAAGGAATAATGGCTTCTCCAAAAATAAAAAAGCTAAATTAGAAACAGAGAAGTAGAGTGGGTGTGGTGGCACATATCTGTAATTCCACTGCTCAGGAGGTGAAGGCAGGAAGATCAAGAGTTCAAGGCTAGCCTGAGCCACATGAGACCCATTTCAAAACAGTTCTATTTTAAACCTATATGATTGATATAGGTTTAAATCTTAGTCTAGTGAGTTCTCTTCAGCCACACTTGCTATGTTAAAACTCTGTCTTGAGAACAAATGATATTAGGTGTACACAATTTCATACAATTGAACTACCTATCCCTCAACACTCCATTATCTGTTTCGATTAAGACACTGGGAGGCTGCCCAGATGTAGGCTCCTTTGGAAGTACATACTCCTTTAATCCCTTGTCAGAATATAATGAAGTAACAAATACAACTTAAAGGACTACCTTGAATTGTTTTTATCATAAAGCATTTAAATATACATAGCATACACTATAACTTATACTTTAATGAGAATTTTTAAATGAGTTAGGAAGACCAATCATTAGTAGGTCAAGCTAGAGAAAGAAATATCTGCATTTGTATTACTATATATTAACTTCACACATATCTATAAAAAATTAAAAACAAAAATACTGAACAAAACAGTGAGAAAACCAAACGATGTGCTACCAATTTCCAGGGTTTTTTGTTTTTGTTTTTTGAGACAGGTTTCTGTGTAGCCTTGGTCATCCTGGGACTTACTCTGTAGATAGGCTGACCTGAACTCAGACATCCACCTGCCTCCACCTCCTGAGTGCTGGGATTAAAGGCACATGCCATCATGTCTGACCAATTTCCAGTTTTTAAAATTTGGGCATTAAAAGCCAGGTGTGATGGCATATGCCTGTAATCCCAGCACTTGGAAAGTAGAGGCAGGAGAATTAGACGTTTAAGGCCACTTGGGATCTATAAGATTGTCTCAAAAAATAAAATTAGAAACAATAAAAATTGACAAGTATTTCCTGGGTACCTACAATGTTTTTAACATTAGGCTAAGGATTCTGTAAAATAAGAACAATTTGAAATAAGACATTAGAGAACACAGAATGATACCACATTTGTCCAGCCAACAAACATAGCAATACACTTCTAGACAAAATATACAAGGGCTCTTTACTTGGTTATTCAGCAGAGACGGGTCAATTAAATGAGTCCTTGTCATTTTCCAGAATAAAAACCAGTTTTAAAACTCTGATGGCTTTTAAATGACAGGTTTACTGAAACAAAGTAGAAAATGGAAAGGAAAGTAAAACCTATTTGGAGAGACAAGATACCGAATAGATAGATTAAGAGGTTCATGCTACCGTGGAGACCTTCACCTTTAGACTCTGCAGCAGTGCCAGCAAGTCACTCCATATTTTGTACTGCTCTCAACCTTGGCCACTGAAGCTTCCTTTTTCAGTGAGCAGGGGTTAATACAGAGACCCCGTAACTGGTCAAAGGGCTGTGACCACTGGTAGGCTGCCCATGCTCCAGTGTGGCCTTACACCCATTTACATACAGGTTGTACTCACTAGGCCTAATGGATTAGGAAGGAGGAAGGAAGGAAGGAAGGAAGGAAGGAAGGAAGGAAGGAAGGAAGGAAGGAAGGAAGGAAGGAAGGAAGGAGACACTAAATTGGGAGGAAACATCAGGGGTGAGTCTAGAGAAGTTAAAGTGAGGTACAGGGGCTAGATACACAAAACACATTTGTAACATATGATAGTCTCAGGAAATAAAACATATTAAGATGGGCATGGTGATGAATGCACTTGGGAGGCAGAGGCAGGCAGATCTCTGAGTTCAAGGACAGCCTGGTCTACAGAGCAAGTTCCAGGACAGTCAGGGCAACACAGAGAATCCCTGTCTTGAAAAAAACAAAACAAGTTTTGAGCCTGGCATGGTGGCCCTTGGAAACCAGCACTTGGAAACCAGAGGCAGAAGTATCTCTGTGAGTTTTGAGGCCAGCCTAGTCTATATAGCAAGCTCCAAGAAAGCTAGGACTACATAGAGAGATCACATCTTAAAACAACAAAATCCTTCAACAATGAGAATAAGCCAGGTGTGGTAACTCACACGTGTGATCCCACTATTCAGGAGGTAGAGGCAAGAGGACCCAGGAGTTCGAAGGCATCCTCAGTTACAAGTTCACCATCTTGGGCTACTTAAGACTGCCTCAAATCAACAACAGAAAGGATGAATTAAAGGTATTTTCAGGCAGGGGAATCAGACTCCCCTACCCCCAAACGCCTTTAAACCCAGTACTAGGAAGGCAGAGGCAGGTGTATCTCTATGAGTTCAAGGTCAGCCTGGTCTACAAAGCTACACAGAGAAACCCTGTCTCGAAAAACAAATAAACAAACAAACAAAAAGATATTTTCAGATAAATGAAGATTTCAAATTTGTTACCAACAAACTTGTACCATAAGAAACACAAGAAGGGGGCTGGAGAGATGGCTCAGCAGTTAAGAATATTGGCTGCTCTTCCAGAGGTCCTGAGTTCAATTCCCAGCAACTACATGGTGGCTCACAACTATCTGTAATGAGATCTGGTACCCTCTTCTGACATGCAGGCATGTACGCACACAGAACACTATACATAATAAATAAATCTTTTAAAAAAAATACAAGAAGGAAACAGAACAGAACAAAACAAAATAACCTGAATCCCTGAAGAAGTCAGATATAGAAGTCAGGTGTGAAATTATTCCTGTTTGCAGATGATGTGAGCCCATACTGAGAATTCCCAAAGTATTCCACTGGAGAATCCTTAGAAGAGATAAGCAAGGGTGCCCAGTGGCACAATGGGCTAGCTCTCTGTACTTACAAACAAATGGTTAACAAATTCAGCAAATTAGCAGGATACAAAATCAACGTATAGAAATCAATAGCTTTTCTGCTGGGCTCTACAAGAGCTAGTTCCAGGTCAGCCGCCAAAGCCACAGAGAAACCCAGTCTTGAAAAACCAAAAAAAAAAAAAAAGAAAAGAAAAAGAAATCAATAGCTTTTCTATAATAGCACTGAGAAAGAAATTAGGAATGGAATTCATTCTTTTTTTTTTTTTCTTTTGGTTTTTCGAGACGGTTTCTCTGTGTAGCTTTAGAATCCTGGCACTTGCTCTGGAGACCAGGTTGGTCTCGAACTCACAGAGACCTGCCTGCCTCTGCCTCCTGAGTGCTGGGATTAAGGCGTGTGCCACCAACTCTCGGCTCATGTGAATCATTTTAACCCTCAGACTGAAAGTTGTCTGATGCTCTGAACAAAGTCAGCTATTGCATGAGACTTTAGTCTGTCTTATTTTTAGGCTCCATTCTCCCAGGTCCCACTGCCACAAGAGTAGTAAACACCCTTGAACTGACAAAAGGCATTAATACATGATAGAGAAATGAAACTGGAAAGAATGAAGTCACTATACTTTAGACAGATAAAATGAAGAAAACACAGAGCTCAAGAATGGGGTGTGGGGGCTGGAGATGGTTCAGCAGTTAAGAGCACTGGCTGCTCTTCCAGAGGACCTGGGTTCAATTCCCAGCACCCACATGGCAGCTCACAACTGTCTGTAATCCCAGTTCCAGGGAATCTGACATCTTCACAACAATGCACATAAAATAAAGTTAAATAAATTTAAAAAGAATGGGATGTGGAAGCCATACCTGATTTTACAATTCCCCTCATCCCTAAAGTCAGTAATCTAGATTTTCAGACATTTAATACAGTTGTAAACAATGCTAGAACCCTAAAATGAGCTGGGCAGTGGTGGCTCATGCCTTTAATTCCAGCATTCAGGAGGCAGAGGCAGGGGGATGTCTATGAGTTCGAGACCAGCCTGGTCTACAAGAGCTAGTTCCAGGACAGCCTCCAAAAAAGCCACAGAGAACCCCTGTTTCAAAACAACCCCCCACACACACACACAAAAAAAAGAACTCTAAAATGAGCAACTGAAAACTCAGTAGTCCGGATAAGTGTTCCCAGAATAACAGAAGTAAAGCTAGTTTGAGCAGTGACAGAAAGGAAAGCTACACACATTGAATAAGGGGTGTGGATACTCACTTGCCGAATTGACATAGTACAGAGAATATACAGGAAGATGAAGGAGCAGTCTGTGGTGTCATCTCCCAGCAGGTTTCGATGAGACAATCCTTGGATGTAAGAAAGAGGAGTGAAGGGGAGCTTTGCCACCACTCTACCATCAAATCTAAAACGGAAGAATAAGCAAAGAACTTTTAGAAAAAAAATGTGGGCACAAGTAGAACCTTTTGACCAAGGCTGAAAGTGCAGTCACTTGAGAAAGAATCCAGGCTAATCAGTGCTCTCTAAACAAGTGGTTCTCCATGCTTCTGTCTGAAGAACCTGTACAAACTCACATTACAGAGGACCCAAAAGACTAGTGTGTACATTATAGCTATTAATATATGCTGTATTAGAAATTGAACTAAGGGCTGGAGAGATGGCTCAGAGGTTAAGAGCACCAACTGCTATTCCAGAGGTCCTGAGTTCAATTCCCAGCAACTACATGTGGCTCACAACCATCCGTTATGAGATCTGGTACCCTCTTCTGGCATGCAGATATACTTGGAAGCAGAATGTTGTATACATAATAAATAAATAAAATCTTAAAAAAAAGAAATTGAACTAAGCTGGGCGTGATGGCACACCCCTTTAATCCCAGCACTCAGGAGGCAGATGTAGATGGATCTCTGTGAATTCAAGGCCAGCTTGGTCTACAAAGTGAGTTCCTGGACAGCCCAAGTTGTTACACAGAAAAACCCTGTGTCAAAAAACAAAAACAACACAAAAGAAAAGAAAAAGAAAGGAAAGGAAGAGAAAAGAAAAGAAAAGAAAGAAGGGGAAACTGGAGAAATGGCTCAGCAGTTGCCATCACTTGCTTCTCTTCCAGGTGACCAGTGTTCAGTTCCCATCACCCACGTCATAGCTCACAAGAGTCTGTAACTCCGGTTCCAAGAGTTACCTTACCTCTGCAGACATCAGAGGTGCACACATGCAGGCAAAACACCTATATATGTATCTTCTTAAGTAGCAAGAAACCTGATATATGTTAACATGCATATAAATGAAAAGTAATTTTGGGGGGGCCAGCAAGATGGCTCCTTATGTAAAGGTGCCTATTGCCAAGCCTAATGACCTGAGTCCCATCCTGGAACCCACATGGTGAAAGGAGAGAACCAACCCCTGCAAGTTGTCCTCTGACTTCCATATAAGCACCTCAACACACATAACTGCATCCCCAACATATACACACACAAAAAATTTTAAAGCTTTAAAAAAGGCAATTGGGGAGCCGGGCGTTGGTGGCTCACGCCTTTAATCCCACCACTCGGGAGGCAGGGGCAGGTGGATCTCTGTGAGTTCGAGACCAGTCTGGCCTACAAGAGCTAGTTCCAGGGAAGCCTCCAAAGCCACAGAGAAACCCTGTCTGGAAAAAGAAAAAAGTACTTTGGGGGCTAGAGAGATGGCTCAGAGGTTAAGAACACTAACTGCTCTTCCAGAGGTCCTGAGTTCAATTCCCAGCAACCATATGTTGGCTCATAACCATCTATAATGAGATCTGATGCCCTCTTCTGGCTGTATACATAATAAATACATAAATCTTAAAAAAATTTTTTTTAAAGTACTTTAGGTGAAAATGTATTCTAAAACAAAGAACTAGTAAGAAGAGGGACATGTTTTAACTTCCAAAATCTAATGTTTGGTTTCATAAGAAATAGTTGGGTTCACAATTCTCTCAGTGTTTGGGGTGATGCGGTATCACACAACATGACAGTCTAGAAAACTCCATAGCACACTTGTAGGCAATGAAAGTGAAAGTGAGTAACATCTTAGGAACACCATGAAAACTCTCCGACTGCAACGATTTCTTTTCTCCCCTCCTTTCCCCACTTCGTGTTTTCAAGACACAGTTTCTCTGTGTAGCCTGGCTGTCCTGGATCTCCCTCTGTAGCCCAGGCCAGCCAGAGCTGTTATCAGAGAAACCCTGTCTTGGGAAAAAAAAAAAAAACTAGACAAGGTCTTGATATATTCCAAATTATCCCCAAATCTACAATCTTTCTGCTTCAGCCCCAACAATTCTCCTGCCTTCCCCTCCCCTAAAGCTCCTCAGCAAAGTCTTACCTATAATTGATTTTTTCCCCCAGAGGGCTAGGAGATTTTATGAGGAATAGCTAAACATTGTGTCCAATCTAATAAAGGAAAGAGTTGGGGCAAGGTAGATTGTTTCCTTAAGTAACTTGAACTTTGCAGATCCAGAGCAGGGCTGCTACTCGGGAGTAGGGGTACAGGGAAGCCTATTCCGACTCAAAAAAGGAGCTATTTTCTTCTTAAATAACAGAGTCTAAGTTAGTGTAGGGCGACCCTAGACGACCTGCCTCCACCTCCCAAACGCTGGGACTTCAGGCGTGTGCCACCAGGCCCAGCTTATGCAGTCCCAGGCAGGCAAGCAAGCACTCTACCAACTAAGCTATATCCCCAGCCCCAGGAATTATTTTTCAGATCCTAAAACCTACTCACAAAGTATGGCCTCTCATGAAACATTAAGCTCCTCTTATAGAAATAAAATTTGGAAATTTAACTGCTAGAGCATTGTCAGCAGCTTTCTAGTTCTAACATTTTATTTCCACTTTATGAAATCTACTTTATGAAAAGAGAAGCAACTTGGAAAAAAAGCGCTCTCTGGGGCTGGAGAGATGGCTCAGAGGTTAAGAGCACCGGCTGCTCTTCCAGAGGTCTTGAGTTCAATTCCCAGAAACCACATGGTGGCTCACAACCATCCGTTATGAGATCTGGTGTCTTCCTCTGGCCTGCAGGCATACATGCAGGCAGAACATTGTATACATAATAAATTTTAAAAAATCTTTAAAAAAAAAAAAAGAAAAACAATAATGTATATGAGAAAAAAATTGAGGCAAAATAACAACTGTAAATATGGATAATAGACATGTTATTCTTTTTTTTAAAGATTATATATATATTATGTATACAATATTCTGCTTCCATGTATATCTGCACACCAGAGGAGGGCACCAGATCTTATAATGGATGGTTGCGAGCCACCATGTGGTTGCTGGGAATTGAACTCAGGACCTCTGGAATAGCAGTTGGTGCTCTTAACCTCTGAGCCATCTCTCCAGCCCAGATATGTTATTCTTATAACTTTATTTTAACTTTGAAATTTTGTTTTTCTTTCTGCCACTACTTTTGAGAGAAGATTTGACTATGAAGTCTAGTAGACACGTTTCAAATTCAGAATACTATGGCTTTAGGTTTCCGAGTACAAGGCTATAACTTTGAAATTCTGACAAATGAAATATTACTGAAAATCTTATGCTCACTTGTATACAAACATAGAATAACATAGAATATAAAAGGTTACTCACATGGAATTAAACATTCCCATTAAGGCAGTAAAACAAAAGCCAATTGCAAACATGGATTTCATTCGTACCTACAAGGAAAACAAACAAATACATGGTCATTTCACACTAAAGGAAAAAAAAATAGTAAGGCCTACTACAAAAATTGAAGTTTCAGAGCAAGTTCCAGGGCTACACAAAGAAACCCTGTCTCCAAAAAAAATAAGGAAGGAAGGATGGACGAACCAACTGACTTAAACACAATGTATTTGATGCAAATAGGACTTCTGTTAAAAAAAAAAAAACAGCTTATATGGTTCACGTGAAGTTATACTCTGGGCTCTACTCTTACCATTGACAGATCTCTATTGTTGTTCTTTAGTTTCTCTTCTTGTCTCTCTGAAAAGAATTAATAAACTGGTTAACACAAAAGTATTAAACACAGCATAATTCTTGAATAAATTACCACTGTTTGGAGATTACAAAAGCATTTTGTTTCAATATCACTCAATAAAATGAAGTGAATACATGGTTTGTTACTTATTTTATACTAACAGAATGTTTAAATATAGCAGTGCCAAAATATTTCTATTTAAATAAAAGTGCTATAAGTGGTGCTCACAGATTGGTGGTAACAAACAGCTGTCTGACTGGACTCAAAGCTCACTAAACAAGAGGGAAATCTTGCTTAGAAACCTAGCCAACTTCCTGGAGGTAGTGAAATCATAGAAAAGACTCCTGGGGCTAGAGAGACGGCTCGGCAGTTAAGAGCACTGTTATTCCCAGCACCCACATGGAGGCTCACATAATAAAAGCTTGAAAAAAAGAAATAAAAGGGGGCTAGAGAGATGGCTCAGAGGTTAAGAGCACCGACTGCTCTTCCAGAGGTCCTGAGTTCAATTCCCAGCAACCACATGGTGGCTCATAACCATCTATAATGAGATCTGGTGCCCTCTTCTGGTGTGTGTGTATATATATATATATATATATGGAAGCAGAATGTTGTATACATAATAAATAAAATCTTTTAAAAAAAAAAAAGAAAGAAAGAAAAGAATCTACTATCACCACTTTGGTAGACCAGCATAATTCCTTACTATGCTCTAAATCTTATCCTTATATCCACAGGTAAGTGTAGCCACCACCCTCATCTAAGAAGGTTCTCTTTATAACAAATGGAGATAACAGAAAACCACAACTGGACACAAAGCAGAGATCTACAGATCGTGCAGAATCCATCCCAGTGACTACATCTACATCACAACTCCTGCATCTATGCTCAGGGAACATCACAAAAGAGGGAGAAAAAGGATTGCTTATAAGAGCCAGAATACCAGTAAGTCTGCTGTGAAACAGCCTCTCCTAGAAATGGCTGCATAAAGAGGACCAGATCCATGGCAGTATTAATAGACATGGGAACATGGAAGGGCAAAAATTTCACAGGGTTCCACCCCTAGACAAATAACTATAGACAATGAATGACTGCTGGGAGAGGGAGAATTGGCCTTGCTCAGTGATGTGCCTCCTTATTGATTATCCAATACAAGGTAGTCAGCCTTGAAACTGTATATACATAAACAATACACACACACACATACACATGCACGCACGCACGCACTCGGGCTCGAGAGTGCATATGTAGTAATAATAATCAAAAGGATAAGAAGCTATCGATTTGACCATAGGGGCAGTTATGGGAAGGGTTTGAAGGAGGGCATTTGGGAGGGGCTGGAGAAAGGAAGGGTAAAGTGATACAGCTATTTAATTAAAAATATATTAAAAAAAAAAAGATAAAAAAAACTTAAGTTTTATTTGGGTTACTATCTCACCTATCTTCTTTTTTTGTTGTCGACCAGCTGACTCTGTTATAGTTTCCTTCTTCTTTTCTACTGTAAACATAAACACAAAAAACTCTATATATTAAAAGGATGCTTTATCACAGGTGAATTACAAGAAAGTTACACTGACAAAGAACTGTGCCCTAGCAACATTTTTATGCTAGTAAGTAGAAACAAGCAACAAAGAAATCTATGACCTTTTTTTTTTTTTTAAGAGTTGGATTTCCCTGCTAGAAGCACAAAGTCAACAAGGTAAGAAAATCCTGGAAGAGAGTCATGTTTGTGAAGGTAATTATAATAAATTTGGTTTTAAATATGGTGAGCTACCATTATCAACACTGAATAAAGAATGGTGAACTGTAATTTTAAAAGTCTAGGCTTGAAAACAAAAGTCTGAGTTTAGTCTCCAGTTCTTTGTTTTCTTGTGATGTAAGTCTATCATTAACTTTCTGCATCTCAATCTCCTGTCCCATAAGGCGGAGACATTTATGTAATCAACCACAGTGGTTACCGTGTGAATCACTGCTGAGGGTTGAACTCAAGGCTTTGGGCATGCTAGGCACAAACTCCATCATAGAACTATACTCCCAGCCCCTCAAGGAAGATAATTTAGGGGGTAAGAAATGGAAAGAGAGCTGAGGAATGCACCTCAGTTGGTAGGGTGCTTACTTATCACTTGCAAAGCCCTGAGTACAAACCCCAGCAATCCTAGCAGTTAGTAAGCAGAAACGGGAGGATCAGAAGTTCAAGGTTAACCTCAGCTACATAAAGTTCAAAGCAAGCTTGACCTACATAAGATCCTGTCTAAAATTTTTTAAAAAATTTTTAAAAATTTTAAAAAATTTTTTAAAAAAAGGGGTGGGGGAACACTCATAAAACTTACAAAGATGTAAGGAAATGAGAATAAAGCTAATTGTAGGAATTCTAAGAAATCTAGCTAGCTGTGGTTGTCAATTGTGGATGGCTGAAATTCCATCATTTGGAATGCAGAGTCAGGAGAATCACTTCCAGATCTTCCTTAGCTACATAATGAATTCAAGACCAATCAGAACTAAATGGGACTCCACCTCAAAAAAAAAAAAAAAAAAAAAAAAAAAAACACCAGGCATTGGTGGCGCACACCTTTAATCCCAGCTCTCGGGAGGCAGAGGCAGCAGGATCATTGTGAGTTCAGGCCAGCCTGGTCTCCAGAGCGAGTGCCAGGATAGGCTCCAAAAGCTACACAGAGAAACCCTGTCTTGAAAAAACAAAAAATAATGAAAATAATAATAATACTGGATACCAATTGTGCCTATAAAGAATCATTCAAGGGGCAGTGGCGGCACACACCTTTAGTCCCAGCACTCAGGAGGCAGAGGTAGGTGGATCTCTGTGAGTTCGAGACCAGCCTGATCTACAGAGCAAGTTCCAGGACAGGCTCCAAAGCTACAGAGAAACCCTGTCTGGGGGAGGGGGGGGGGAGGGGGGGGGGGAGAAGAACCATTCAAAGTCCCAGTAATTGGAGAGCTGAGGTTGGAGTATCATACATTTGAGGCCTATTTGGGCTATATATGTTAAGTTGGTACCCTGATGAATTTTTAACCTTACTTCAAAAGCAGTGAATTTTACCTATTTTAATAATTTTTTCAAAGTTTTTCAACTTTCTCAACCAACTGAAACTTGGCTTCCCTAAAGGGTACCACTCACATGGACATTAGTCATATGGCCTGGTCATAATTCTCCAAACACAACTTACACAGTAAAATCTCCATGTTTACCAATGTGATTTCTCCTTTACCTAGAATTTTCTCCCCCTAGCTTATTTTCTATCTACATTTTCTATCTACATTCTAACTTGCCCACAAGGGACTTTATGACCACCTGTGTCATGAGGCCTTCACAACACATTAGGACCTCTTCTTTGGCATGAAGACTGCACACATATCTGCCATGACTCCCTTCCCTCTTTAGTTTCTCCCCCCACCACCCTGACGCAGGGTCTCAGTATGTAGCTCTGGCTAGCCTGGAATTCACTACATAGACCAGGCCTGCCCTATCTCTGAGTGCTGGGATTAAAGTGGAGCTCCACCACACACGGATTCCTTTCGGCTTTATTAAAGACACTGCCCAACGGAGAGTGGGTAGCACATGCCTTTAATCCCAGCACTCAGGAGGCAGAAGCAGGCGAATGGTACAGAGCAAGTTCCAGGACTCGCTCCATGGCTACTGAGAAACCCCGTTTTGAAAAACAAAACAAAACAAAAAACCCGTAACAAAAGTCTTCAATATCTGTTTTTACCAAGTTGCATTATGGTTTTGTTATGGTTATGTGAGGCTGATCAACCTATGTAGCCCACCATGGCTTGGAACTCACAATCTGTCTTGATTTCCTGAAGGCTAAGATTTCAGCGTGTGCCCAAACCAAGTACACGGGACTATTCCTGTATTCTTATTATTAGTTGGTGCTCCTAAAATAGCGTGAACACACACTCAATGAACTTCACGTGTTGAAACTACCAACCTGTGTCATACTCACATTTTTTGCTTTGTTTTTCCACTTCTGCCTTCAGTCTCTTGTACTTGTCTGTCCTGTAAACCAGGACCCAGGTTATGCCTACAACATGAAAAGGGACGTGCTAGTGAGAAATTATTGGAAAGGTCACGACAAACTGTCTTTGTGACTGACGGAGCCAAGAGGATTTCAACATTTTGCTCTATACCAGTAATTAACTCTTTCCAAAGTCAGATCAAAACACTTAAAAAAAAATGTAACCACAAATACGTCAAAGGAAATCGGATTCCACACTACCCTCTCGCTTCTCTCCAGGAATCGCCCAGGATTTTTTTTTTTTTTTTTTTTTTTTTGCCACGGACCACGCAGGCCACTGGAAATGGGGCTCCCCATCTTTCCTCAGGGGGCCCGAGGGACCCCGGCGCCCTTCCACCCCGAGGCTAAGGCAAAGTCCAAGAAACAGGCGCTCACCCTCGGCGAGCAGCGCGGTGCACACGGAGATGAAAACGATGAGCAGCGTGTCAGCAAACATGGTGCTCATCTCGCTCGTCCGTCCCCGCGCTCCCACCCTGCACGGGGGAAGCGCTCCAGGGCCAGCAGGAGAGACCTGGGAGACGCTTGGCGGGACCGACCCCCGAGGAACACCACAACTTTGACAGCGCGCAGGCTGCACTTCCGCTTCCGGGACACTGACCCGGAATTGCAAGTTTTCCCTCTGGCTGGGCGGCCACTTGTATTGGAGGAGAGCGGCCCACGCGTCTCGGAGGCTGATGGCGCGCGCGCTCAGACCCGGTCTCGCGAGAGATGAAAGCGCCGTCCTCCCCTGAGGACCGCAGCGGGGTTGTCTGCGCCTCGAGTCGGATCGACAACGTTTCTCGGCACCAGAGTCCTGTCGTTTGGCGTCTGAATGTTACCTTCAGCCCCGATCTCCGTGGCCAAAAAGTTAGGCTAACAGGCGCCGAACGCCAGGCGTTGGATGCTCGCCCCCAGTGGCGGAGCTGGGCGCGCGAAGATGAGGTGGCAGTGACTGGTCGCTGGTTAAAACAAGCCTTTATTACGCCGGAGGCAGGACCGTGTCTGCACGCTGGAAGCGTGGCCGGCCTGCTGCGGGGCACCGTCGACTGGAAAGGGACGGAGACGTTGGGTTCGAGGATTAGAAGAGGTCTTACAGAAAGCACAGAACTTTCTAGGCCAAGTGAAGGGGGAAACGGTGTTTGAAAATAAATGCGTGGTGTGTAAAAGAGCAGCAAGTAGAACGTCTCGAGAGAGGGTCACAAACTCCAACGTCCTCCGTGAGGGCCTGTAAATTACCCTGTGCAAGCCGGGCCGGATGAGAGCACTCGGTTTCTCCGAGAGGAGCGTTTGTTTAGGTCCCAAACAAATGGTCCTCCTTAGGAGAACCAGCTCCTGGTTTCTCTGGGCAGGCGTGTTTGCTTTGAGACAGGATTGCACGGTGTGGCCCTAGCTGATGACAGAGATCCACCTGCCCCAGCCTTCCATGCCAGTCTGTCATTGGTTCCTTCAAATTCACTGCGCAGGATTTATAAATCTTCCGTGACATTAGTTTAAAATTTTCTCTTCCCTTGTACTTAGCAGCAGCCTTCTAACAGACGCGATTGAGTTCCTGTGTGTTAGGAGCAGTACTGGGCACTGTAGGGTCAGAAGGATGGATTAAGGTAATATTCCCCGGGGCCAGAGAGATGGCTCCGCGACTAAGAGCTCTAGCTAACCTTCCAGAGGACCTGGATTCAATTCTCAGCACCCACAAGGCAGCTCACTAATGTAATTCCAGTTCCAGAGGATCTGACACCCTGACACAGACATACATGCAGGCAAAAACACCAATGCACACAAAATTTAAAAAAAAAAATTAAAGATATTATTCCTTGGTTCCAAAATTCCCCAGGGAAGTGTGTGCTAATAATAAGATACAATAGATATAATAGAGTTATTCTTTTCTTTTCTTTCTTTTTTTTTTTTTTTTTGGTTTTTCTTTTGGTACAGGGTTCCTCTATGTAACCCTGGCTATCCTGGAACTCACTCTGTAGACCAGACTAGCCTCGAAATCAGCGATCCACCTGCCTCTACCTCCGGACTGCTGGGATTAAAGGCATGTGCTACCACCGCCCGGCTAATAGTGTTATTCTTAAAGGGTTGAGAGCAGGACTGGTTCTTCTTGGAGGATTTAGAAAGGTTGCATCTGAGCTCAGTCTTGATTTGATTAGTAGTTCAGACAAGGGTATGTTTTTATTCAATCTTGTACATCACCCAAGGTAAATGTTGAGATACAAGAAGGTGACCTTTGGAATTTGCCAGATTTTCAATTCTGGCTCTGCTGCTTGACAGTGGTTTTTGAATATACTGTTTAACACCTTTGAGCCTCAGTGTTCTGTAAAACGGTAATGACACCAACTGCACAAAACCATTATGACACTTGAATGAGAGAGAGTATATACTACACAGCATTTAAAGCTATGACTGGTGCAGAATTCATCAAGGTGAATATGATGCTGATTGTATACTACGGAAGCAGTCTAATTAAACCACCACACTGTAGCTAGATGCACCACCTTAGAATTATGAAAAACGAAGTGTCAGACTCAATGAAATGGGTCTGGAGACATGACTCTCTAATTAAAAACACTGCTTTTGCAGATCTGGGTTCAGTTCCCAGCACCCACATAGAAGCTCACAACAGCTTTAACTCCAGTTTCATATGATCCGGCACCATCTTCTGGCCTCTGCAGGCATTAGGCATGCACATTTCTAGGGGCAAAAAAAAAAAAAAAAAAAAAAAAAAAAAAAAAAAGAACAAAAACATTCATGCATATAAAATAAAAATAAACCAGGTGTGGTCATGCATGCCTTTAATCCCAGCACTTGGGAGGCAGGGGATTAGGGAGTTTGAGGCCAGTCTGGTCTACAGAATAAGTTCCAGAATGGCCAGGGCTACACAGAGAAACGTTGACTAATTTAAAAATAAATAAGCTAATGAAAGGAGGACTGGAGAGATGGCTCAGCAGTGGTTAAGAGCACTGGCTGCTTTCCCACGGGATTTGGATTCAGTTCTCAGTACCTACATAGTTGCTGTTACAACTGTAACTCCAGTTCCAGGGGATCCTACCCCCTCTTCTAGCTTCCCAGGGCAAAGACAGTTGGTGCATATACATGCAAGTTAAACACCCAGACACAATTTTTTAAAAACTGTTTGATCAGGGTTGGAAAGATGGCTCAGAGGTTAAGAGCACTGGCTGCTCTTCCTAGAGGTCCTGAGTTCAATTTCCAGCAACCACATGGTGATTTACAACCATCTATAATGAGATCTGGTGCTCCCTTCTGGTATACAGGAATACATGCAGGCAAAAGGCTGTATACATAATAAATAAATCTTTTTTTAAAAAAAATGTTTGAAATGAAATGGACTGATAAAAAGCTTTTCAGGTATTACTGGGTAAACAGCAGGTGCTAAGACACTTATTAGAACAATGATGTAATGTAATAGCACTGCAGATTATTAACGAACAGTCTTAGTTCAAATAATGCTTTCCCTACAGCTTTTACAGATAGTATTTAGATTTAAAAGTTTTTCACCTGGAAACCATTCTCCCAGAGCTCATTGTCCTGCCCCAGTCTCTAGGACTGCAGCATGCCTTTGTCTGTGACTTCCTTTATCCTCGTAAGTAATATCTAGTATTGTTGGTGATAGCTAGTACCCTCCTTATTTGATATTTGCTTCCTGCTGTGTTACCACCTGCTGTGTTACCATTGCCTTCCTGTGGGAAGTAGGCACTAACCTTCAAATGTTCATACATTATTAGTAGAATTCGTAGTACTATCCTTTAAACAGTGCCAGACTAGCTGTCATAAATGAAATACTTCAAGAGAATTATCTCTATTTATACTCAGGTATAAAACAGTATGGGTACTAGGTTTCAATCTTAGCCACTCTTTAACTGGTTACTTTTGCAAGTTATTGACATTTAATTTCTCTGAGCATTTTGAAAACAAAAATCTGTTCAATGGGAGTAAAATCCCTTCATTTAATAGTTACTGTGAGGGTATGTAGGATTAAGTACAATGTTCTGAATTCAGAAGAACTACTTTCCTTCAAATCTAGAGCCACTGATGAACTAGATATTTAGTTGTAGGCAGCTAATCACCCAAGTGTAATGAAGGTAAAATGGAATAATGGTTATGCTAGTGCCTAAACCCAAATGTTTTATTTATTTTACTGTAACATAAAAATTGGCTATACTTGGTGGCACACACTTGTAATCACACCTGAAAAAGACTAGCCTTGGATATGTAGAGACCCACTTTCAAACAACAACAACAACAACAAAGAATTACTATACCTGCTAGGCATAGTGCCACAAGTCTTTAATCACAGCAGTGTCGTGAGGAGGCAGAGGCCAGCCTGGTCTACTTAGTGAGTGCCAGGCCAGCCAGTCAGGGGTATATAGTGAGACCCTGTCCAAAAAAAGAAAAAGACTTTATTCTGCCTGGTCTATAAATATAATTGCAATTTATTGCTAATGATTGCTAATGGTGTTATTGGTTTTTAAACCACTGAGTACATAACCCTTGGACTGACATTTTATTCATTAGGCCAAAATGAGCTTGTATATTTTTCCCCAAGTATAAAATTTTTTTCCTGCCTTCAATGAGTAGCACCACCATCTAAGTGGTTTGCAAATCCGGAATGAAGGCAGTTCCCAGAAACACCCTTCGTCTGACAAATCTACATACCAAGTCCTATGGAGTTTCCCCGTTTCAGTTTATCTCCTGAGTCCCCACACACCCAGTTGTCTTTAAGACTGATTCAGACCTGGACAGTGTTCATTTGTTGTATGGCTTTCATGCAAAATTCTGTCCCCTCACCCAGCCACTTTTCCATGTAGGCAATAATGATTGTTATCAAATGCCTAGTGACTGGATGGAGAGAAGGAATTGAAGTTATTGCTCAGAGTCTTTGTTCCCCTAAACACTTGAATATATTCACAGCAGAGGAATCAAGCTTTTAGGAAAAGATCTCCCAGCTGGGCAGTGGTGGCTCATGCCTTTAAACCCAGCACTCAGGAAGCAGAGGCAGGTGGATCTCTGTGATTTTGAGACCAGCCTGGTCTACAAGAGCTAGTTCCAGGACAGCTTCCAAAGCCACAGAGAAACCCTGTCTCGAAACCCCCGCCCCCCAAAAAAGCGTTATAAAAAAGAAAGGATCTCCCACCTCCATTTTTGACTACCAGGACTAAATAAAGAACTTCATAAACTTGAGCATTAAAAAAATTGCCAAGTCACCGGTCTCCAGAGCGAGTGCTAGGATAGGCTCCAAAGCTACACAGAGAAACCCTGTCTTGAAAAACAACAAAAAAAAAATGCCATGTCTTCCTAAAGAAAAATTAAAATATAATACTAAAATAAATGTACAGTGTGTTTTTATATTATATTGTTCCCCCAAATAATATCTGGGTTTGTATATTTGTCTTAAGTACATATTTAATTTGCTTTTAGGATGATCAATACTGTTTTGAGGACAGAGACATTATTTTTATTGTTGCACCCTTAGCTTTTGAAATGTGATCTGGGATAGGGAAACGGTATAACAAAGGTAATTGAAGGAACAAATGACAGTTGGGTGGGAGAGAGGATGGTGGTCTGTACAAGTATCTTGAGAGAATCAAATGTTAGGACACAGAAGAAAAGGTAAAATTTAAGAAAGACACAGGAAAAGCTGTGATCAAAAGCACTGAGTTGGCAATGAAAATGTGCTCCTTGGGAGCAGATGTAGAGCAGAAGCATTGGAAGGGTTTCAAGAGGACGTGTGTTTGTGGAAACAGGACTGAAGGGCTGGGGAAGTAGCTCAGTAGAGTGCTTGCCTAGCATCCAGGGAGCTCTGGGTCTGATTATCAGTGATGAATAAAAACCAGGGGTAGCCGAGCATTGGTGGAGCACGCCTTTAATCCCAGCACTCAGGAGGCAGAGGCAGGAGGATCTCTGTGAGTTTGAGGCTAACCTGGTCTCCAGAGCGAGTGCCAGGATAGGCTCCAAAGCTACACAGAGAAACCCTTGTCTGTCTTGAAAAACAAAAACAAGGGTCTGGAAAGATGGCTCAGAGGTTAAGAGCACTGACTGCTCTTCCAGAGGTCCTGAGTTTAATTCCCAGCAACCACATGGTGGTTCACAACCATCCATTATGAGATCTGGTACCTTTTTCTAGTGTGCAGATATACATGGAAGCAGAATGTTATATACATAATAAATAAATAAAATATTAAACAAACAAAAAACAGGAGTAGTGGTGCATGTCTGCAGTCCCAGCACTTGGGGGATGGAGATCAGAGGCTCAAGGTCTTTTTGTTTGGCTTGTTTTTTTTTTTTTTTCTTTTTTCAGGACAGGGTTTCATCTGTGTAGCTCTAGCTGTCCTGGAACTCTAGCTGTAGACCAGGCTGGCCTCAAACTTACAAAGATCTGCCTGCCTTTACCTCCCTGAGTGCTGGGACTAAAGGTGTGTGCCACCACCACCCTGTTCAGGGTTGTATTCTGATAACAACTTCCAGACCCTATGTCAAAGGAGGTAGCTCAGTTGGTAACGTGCTTGCAAACGTACAGATTGGGTTCAGTCCCCAGAATCCACATTAAAAATGTCAGGCATGGTGGCACACAATTATCACCCCAGAGTAGGAGAGGCTGAGACTGGCACTCCCTAGGACTTAGTGGCCAGCTAACTTAGCCGACTTGGTGAGTTCCAGGCCAGGGGAAGACCCTGTCTCAAACGAAAAGGTGGAGGATGCCTGAGGAACAAAGGATGCAACAAAGTTATCCTCTGGCTTCACAAATGTGTGTGCAGTCTACATGCATACCCCCTCACACACATGAAAATGCATATACTAAAAGGACTGGCAAGGTAAGGTGAATTCAGATGGTAACTAAGAAGGGCACAATAAAATTTAAGGAGACCCATGAATGTCTTAGTACTTTATGTATAACCTTCTATGTGCATTTTTCTTCTTTAAAGATTTACTTATTTATTATGTATACAGTGTTCTGTCTGCACTTGCGTCTGTAGACCAGAAGACGACACCAGATCTCATAATAAATGGTTATGAGCTACCACATGGTTCTTGGGAATTGAACTCAGGATCTCTGGAAGAGCAGCCAGTGCTCTTAACCTCTGAGCCATCTCTCCAGGCCTTATGTGCATTTTTCTATTCATTTTTTAAAATATTTATTTTATTTCATGTGTTGCCTGCCTGTATGTCTGTGTGAGCACAGAACTGGAACTGAGTTCTAGAAAGTAGCAAGCTGCCACGTGGGTGAACTGGGTCCTCTGGAAGAGCAGTCAGTGCTCTTAACTACTGAGCCAACTGTCCAGCCCCATCATTGTTTTCCTCAAATTCTCAAGAGTTCATAAATCTGCCACTTAGGTTGTACCTGTAAGAAGACAATAGAGAAGCTGAAGTTTGATTTTTGTAGTCAGTTAATCCTCATTTTTTTCTATTATGACACTTACTGGAAGAGAGGGACTCTGTGTATATCTAGTGCATGCATGGTGCCATCAGAGGCCAGAGGAAAGCATTGGATGCCATGGAACTGGAATTACAGACAGTTGTGAGCCACCATGTGGGTGTTGGGGATTGAACCCAGGTCCTCAGGAAGAACAGCTAGTCCTCTTAACAGATGAGCCATTTCTGCAGCCCCTAAGAACCTGCGTTTAACTCATAAACACACTTTAAAAAGTTAGATACGGTCGGGCAGTGGTGGTTCATGCATTAAAGTAAGATCTCTGAGTTCCTGGTCTACAAAGTGAGTTCCAGGACATCCAGGGCTGTTACACAGAGAAACCCGGTCTTGGTGGGGGGAGGGTGGCAAAAAGGGAGGGCAGGTATAGCAAGGCAGTGGTGGCACACACCTTTAATCCCAGCACACACAGGAGGCAGAGGTAGGTTTGAAGCCAGCCTGGTCTTCAGGGTGAGTTCCAGGACAACCAAGGCTACACAGAAAAACCCTGTCTCAAAAAAGACAATCAAGGTAAGGTGATGTGTGCTTTAATTTCAGTACTGAGCAGGGAAAAACAAGTGGACCCTGAGCTTGATGTGAACTCTAGGTCTATAAGGCACCCTGTCTCAAAACACAAATGCATCTGCACTCTTAACCACTAAGCCATCTCTGCAGCCGAAAAATTTCTTAGCAAGACCTTGCCTCAGAGAGAGAGAGAGAAAGAGAGAGAGAGAGAGAGAGGGGAAAGTACAGTTGGTAGAGCGTCTAGCATGCACAAGCCCTGGGTTTAATTTCCAGAACCACATAAATCAAGAATGATAGCGTAAGCACTGAAGAGGTAGAAGCTGGAGGTTCCAAAGTTCAAGGCCATACCCAGCTATGTGATGAGTCTGAAACCAGCACAGGATGCATGAAACCTTGTATCAAACAGGAGGAACAAAAGAGAGAATATGTATCTCTGACTGGAGCCTTACAGGTAAGTCTAGCACTTTAAAAACACTTAAGTATGGTGTGTGTGTGTTTGTGTGTGTGTGTGTGTGTGTGTGTGTGTGTGTGTGTGTGTGTGTGTGTGTGTGTGTGTCTGTGTCTGTGTCTGTGTCTGTGTCTGTGTCTGTGTGTAGGAACTGAATCCTTAAGTCTGGTTCTCTGCAAGAGCTGTATGAGCTCTTAACTACTGAGCCATCTCTCTAGCCCTGCACTTTTAAAAAGCAAAGAGAAAAACCTCAGGCTTTCTAAACCATCTACAATTCTATTGTACATGTATGATAAGGAAATAATGGAAGTCGCTATCTTAATGCTTAACAACAACAACAACAAATACCCAACAATAATGAAGCCTTACTCAGCTAAATACATGACATATTACTATGATAGCCAATTATGTTCCTGTGCAATGTGTCACGGTGATCTGTGGCACTTCATGAGGAACACAGTTGAGGTGTTTCTGTGAACACTGAATCAATTATATTGTCTTTGAGTCATTTTACTTCTACAGGGCCATTTCTGAACAATCACTGGGGAAATGGTAGGCTGTTTACTAACTGCTGCACAAAAGAGGTAACTCTTCCAGCTCTTTCAAGAGATTAAAAGGTTTGACAATGATTTCCTTTGGTTCTGAGTTGTTTTCACACGCGCAAATGTTTGAATGTTTGTTTTTATTTATTTAATGAATGTGTGTATTTGTGGTGGGTGTTTGCACACATCAGGGGTTTGTGTACACGTGCCCTGAGCATGCATATACAGAGAGGCCAAAGGGACACCAAATGTCCTCTGTGATTTTCTGCTTTATTCCTTTGAGACAGGGTCTCTCACGGAACCTGCATCTTGCAGTATTTTCATCTAGGCTGACTGACTAGAAAGCCCAACAATCCTGCCTTTTCCTCCCCCGAAGCTGCCCAGTCACACCCTACAAGCATTGGATTACAAGCATGCTAGGCTGCTCCAGGAATTTTGTGTGGATGCTGGGGATTTGAACTCATGTTTGCACAGGAAGCATGGTCACCCATGGAATCCAGCCCCAAATGGACTTATTTTTAGGAAGGAAAATGAAGAATGTATAAACATTGTTACTTAATTTATTTTCTTTAAATAAAAAGAGGGCTTTGTATGTAAATTGTTTAAATTTTCTGTTTCAAGTAGTCAAGACAAAGAGTTACTTTATAAATTGAAAATTATACTAGGCATGGTAGTGTATACTTCTAACCCAGAACTTGAGAGTCAAAGGCAAGAAAATTGCTTGAAACTGTCCTAGGCTACAGAACAAGATGCTATCTCAAACACTCTACTCCAGGCATATGAAAGAGCTTGGAAGAAGAAACTGGAAGGATGTAATGTTGGGCACAGGTAAAAAGCACCTTGTGCTAAGTACTGCCATTTTGACTTCAGACTTCATTATACCTGTAGGGTGAAACAAAGTTCAGGTTCCCAGGCCCTAGGGGAGCTGGAAACCTTCCATAGCTGACCCAGCTCCTAAAACCATAGAAATGGTCATTATGTATCTTTAGTTCTCTAGAAGCATCATGGCTGTTCCTAACAACAGAAGGAACAAATGGATCTGATTGGTTGGACTAAAAGGCATGAATTGTATGTTGGTGGACAATGAGAGAACATTCAAGGAAGCCCCTAATCTCTAAATCCGGATTGGTGAAAATTGTAACTGTAGCCTTGATGGCAAATGTTTGTGATTTTTGTGCTTAAATACTTTCTTGAACTGACATTCGGAGATTGGAAGTTCAGCTCCTGAGTCTGTTCTGCAGCCATGATCAATAGCCCCCTCCCCTTCCCCCTTCTTTTGTGCTGCCTTGCATTAAATCTTGCCTGGCAGTAACCTCTTGTGTCTGCTTGGATTGATTCAGCGCCTCAGACCACAACAAGAGCTGGAAGACTGGGGAGGAACGCTGTGAAACACTGTCTTCCGGATATGACATGCCACTGTACCAATGAGCTCACAGCAGCTACGGTTACTTACACAGACCTGGACAATGATGGGCCCATCAACATTCTACCAAGGATAAGAGGAGCTCACGAGGCTCCACCACTAAAGAGCTATTGGAAGTTAATGAAGGAGGGAAACATGTTTTCTTTAGTGGTGTAGGCACTAGAAACTTTTCCAGGCTTCAGTAAATAACCTAACCCACAGTCTTAGGGTTACTACTATTGCTGTGATGACCAAAGCAGCTTGGGGAGGAAAGGGTTTATTTGACCTACACTTCCATATCATTGTTCATCATTGATGGAAGTCAGGGCAGGAACCCGGAGGCAGCAGATGATGCGGAGGCCATGAAGGGGTTACTGGCTTGCACATAGCTTGCTCAGCCTGCTTTCTTACAGAACCCAGAAGCACCAGCCCAGGGATGGCCCCACCTGCAATGGGCTGGGCACTCTCCCATCAATCACCAACTAAGAAAATGCCTTACAAGCTGGATCTTATGGAGATATTATTTGAGGTTTCCTTTCAGATAATGTTAATATAAAAAAAAATAGCCAGCACACCGAGGAAACTCAGTGGATTACAGAAACAACAAAAGACATGAACCTAGGAGTGGGGCCTTGGGGATGAAGAGGTTCTGCAGGAGTAGGAAGGGAAAAGAACAGGCAGTGAATATAATCAAAACATGTTATATGCCTGTATGAAACTGTCATGGAGTAAATAAAATGCTCAAGAGCAACAGAAACTTGCTTGTGATGCTTGCAAATGTTTTCTTCTCCAGCATCGCATTTTGTTGTCATTGAACAAATGCCTGTCTTTCTAAACTGCAAGCTCAATAAGGATAGGAATAATATTTATCTTTTGGTATGTTAAGTAGGAACATAATATTTAATGTAAAAATGCCTAAATGAGCTGGGCAGTGGCAGTGGCGGCGGCGGCGGCGGCGGCGGCGGCGGCGGCATACACCTTTAATCCCAGCAGTCAGGAAGCAATGGCAGGTGGATCTCTATAAGTTCAAGGCGACTCTGGTTTACTGAGAGAGTTCCAGGACAGCCAGAGCTACACAGAGAAACCCTGCCTTCCCCACACCCTGCAAAAAAGAACAAAAGTAGATAATGTGTTCAAGACATGTTTTTTATTTTATTTATTTATTTACTCTTTTTTTGGTTTTTTGAGACAGGGTTTTTCTGTGTAGCTTTGTAGCCTATCCTGGCCCTTCTGCTGGAGACCAGGCTGGCCTCGAACTCACAGAGATCCTCCTGCCTCTGCCTCCGGAGTGCTGCCACCAATGCCCGACCACATGTTGTTTTTTAAATTACATTTATTTATATGTGAGTGCACACACTTAACAATACGTGTGGAGATCAGAGGACACCTTTCAGGAATCAATCTTCTCCTTCCACCATGTGGGCTCTGGGGTCCAGACTCATCTCATCAGGCTTGAGTCAAGAGCCCTTTCCCATTGAGCCACCTCACACCCCCTCCCCCATTGAGGCAGAGTTCATACAGTCCAGGTTGGACTTTGTGTAGTCAAGACAGACCTTCAACTGTTTATCTTCCTGCTTCCATCTCCCAAGTGCTGGGGTTAGACGTGTCCCACCGCACTGGCTTAACCCTGGAGGTTTTAAGCTGCCACGTTTAAGTACGTGCTTGACATTAATCGATTCCTGGTGAACGGGAAGCTGAGCTGGGGACATACTGCTCAGTTTCTCTGTGACATGTAAGAATGTAGAGAAGCATGGCCAGCGTGTGATGATAATATAAATCCAGAGCTGGTCAGGTGCTTAAACAGCTAAATGCCATTTTCCTCTCTTTGCAGAGGAATAGACTGACAGAAATGAGAATGAAATAGCAGAGAGCATACAGCTACTTACTGGCAGACTGCAGTCTGCGGGACTGGGGCTCTTTCCACTAGCTAGAGGGCACACTAGTCTAAGAAAGGCAATGCATGCATTGCCCAATGGAACAGCCAGTGCAGATTCCTTCTTCAGAAAAAAAAAGATGCTATGTTTGCCTAGAGGAAGAACAGCTATTTAAGCAAAGATAAGCTAACATCCTCCCCAGAGTGTTGCTCAATGTGTTTGATGTGCTAATACCAGGCACTTCGACTCTCCAAGACATAGAGTGGGAAGGGCATGCAGGCGTTCTCAAACTTACTTATCCTCTTTATCTTTTTCCTTCCCAGTCTGTTGCAAGGAGCAAAGTTTGGGAAATACTGCTTTTGGGCATTCTAGGAAGGAAAGGTTCATTCATACTTACCACAGCTTTTTTTTGGGGGGGAGGGGGTTGTTTTTTTGGTTTTTCAAGTCAGGTTTCTTTGTGTATCCCTGGTTAGACCAAGTTGGCCTTGAACTCAGAGATCTGCTTGTCTCTGCTTCTAATTGCTGGGAATAAAGGCATGCACCACCACTGCCCAGATGCACAGCTTTTATCTATATTTAAAAGTGTGTTCTTTGCTGTATAAGGTTTTTTTTTTTATTTTAAATACTTTGGGCTTTTGTGTATATTCTTGGGCCAAGCTTCTGGGTTTTGCTGTAGTTGTTTTTTAATAATTTTATTTTTTATTTTTATTTTGTGTGCATTAGTGTTTTCTCTGCATATATGTTTGTGTGAGATTACAGACAGTTGTGAGCTGACATGTGGGTGCTGGGAATTGAACCAGGGTCATCTGGAAGAGTAGTCAGTGCTATTAACCACTGAGCCATCTCCCCACCCCCTGTATAGGTTTTTTGTTTTGTTTTGTTTTGTTTTTGTTTTTGTTTGTTTTTTGAGACAGGGTTTCTCTGTGTAGCTTTTGGAGCCTATCCTGGCACTCGCAGTCAGAGTTCCCAGCACCCACATCCGGTGGTTCCCAACCCCCAGTTCCAGGGATCCAACACCCACTCTGGACTCTGGGGGTGTCCACAACCATGTGATGCAGATAGTGATGAACAAGTACACACACACACACACACACACACACACAGTCTTTACAACAAACACACAAAACCACACACACACACACAAACAAAATTCTCAACCCAGAGTTCTTTATCTAGCAAAATTATTTTTGTAAAACAAAATAAAGACAAAAAAAAAGACATTAACAGATAAGAAAAAAAAAAAAAACACGGAAAGAACATGTAGTTGGCCAACCTATTACCCTGCAAGCAGACCCATCATAGATTGTCAGCTTGGATAAGGTGGCAAGCAAGATCCTGTTACAGGCTGTCAACAAGAGGCGTAGTTAAGATTAATAAGCACAAGTCTATTAAAACTAAAAGTCGGCCGGTCATTGGTGGCGCATGCCTTTAATCCCAGCACTTGGGAGGCAGAGGCAGGCAGATCTCTGGGAGTTCCAGGCCAGCCTGGTCTCCAGAGTGAGTGCCAGGATAGGCTCCAAAGCTACACCGAGAAACCCTGTCTCGAAAAACCAAAAAAAAAAAAAAACAAAAAAAAAAAACAAAAAAAAACCCTAAAAGTCGGGAAGGGACACTCTATATAAATAGTAATTATAAGAGAGCTGGGGCCAGGCAGTGGTGGTGCACACCTTTAATCACAGCACTCAGGAGGCAGAGGCAGAGGCAGGCAGATCTCTGTGAGTTTGAGGCCAGTCTGGTCTACAAAGCAAGTTTCAGGACATCCAGGGCTTTAATATCAGACAAGCTATTTGGAGTTCAAATGGTTGAACTCGGGGCATCTTGCATGCTATGGAAATGTTATACTGCTGAGTGAGCTATGTCCCTGGGTTCCAAATAGGTTTAGAACATAGGACTTGCTAGGGATAAATGGGACATTTCATAATAAGAAGTAATATATAAAAAAATTGTAACAATGGAGACAGATTTTGCTCACTTACTAGAGTGCTTGCCTAGCAAGCGTTAAGCTCTGGATTTGATTCCCAGCACTGACTAAAATTGGGCATGGTGGTACAGGCCTGTAATTGCAGCCTCTGGGAGGTAGAGTCAAGAGGATGAGAAATTCAAGGTTATTTTTGTCTACACTGTTACTTTGAGACCAACCTTTCCTCTCTCTCCCTCCCTCCCTCCCTCCCTCCCTCCCTCCTCCCTCTCTCTTTACATATATATATATATATATATATATATATATATATATATATATACATATTGCATATATATGTGTGTAAATATATAATCAACTAGTACATATATGCTTCTAACAAAAGAGATAAGCAGTGTGGCACATGTCTTGGGATGCTGAAAATAATGAATTTGAGACAGTCTAAATTATAGGAAGACTCTGCTAAAAAAAAAAAAGAGTATCAATATACATGAAGGAAAAATACTGATATACTTAAAAAAACAAAGTATCCAACTATTTAATTTAACATATTTTACTTCTTTTTTTAGATAAAATATTGCTAGTTAGCCCTGGTTGCCCTAATAATTACGGTATAGACCAGGCTGGCCTTGAACTCATAGAGATTTTTCTGCCTGTCTCCTGAGGCAACAATTTTAGCTTGACATTTTACTACTTCAGTCTCAGTGCCCACTTGCCTACAGGACCATAGATGGCCAAGATGCCCGGCTCTTGGCCTCTGAGGCTGACCGTTGCATTTTCTCCCTGGCTGTGGTGCCTTTGTCTACTTCTTGCCAATGAATGGGAGGAGTTGGGATATCAAGTGAGGTTCATTTCCAGGAGACAGCTGGCTCTTCTGATTGTCAATAGCTTCGGCTCGAAAACTCCCAACAGCTTGGCACAATCTTTCTTGTGTAGGAGCTTCTACCCTGCCTTGTTTCCCTCAGGTCATAGCTTGTATTGCAGTTGGAAAGCTCTCCCAGGCTCAGTCCCTATTTTCTATATCCCACACGATTCCCTTAATAAAGTTGTCCGAGTGTATAATTTCATCTTGACACCTGCATTTTGGAGGAAGCAGGCCAATACAAGTTACTAGGAATGGGCCAAGAAGATAGGCTTTGGTGGGGGCAGTGGGAAAGGGCCCTTGTCTCAAGCCTGATGACGGGAGTCTGGTCCTCAGAGCCCACATAGTAGAAGGAGAGAACTGACTCCTAAAAGTTATCCTCCGATCCCAACACACGTGTTCCTTTGTGTTGAAGTAGGTCAGTGCCTCTCCCCTCTCCACTAAATAAAAATAGGACCTCCTTTCCATGAGGATCTCTTCACTTCCCTGTTTTCTTTTTTTCTTTTTTACACTTCTTTATTAATTTTTTTACATTCCATCTTTCTCTTTTAAAAAATACATGGTCTTACTATTTAGCCCTGGGAATGCCAGGAGCTTGCTATGTAGACATGGTTGGCCTTGAACTTACAGAGAGCTGTCTGCCTTTGCCTCCCTGTGTTTGGATTAAGGCATGCCACCACATCTGGCATGATTCTCTCTCTCTCTCTCTCTCTCTCTCTCTCTCTCTCTCTCTCTCACTCACTCACTCCCCCCTTTTAAAAGGTTAGTAAGATGAGGCTATCAGGCTAGCTCACATCTGCTCAGCAGATGGAGAAGGCTATCCTTCCCAGGAAGTGGGTGTGGAGAAAGGATATGGGTGCCTTTAATCCTGGCTCTCCGGAGTGGGTGGTGGTGGTGGTGGGGTTGACCAGGAGTTCAAGATCATCCTCAACTACATACACAGCAAATCTGAGGCCAGCCAGCCGTTACAAAAGAACCTTCCTCACAAGAAAACGACTACAACAAAATAAATCAAGGAACAAAAATCCCAATCCAAATCTATAAAAGGATTTCTCTGGTATTGACCTGTGAAAGTATCAGTACTGGGGATGGAATGGAGGGACCGGTGTCCTGATGGAGTACTGCAGGCATTTCACAGACAAGGACAAAAGGACACTTGCAAAGACTAAAAGGCTGCTAAATTGTTCCGATACTTTACATAAGGATTGTGGGAGGAAAAGAGGAATTAAATTCCCAGCCATTTTTCTATGCATTTGTTCATTTCTTTTGCCAATTCCTAAACCACCCCCCTTTTTTTGGATACAGGGTCTCTCTAGCCCTGTTGGGCCTCCAATTGAGAGAGATCTGCCTACCTCTGACTCCCAAGTGCTGAATCCAAAGGTGTGCACCACCACACGGGGCTCTCCATCTTATTTCTTAAGACAAGATTTCTCAATGAACCTGGAGCTTACTGATTTATCTGAACTTGCTGGCTAGCAGTCCCTGGGGAATCTTCATGTCTCCACCTTCCTAGCCCTATGTGTAGAGGCTTGCTGAATCTGCACTTTTTGTGGGTTCTGGGTATCTAACTTGGGGTATCATGCTTGTGTGGCAGGATGTTTACTGACAGGAGCATCTCTCTAGCCTCTCAGTGTTTTACAGTATGTTCAAGGTTGTGAAACCATCACAACCTAAAGAATTCTAGACCCATTCATAGTCATTAACCCATTCCCCCCTAGATAATTTATTTCTGACTTTATAGATGTTTCTATTCTGATCATTCTTTAAAAAAAATATGCTTTCACAAAATTTAACTATGTGCATATGTGTGATAGGTTTAGTGCGTGTGAAAGAAGTGTCCCATGAGGCCAGGAAAAGGTGCCAGATTCCCTGCAACTGGAGCTATAGTGGGTTATAACCAGTTAACTAGGTACTGGGAGCCAGACTCAAGTCCTCTTCAAGAACATCGAGAGCTTTTAACTGCTGAACCCTCTCTCCATTCTCAACATTGTCCTTTTGTTTTTGCTATTGCTCCTTTGAGGCACAGTCTCTATAGCCCCTGTAAGCTATAGAATGAGACCCTGTCTCAATTAAGTGGTAGCTCTAAACAGATCTATAAAACATAAAAAGTGGTATGTATTAGTGGTATATTATGGAGCGTTTTATATTCATCGGATAATGTAAATATCAGTTTAGATATTTGATTCTAACACTATTATTTCTTTTTATTTGGAGGGTTTTTTATTATAAGTGAATGTATGTCTGTGTACCACGTGCATATTTATCATACCTTTATGAGAGGACAGTATGTCTTGGTTTTTACTAGAAAGAGACCTTGCAGATTAGGAATACTTCCTTTTGAACACCTAATTCCCCAATTGTATACTCTGTGTAATGCAGACAGCTATGAGAAAGAGCAGGGATAGGATGTCTTAGCAATGAATGTGTGGTAGTTTGTAATTTTTTTTATGTGTGGTTTTTTGAGACAGGGTTTCTCTGTGGCTTTGGAGGCTGTCCTGGAACTAGCTCTTGTAGACTAGACTGGTCTCGAACTCACAGAGACCTGCCTGCCTCTGCCTCCTGAGTGCTGGGATTAAAGGTGTGCGCCACCACTGCCGGGCTTGATTTTCACAACCATACTGCAGTTTTTATCACTTAACGGTGCTAATGTTTACAGACTTAAAATAATTTGCCAAAAGTTACAAAGCTAGAAACAGGGCTGAGGCTGTGGCTTGCTTGATGGAGTGCTGTTGTGGAATATTTTAAAGGGGCAAAGATGTCTTATATTTGCTTATGCTATGGAATATCACTTTAACCATTAAGTGTGTGTAACTTTGCTTGTGCTGCATTTGTTTAATGATGTGTGTTTGGATGTATGTTAAGGATGTGTGTTTGATTATGTAAAGATAAGTTGCATTTGTTTCACTTTGCCTGCCTAAGGCACCTGTTTGGTCTCATTAGAAGCTGAACAGCCAGGCAGGGCATTCGTGTCCTTTAATCCCAGCACTCAGGAAGCAGAGGCAGGTGGATCTCTTTGAGTTCGAGACCAGCCTGGTCTACAAGAACTAGTTCCAGGACAGCCTCCAAAGCCACAGAGAAACCCTGTCTCGAAAAAACATCAAAACAAAAACAAAAAAACAAAAAACAAAATTTTAAAGAGCTAGCCAGAAATGTGCCTAAACTAGGCCAAACATTCAAAGCTATGACTCTGTATCATGATTTGGGAGCTGGTTAGTGGCCCAAAAAGAAAAGCTTGGTACACAATACTATTCGCCTAGCATGAGCAAAGCCCTGGGTTTGATCCCCAGAAGTACATGAACAGTGCTCTGCAATTAAAAGTTTGTGAACCAGGCTGGTCTGGGGTAGGTGAGACCCTGTCTCAAAGTTAGCAACAAAGCCAGGACATAAACTTCGGTTTTCTAACTGGCCCTTCTTCATCCTTAAGCTGGGCCAGTGGTTCACTCACTTCAGTGGGCGAAAGAATTCTCTGGGAGCCTGTGGAAGACTTGGGGCTTGGAGGTCCATCTGCTGATTTCCCGATTCACAACTTCTGGGGCGGAGCCCAAGCATTAGCATCTCCAGCCGCACTGCTGGGTGATGGCTGCAGCAGCTGCGGCTGTTGCTGCTGCTACTGCAGGTCTGGCACTGCACTGTGTCCTAGCCGCCCCCGCCCCCGCGCCCGTCCCCCGCCCCGCGACACTGTGCTTTTATGCCTGATAGCATCGGCAGCATAAGTGATGAAGGTCGAGGGGTGGAAGTTGAAATGGCCTTCCTATCAGAAGGTCATCTTTTCAGAACAGTTATGTATGGCTTGTCAAAGCAACTGCTGACTGAGGGAGAGGTGGAAAGAAGTTAGAAGGGCAGCAGAGAGGACAAAAAAAAAAAAAAATAATGTTCAGGATGGTGCTGAAACGTGGTAGCCTCTATTCTTCTGGTGCAGGGTGAATAGGCAAATGGAGTCATTGTTCCTGAAGCACCTGCAGGGAGAAAGATTCAGTTGGCTTTTCAGAAGGAGGGGGTGCTGGTGCTTTGGGGAGAGGGGGCAGGCAGACAAAGGACTGTCAAAGGCAATGTCTCATTGCTCTTTGGCTACAGCTGTATCGGCATACTCTTGCTGACTTCATTCCCAACCCTTAACCGGGCCAGGACTTGAGCAGGCTGAATCTGTATAAAGGAAAAAGATTGTAGATAACAAGAAAACACATTTTCTTGAGTCTGTTGGAACTCTTAATAAATCCATGTATACATATATGCTATATAAACACACACACACACACACACACATTTTTTTTTCCCTTGATAAGAGAGGCAGAGGACCAAACTGAAATCACTTAATTTGGATCTGCAGTGTAATTGCAGAGTAGACTCGAATGCGACATGAGCATCCCTGGCTATGGGATTTGTGACTGGCTCTCAAGAGAGGATGACACAGCACAGGGAGCAGCAGAAGCAGCCTGCTTTGCTCTGTAGAGAGCAGGGCATTTAAGTCCTTGTTGAGGTCACCATCCTGAGAGCACTCTAAATACTTTAAACAGAGAGCAACTTCTGTGTAGGCAAGCCAGCCCTCCCTAAGGACGGGGAGGGGAAAGTGAAAACAGTGTTGTGCAGCTGGCCTCCTCTGCTAACCAGGCCTTATCTTTATATAGAAAAAGTCCAATATTTCCAGAGCGTTTTTTTTTTTTTTTTTTTTTTTGTGGATATTCACTCCCATACAGAGGTCAAATACTATTATTAGTGTTGAGCAAGGTTCAGCTGCTAGGTAAGCTCAGCTGGGTGGCTAGCAGGCACCACGGGGACTAGCTGTATAAAGTTCCTGTGCAATTATTTTGGAAAGTAGGAAGGTCTTCAAGCACAGCCCTGGGATCTATGAGGGACTGATTTCACCTTTCATCACAACATGGAAGGCTCTGGTGAGGAACTGATTTAATGTTTCATCACAATAGGAAGATGACAAAGCATGGTCTGGGTGTGGGGAGGGATTTGCAGATGCTGCCGAGGTGAAATCTGTAAGAGGAAGCAACAGAAAGCCAAGACCACACTTGCTGATAACTGACTTACCCTGGGAGAGCTCCATCCATCCCACCCTGAGAATGGAGCTCCTGTATCTGTTCCTCTTAAAAGGTCCCAAGAACTTTTTATACTGTTACATAGGGAATCAAATATCAGTTAGAGATTTTGGTGGAGACAATGTAACAGCCAGGGGGGAAAATTCAAAAAAAATAAAATTTGCAGAATGTTGGTCAATTCCTCTAATCCCAGCACTTAGGAGGCAGAGGTGGATGGTTCTCAGCGAGTTCGAAGTCAGCCTGGTATACAAAGTGAGTTTCGGGACACAGAGAAACTCTGGAAAAAAAAAAAAAAACAACCAACCAAACAAAAAACAAGAATTTTTGTGCATTGGTGTTTTGTCATGGGTGTCTGGTCCCCTGGAACTGGAATTATGAGCTGTCATGTGGGTGCTGGGAATTGAACCCAGGTCCTCTGGAAAGAGCCTCAGTGCTCTTAACCACGGAACCATCACTTCTGCCCCTTGTTGGTACCTTTTTAACTTTATCCTTGTTTGTTCATTCAACAACCACACATCAAATGCATCCTACTTGCTTGCCATTCTCCTCAGGGGATCTTGGGAATGCAGAAACGAGATGTCTCATTCATCCAAGGAACATTCCCTGAAGCCCTACTATATGCCAACCACTGCTCTAGGTGTTGGGATGTAGTAATTAGAAGGGGGGAAAAGGCAAGACATGTCAGTTCAGAGTAGGTTAATCAAGGTCCTTTCACATGATATAGCAGGGTTTGTGTGACATCAATGGTGGATGAATGCCAGGTAGTAGGTATATTGTGGGTTTTGTTGCAGTGCTTTTGGTTTTTGGTGGTGGTTTGTTTTTGAGACAGAGCAATCTCTATGCAGCCTTGGTTGTCCTGGAGCTTACTATGTTGACCAGGCTGGCCTCCAACTCACACATCTGCTTGCCTCTGCCTACCAAGTGCTGAGATTAAAGGTGCTTGCCTTTACATCCAGCTTAGGGATGTTGTTTTAAGATATTTCAAATACATTTGAAATTTTTTTGTGTTAAGATATGGAAAAGTGGGCTGGAGAGATGGCTCAGCAGTTAAGAGCACTGACTGTTCTTCCAGAGGCCCTGAGTTCAATTCCAGGCAACTACATGGTGGCTCACAACCACCTTAAATGAGATCTTGCGCTCTCTGCTGGCATGCAGGCAGAAGACTGTATACAAATATGGAAAAGCGCCAGGCGGTGGTGGTGCACGCCTTTAATCCCAGCACTCAGGAGGCAGAGGCAGGTGGAGACCAGCCTGGTCTACAAGAGCTAGTTCCAGGACAGCCTCCAAAGCCACAGAGAAACCCTGTCTCACCCCCCCCCCCCCGCCCCCCAAAAAATACTGGCTACTTTTCCAGAGGACCTGAGTTCAATTCCCAGCAACCACATGGTGGCTCACAACCATCTATAATGAGATCTGGTGCCCTCTTCTAGTGTGCAGGCATACATGCAGGCCGAACACTATACTTTTTTTTTTTCTTTTTGGTTTTTCGAGATAGGGTTTCTCTGTATAGCTTTGGAGCCTATCCTGGCACTGTGTAGACCAGGCTGGCCTCGAACTCACAGAGATCCGACTGCCTCTGCCTCCTGAGTGCTGGCATTAAAGGCGGGCGCCACCAACGGCCGGCCTGTATATATAATCTTAAAATTTTTTTTTTTCAAGTTTCTAGCCAGGTAGTGGTGGCGGCATGACTTTAATCCCAGAACTCAGGAGGCAGAAGCAGGATTTTGAAGCCAGCCTAGTCTACAGAGCTAGTTCCAGGACAGCCGGAGCTACACAGAGAAAGCCTCTTCTCAGGAGAAAAAAAAAAATTGGTGTGCGCCATCATACCTGATTGTGCTTGATACCCTTTAACGATGTTTTCAAAACTAATATTCTCAAGAGAATTCGATGGAGTTAAGCTCTTCTAAATTTTTACTTTTTTGAAACTTAAACATTGTTTTATGTATATAGGTGTTTTGCCTGCTTGTTTGTGTACCATGTGTGCCTGGACAGGGGGCAGAAATGCATCAGATCCTCTAAAGCAGGAGTTAGTCCTGGGCTGGGAATTGTACCCCGGGAACTCTGGACGACTGGCCACTGCTTTCAACTGCTGAGTCATCTCTCCAGCCTCTTAAGCTCCTTTGTAGGGCCCCACCAGTTCACTGAGAGTTCAGAGAAGCAGAGATTCTAGTCCCACCTTTCAGGTGTGCCCAGCAAAACTGCCCTTTCTGGTTCAGTCCTTCAGCAGTCTTTTCGAGGCCCAAATATAGGCTCAACAGTGATATTCATTTATGCCCAACAAAAATCCTAGCGTGAGAGGACCATTATTATTCCCATTTAATAGATGGGAACACTGAGGCAAGGGCTCACTTGCTCATGGACCTTGTTGTGCATGAAGGAGATGAAGACTCCTCCTTAGTCTTTAATACTGTATTCCTAATCAAGTGACAAATGACCTGCCTCTAATAAACTAGGTCATCAATGGATCGAAATGGCTTTGCTGTGTTTCTATTTTCATTAACCCTAGCGTCACAGGGATGTCAGTCCAGGATGCTGGGGTGTTGGAAGGGCACTGATTTTTCCAGGGAGGGGGAAACCGTCCTCGAGTCACCCTTTTTTTTAGGGAGTCACATGAGGATAGAACTGCTAAAGAAAATGGCACTTGGGGGTTTCCAAGACAAGAAATCTCTAAGTCAAGCGGCTGACACACTATTTTGGCATACACGAGGTGGGAGGTCTCCGAAAAGGCAAATTTTCGTGTGGATAAAGGGTCCAGGCATTAACTGTGCTCCATCTCTCCATCTTCCCAGCCTTTTCCAGGTTCGCGTTTCCTCAAACCTGAGACACTTCTTCCATGCTCGGATCCGCTCGGCAGCCTCTTTCTCGCTTTTTTCTTTTCGATCTCTTTTGAAATAGGAGGCCGACAGGCGCCTTAAAACGCCGACCGAGCCTGTTTTCTTCTCTCCCGGCTCCGTGCGGGAAAGGGTTAACCGGGCGGGTGGGGAGGGGAGTGGCGCTCACACCTTTCCCAGAGACCTCGGGCGGCGGCGGGGCCCGGGCGGGGCGGAGGCTGGGGCCGAGACTCCTGGCGAATAGCAGCGCGCAGCCGACCCGGATTGGAGCAGCCTCATCACGCTGACCTCTGCCTGGGATGTAAACCCCGGGGGCCGCCACGGGCACCGGAGAGCACTCGGCACCTCCGGGAAAGCCACCTCGGCCACCCTCCCACCCCCCTCCCGGGCTCCAGCCGCGGCCGGCCCAGCCTCGACCTCGCGGCGGCGGCGCGGCGACCGGCGACGGCTGTGAGACGCTGAGCGAGCCCGGTCGCGGGCGGGGAGCGTGCGTCGCTTCGCACAGGCTGCGAGAGGAGGGGCGGCGGCGCGAGTCATGGCCGGGGACAGCGAGCAGACCCTGCAGAACCACCAGCAGCCCAACGGCGGCGAGCCCTTCCTGATCGGCGTGAGCGGGGGCACGGCCAGCGGCAAGGTAGGGGTTCCGCGCGCCCTACCCGCTCGGCGGGCGCCACATGTGGCCGGCGCCCGCGGGCCGTGGCAGTTGCAGCCTGCCACCGCGTGGCCCGCGAGATCCTCGCTCCCGGACGCCGCGCTCAGGCGCTGCCAGCCCCGCGCAGGTTCGGGGCGCGGCGTTGGGGACCGGTGGGGTACGGGGACGCCTGCGGGTCCCGGGTGTGGGTCCCCCTCTCCCCGCAGGGATGGTGCGCTCCCTCGCCGGTTCCCGGCGGCGGCGGCGACGGCGGCGGCGGCTGGGACTGGTGGTCAGGGTCCCGTGGGGGAGGGGCGGAAAGCGGATGCTTATTGTTTTCCCAGTCGGGGATGGGAACCAGGCTTTCGGGGCTCCCCCGCGAGCCCCGGTGCTCTCCTCCGCCCCGGCCTGGCCTTGGCCGGCCGCCCAAGCCTGTGGGGCTGCGAGGGTGGCGGGGATGCGCGAGGTGGCGCGCCGGCTGCGGGGAGCCCACCTGGGGGTTGCTGGGCTTTCCGGGAGAGAGGCGAGCCGCCCCGGTGGGCGCTGTCGCGGATGGGGTGGCAGTAGGGGTTGCTGTCTTTTACATCTGGAAGAGAAAAACGGGATCAGTCTCAGTGAGAAAGTTGTCCTGGTTTCGTGCTCTTCGGCGTCCGGGTCTCTTTCTCCTTGGGTCGCAGGGATGGAGCTACCGAGTCTGACTTTCCGAGGAACCTCCTGCCTTTTTTTTTTTTTTTCTTTTTTCCCCTGCAGTGACAGGAGTCTTGGCTTAACCTCGGGTCTGTTCTGCAGGTGGAGAAGGGTGGAGCCCTCCCAGACGGTTCTTTCTTTACCCCCCTTCTCGCTGCCTTTTCAGATGCGGCAGCTTGCTCGCCCGCCGTTTAACAGCCTTCAGGTTCAGTGGGCACTCGGCCTCCACGAGGGGCGCCTGGGGGCGCTGGGCGCCGCGTGCGGCCGCTGCTCAGGCGGGATGGTGATTCCCGAGGCTGGGGAGCGCGGAGCAGGAAGGCTGGATGGCGCCATGAGACGCGCGCCACGCGCCACGAGCCACGAGGTTTTTTGCTTCCAGCCCATTTCTCCTTGGCCCCTCCTCCATTTTGATTTTTTCGTATTTTCCCTCCAGGTCTGGAGTACTTTAGGCCAGCAGCCCCGACTCAGCGTTGTGTGCTGTAGAACTCCAGTATTTTTTTTTTTTTTTTGTTTGTTTCTCGAGACAGGGTTTCACTGTGTAGCTTTGGAGCCTGTCCTGGCACTCGCTCTGGAGACCAGGCTGGCCTCGAACTCACAGAGATTCGCCTGCCTGTGCTGGGATTAAAGGCATGCGCCAGCAACGCCCAGCTAGAACTCCAGTATTAAGTTAGCCTCGTCTTTAGCTTCCACGGCTAGCACTCTGCAATGCTGTTTAGGTCTCTGAACTTGGGTTATTTGCCCCTTTCCCTTATAGTATGTTAAGTTTAAAAATATGTTCCTTCACTAGTGTGTCTAGGAATGCTAGACAAAACCAGGATGCCAATCCTATTAGGACTCCTTATCAGCTCATTTTGGAATTACCTCTGCTGCCCTGTTCTCTTCCCCGTGTCCTGCTGTAAAGGGGCCGGTTCTCATTTGTGGCTGTATTCCCAGAGTGATGCCTGGAGTGAAGTTGGGGGTAGCATGTTAGCCTAAAGGCCAGTCCTCTTAGTGGGGAAAAGGCTAAACATGGAGATGAATGGAACATTTAGAAACAATGACCTTGGTCGTCACCTAAATAATTCAGTTACCGCAGAGGCGGAAAACGGACACACTGAAAAGGCTAACACATCCTTATTCTGTGTTACTTACTGTTACACTGCATTGGAGGTTGATGTGAATGAAGGATGGGTTTTCAAGGGCCGCCTAGACAGTTGGAATGGAAGGGACAGTTAGCCACTGTAGGAGCAGCCAGCTCTCTGCCGACTTTCTTTCTCAGCAACAGAGAAGAGGGAACTCCTAATGGAGAGAAGGGTTTCTTCGTGCAGTTTTCAAAATGTACATCTTGGTCATATGATGGCTTGTGATGGTTAAAGAACTGTGTGTCTGTGTATCAATCTATTTTAAGGCATCGTCTCCTGGCCTGCTTGGAACTCTTTTATGTAGATAGACTAGGCTGGCCTCACTCTGGGAGATCCACCTGCCTCTGCCTCTAAAGTAGTGGGATTAAAGGCATGGGCCACCACGCCAGGCTGTGTGTATTTATTTATTTTTTTAAAGTCCAGCAGCATGTGGTATGAGGCCAGCCAGGGCAACTTAACAAAACACTGTCTCAGAATGTTAAAAGAGCATTGGACTTCTAAAGAAATTCATGCTGTGGTCAGTTTGTTGTAATTATGTCATAATTTTATTATCCCAGTCTTTAGTGTTTTCCCACTGAAGAATTGGACGCCCTTTCTACCCTTTTTGTTTTTGAAGTCTGCATTGGGAGTCTCAAACAAACCTGGTGCAATAGGGGGTGGGATGCAAGGCAGGCTGGTGCAATAGGGGGTGGAAGCAAGGCAGGCTGATACCGTGCCTCCTGGTGAAAGGAAATTGGAAAACGACAAAGGGGTTGAGGCAAATGGCAATTTACAAGGGACCTCAAACCCTCTAGAGGCCACCAATCTAATTAACTATTTTAAAATCTTTGTTTTGGGGTGGTGGTGTTGGAACCCAGGAGCTTGCACATGCATTGTCCTCACATGTAGAAGAGAGAAAGGAGGCTGAACTAATAATGTATTCAGATCACATGGTTAGTGGCAGAGTGGGACTAGAGAGAGCATCACTGCCCAGTCTCTGCTGCTGGCTGGCTTCTTTAAGACCTGAGACGCTGAGCGATAGCCTAGCTTCCCACTGTCAAATCAGACAGGGAATATGTGGAGAAAGCTGGGAATGAGCATTGGGGCTCACAGCTACTTAATTAACACAGAGCAAATGGCGGTACCTCGCAGCCCTACACTATATATATAGATCCCAATCTCCTTTTCTAGTCTCTCCTGTAGAATAGACCGCTCGTTGGAGGTATACGGGGCCTTTTCCTATGGGACTCCCCTTGTCTCAATGTCGTGGCTGTTCAGAGAACGAATATTTCTTATCCCAGACTAAATTATTTTGGTTGTAGAAGGCAAAAATAGTGATTGCCGCTCCATGTATTGCATTGTATATTTTATTTTTTTGAGAAAGGTTCTTTCCTTGTAGTTCAGGCTGGCATTGGACTAACTCACTATTCCAGGCTGGTGATCTTCTATGCCTCTGCCTTCAAAGTGCTAGGATTACACAATGTACTGACACCACACTCTGGCACTTTTTGAGATTTGTTTTATAGATGAAGATGAATGAGAAATTTAAACTTTTCTAGACAGACAAAGCAAATCATTGTTAGGTCATTTTAAAATTTCCCATTGGCAGTGGTGCTGCTGGAGAGATGCCTCAGCCTGGTCTTGCCAGTGAACTGGGGTTTGCGTTCTAGCACCCCAGTACTAGGAGATCTGATAAGCACCAGGCACACATGTAGTGAACATACATATAGGCGGGCAAAAACATTCATACACTTAAATTGTTAAGCTGGATGCAGTGGTGAACACCATTTGACCTGGCTCTTGGGAGGTAGAGGCTAGGTGGGTCTGTGAGACAGGCCAGTATGGTCTACATAGTGAGTTCCAGACCAGTGAGATTCTGCCTCAAAAAAACAAAACAAGACAAAAACAAAAGCTAAGCAAAAATTAAAATGTACTGGGGATGTAACTCCATGCTAGAGCTATTTGTAAGGCCCTGAGCTTGATCCCCAGAGCCTCAAAAACATGAAGCCACTCTAGTGGGTGAGTTTTTTCTGAAGGTTATCAAAAGGCCAGACTCCTATTTCCTCCTAAACAACAGATCCAGACGATAGCAAGAAATAACATTGTAAGGGAGGCAGAAATAAGCCCTCACCAGCCCACCTGTCTGTATACAGTTATCACTAGGTACTGTTCCCACCCTCCCCCCCTTTGGCTTTTGCTCTTGACCTTGAGCAGTAGAAACAGCCTGGGGGGGAGGGGGACTGGGACGACACCCAGCCTATGGATCTGCTCGTTGTGGTACCATCTCAGGTGGTCTTCCTTGTGTTAGCTCTTGCTGTCACTCCTTTTCACACACCTTGAGGTCTCTCCATGGTCTAGAGTAAATCCCTGGGGCCCTCCCATGTGGTCCTGGGCTGTGTATTTTGCACATGTCTAACTAAACTGCTTTCACAGATGCCGTGGTTGCTCACGCTGCACTTGTCTGCAGGTGCCTTTCTAGAAGAGACAGTGCAGGTTTTGACTCAGGGACAGAGTTGGGACTGGGATCCTTTTCTTCTGAATCTGCTTCATTTGAGTTTTTCTGTGAGCAGTGACCACCCCTCAAAGGAATTTTTAGGGAGGCTGGGCTGTGAGTGAGCAATACAGGGCAAGCAGTCCCCACTGAGGTGTGGGCTGATAGCTCAGCTCAGCTTGACTGTGAGTCAGCATCTGCTTTTGGACCGCTTCAGAATGCTGTGGGGCCATGTCATCTTTGCTTCTGCTGCCCCATTTCTGGAACCTCAGCTGCTCCCCGTCTATCGGGTGGCTTATTCAGGGTGTGGGCTTTGTTCCCTGGGCTGTTTCCTGGAGCCGGCACTGTGTATTTTCTCTTACCCCCCAGTTGCTGCCTTAGTCTTGGTAATGCTGTAGCCCCTTGTGCCCTTCTACCATCTGCCAGTCTCTTGCTCTTGCAGTCACTCCCAGTAGGGATATTATGCTTTTTCTCCTCCTCCGGGGTCCTCCCTACTGCCTGTTCCTCTTAAAACTTTTAAAATTCGAGACAGGGTTTCACCGTGTAGCTCTGACTGTCCTGGAACTCACTCTGTAGACCAGGCTGGCCTTGAACTCAGAGATCCACCTGCCTCTGACTCTGGAGTGCTGAGATTTAAAGTTTGCACTACTACACCTGACCACAAGCAATTTTTATAAAACATTTAAAAATTTATGTATTTTTTATATGCATTGGTGTTTTACCTGCATGTATGTCTGTGTAGGGATGTTGGAATCCCTTGAAGTGTATGTAGTTAAAACAGTCTTGAGCGTCCATGTAGGTGCAGCTATCTCTCCAGCCCCCACTTTTTTTATTTTTAAAGGAAAAGTCCACACGGAGGTCACAAGGGGCTGTAAATGGCTCTGTTGTGTTGATTGTTTCCCCAGGATGTATTTTCCCTAGCGGGAGGTGGTAGCACAGCTATCTCTGGTTCTAATTGCCCTGACAGTAGGCAGGCTGTGGCCAGCTCTCTCTTCTTGACTTCCTTCAGTGTTTGCTCACACCCTTGGAAAGTAAAGGGTTTGTGATGAGCTCATCTGTTGGGTGAATGGCTAAAGAATGGATTGCTTCTTTGCCTATTTACCTACCCCCCCCCCACCACCACCACAGGGATTCTCTGTGTAGCTTTGGAGCCTATCCTGGCACTTGCTCTGGAGACCAGGCTGGCCTCAAACTCACAGAGAAAAGCCGGCCTCTGCCTCCCAAGTGCTGGGGTTAAAGGCGTGTAACCCCAGTGCCCGGCCTTACCTACCTCCTTTAACAGTTTTTGTGGTGCTGGTGTTGAACCTGTGTATTGAGCATGCACTCCCTCCCCCACTGAACGAACTACCTTCCAGCCCCCAGGCTGTTTCAGCAGCATCTCAGCCCGTTCGCCTTGACTGTTGCTGGGAGATGTGGACAGTGCTGTTCACCCTTGCATGTTCTCTTGGGGAGGAGGGCCCCTTCGTCTGGAAGGAGCTGCTGGCATACTCTAAGTCAAATGTGTTAGTATTCAGGCATCTGTAATGGCCTGTCCTCAGGGTCCTGACAGGATACGCCCTCAACTACAGCCACTAAGAGCACCACCTGTGCACATTCACTGTGTTCTCTTATAAAAGGGGCCTGCTGCGGACACATCTCATCCCTCCCTCCCTCCCTCCCTCCCTCCCTCCTCCCTCCCTCCCTCCCTCCCTCTCACCTCCCCTCCCTTCCCTCTCCCTCTGTTCCCCTCTCTCTCCCTCTCTGTCTCCTCTGTTCCCTACTCTCTCTCCTTCCCTGTCTCCTCTCTCTCCCCCCCTTTCCTTTCTCCTCTCTCCTGCTGCTCCAGTCTTCCGAGGCTGGTCTCCCCATCTTCCCTTTCTCCTTGTTATGATTCCTTTCCCTGATTTAAAAACAAAACAAAACAAAACAAACAAAACAAAAAACACCCTCTGCTTGAACCCTGACACTTGGCGCCTCTTTGTTAAATTACAACAATGTGACTTATTGTAAGTACACTTGTTTGGTGGCTTAGAAAAATGATACTATAAATTGGAGAGTGACTTGTCACGTTTTCAGTTGTCATCTGTTTTATTTAGGTGAATGCTTACTGATAGGAACTGGATCTTCAACCCAAGAGATACTTAAAAGAGTAGATGTTTTAAGCCCAATTACCTTCTAGGAAAAGGTAGAGATCTGCCTTGCTTGGAGAAAACCCACCTGCTTTGGTCAGTTTGCAGGGACCTCAGCAGGGGCCTTTTATAATGGGGATTGGAATTGGGCCCTGCTGAGCCTAAGCTGGTAGGATTTTTTTTTTTTTTCTTCTTCTTCCAGACACATCCTCCTTCCCCCACCCCTCCTCCCCTCCCCTCCCAGGGTTTCTGTCTGTCAGGACCTCACTCCCTCTGTAGACAAGCTGGCTTCAAACTCAGAGATTAAAGGCATATGCCACCACTGCCCAGCACAGATTTTTTTAGATTTATTGTGTGTGTGAGAGAGAGAGAGAGAGAGAGAGAGAGAGAGAGAGAGAGAGAGAGAGAGAAGGAGGGAGGAAGGGAGAGGCAGAGAGAGAGGGAGGGATGGAGAGGGAGAGAATGAGTACTATGAGGGTCCTGCTGTGCAGGGGTGCAAAGATGCCTGTAGAGGGTGCCTTGTCTGGCGCTGTGTAGGTGCCAGTGATGAAATCCAGATCTTCTGCAGTGAGCAGCCACAGCCCTCCAGCCCCACTATCACAAGCCTGTTAGAATGGAAAACACCGGCTTTGTGTACCTTTCAAAAAAAGAGGACATTTTAAATAGCAGTGTCTAGGACCTTAAGGGAAGATTATAATACATATAATTATATATCATCTGTCCTGAACGAACGGTGATCATCTAAAGGAGACAATACAGAGTGACACAGTGTGCTTTTAAAGTCTCTGATCCAGTGGAGGCATGCCTGGCTCCCCAGAAACATTTAAAATTTAGCAGATAGTTTCAGCCTGGGATAGTGGAGCACACCTTCAGTCCCATCATTAGGGAGGCAGAAGCAGGTGGATCTCTCTGAGTTTGAGGCCAGCCTCGTCTACTACCAAGTGAGTTCCATGACAGTCAGAACTATATGACAGATAGACCCAGTCTCAGCAACCTTCCTCCACAAACAAACAGACAGACTTGTGACAGTGTGGGTAATGAGTAGTCCTGACTAGGACTCAGAACTCAGGGTTGGAACTGGGACTGCAGGTAGCCCACAGGTCTGCCTCGGCTGACAGTGTGTTGGGAGCCGAATCCCACAGAAGCAGTTGTGACAACTCTCAGAAGAGGGCTTGTGCTGCTGCTTTTTGTGTGATGTATTGATCGTCTGAGGGGACTTTGGAATGTCTTCAGAAGTCCCATTTTGGGGAGGAGACTGTGTCTGGAGCCTTACTGTGTCTAGTGGCTTATTGATCTTTGGAGGTTAGACATGCCGTTTTGATTAGCCAGTTGCCCTCTTGTGGGGAAAGCAAACACTTGAGAGCAGAGCAATGTGGAGCAGTACAGCGTATTTGAATGAGGGAGGCTTGAACACTGTTGGGGAGGAAATACAAGCTGCAGGACCTTCCCTTTCTGACACCCCAGGACACACAGGACACACGGGAGCTGGGCTGACCTTTTGCTTCCTGGATGAATGCAGGGGAGGCTCCTATTTCACACACATTGTTTGAGAAGAGCTCCACCAGGCCTTCCAGGGGATTGTGTTCTTTGGGGGTGTGGGGCAGCATGAGCTCTGAGGTCTTTCATTGTGGTAGAGAAAGTTTATGGTGCTTGTGTCCAGTTAGGATGGAGACCCCCCCTAGGCTTGTTGCAAAAATGCTTTCAGGTGAGGTGGGAGTCTCCTGACTTGGTGGAGCAGGGAACATACATACATACATAGCCTTGGCACTCAGTCAGGCTTGTGCTCCTGGCCTGGCCTAACCCATTTTAATCTCTTTCTTCTGAACCCATCCGTACCTCTGTGAAGAGGAGATAGGGTCTAACTTGTTAGAATAAGTGAGGAAGCATGGCCCCAGTGTATACATAGCAGTGTCTGAACTGGGGTCAAGTGCCCTCCCCTTACACCTGCATTCAGTCTAGAGCCTTTGTGCTGTTGGAATAGCCCCTCTAACCAGTCTGTTTGGTTGAAAATAAGAGTCTCAGTGTTTGTTTAATTGGGGAATACTTTTAATGATGTGTTTGTTGATGTATGTTCACATTGTTGAATGGCCATATCCAGTAACCAACACATTTATCACCCTGCTTTTTTGATATGAAAATACTTAAAATAAAACTAAGGAAGGGGCACAGCCTGGTGGTGCCTGGAATGGAGTAGAGAGAGCAATGAGGTTCTTCCCGTTATAGCCCTGTTGTCACTATCTGACTATTGGATGTTCACGGTGTTCATAACTTAGGGCATTTGCCCTTCTCTATTGACCAGGCTCATAGCCAGGGTAGACTTCTCAGTTCACCATCCCCCTGGATCCCCCCCCCTTCTCCTTCTTTTTCCCTTCCCCATCCCCACGTCTTCACTTCTCATGTATCCCAAGCTGGCTTTGAAGTTGCTAAGTGTCCCAGGATGACGTTGGGGTCCTGATCCTCTTGCCTTCGTACCCCCCCTCCCCCACCACCCGGCTCCCTTTGCCACTGGAGCAGTTACTTTCTGTTGTGATAAAACACTACGACCAAGGCAGTTTATAGAAGGGAAGGTTTATTTGGACTTAGTGGCCACAATGGATGGCAAAAACAGCATGGCATGCAGCAGACATGGCAACTGGAGCTGGAGCTGAGACCTGAGCTCCTGTCTCACCCCAAAAGCAGCAAGTAGAGAGCTCATTGGGAATGGTGTCTGGCATTGAGACCTCAAAGCCAGGGTGGCCCTCCCTAGTGATTGTACTTCCTCAGCAAGGCCATACTTAACTGCTCAATCAGCGCCACCAACTGTGCACCAAGTATTCAAATGTCAGACTCCACAGGGGACATTTTCATCCCACCCTTCACATTTGGTTTGTACAGTGCTAGGGATACAGCCCAGGGCTGCGTGGATTCGAGGTACTGTACCAATTCTTTTATTCTTGTTAGCAGTTCCCTATATGCCTTAGGTGGACCTTTTAAAATCTGATTTAGTTATTTTTATTTTTTGGTTTGGCTTTTCGAGACAGGGTTTCTCTGTGTAGCCTTGGCTGTCCTGGAACTCGCTCTGTAGACAAGGCTGGCTTGAATTCACAGAGATCCGCCTGCCTCTGCCTCCCGAGTGCTGGGATTAAAGGTGTGTGCCACCACTGTCCGGCTATTTTTGAGGCAAAGTCTTGCTATGTATGTAGCCCAGGTCGACTTCCAACTGATAAGTAGCAGTCCTCTTGCCTCCTCTCTCCTGGTTCTACCTCCCGTGTGCTGGAATTCTAGGCTTGTGTCGTCATGTCCCAGACGTATCTTTCAAAAATACTTCAATCAACTTAAGATTTAAAATTGTGAACCTTTTTATTATAAGTGGTATGGGTGCTTTTGAAGAGAGGTCAGAGAATGACTTTTGTTGTGTGGGTTCCAATCATCACGATTAAGTAGTTAGGCCTTTGTGGCAAACGTTTTCAACTCCTGAGCCACCCTGTCCCTAACAACTTGAATTAAATGGGTAGTTAGGGGAAGACACAGTTTAACATTACCTTTAAAAATTATTTTAATTAAAAGCAACACAACACAGTATACCAGTTTATAGGCTTGATAAATCTAAATTACCACAAGCTGAACTCATCCATGTTAAGTACCAGGCAAGCCATCTGCAGCCCCTCAGCATCCCGCCCGCTTCACATGCCCTAGGCACTGCCATTCTCTGAGTGTCTTGATTACACCCCCCACCCCTGTTTTACCACTCAGTTTATGGAGGTCTGTGTAACTGAGGCACTAGCATGTTCCTCTACATATAGGAAAGACATAGATATGAAAATAAGATAAATAGCACTGGCTGTTCTTCCAGGGGACTCATGTTCAGTCCCCAGCACACATGGTGACTAACAACCATTTGTAACTCTAGTTCCAGGGACTCCGGCACACCCTTCTGGTCTCCAAGGACCCCAGGCACACATGCGGTACACATAAATGCAGGCAAAAAAACAACATATACACATAAAAAAAAGCAAAAAATTAACAAATTATTTTTGAGACAGGGTTTCACTATGTAGACCAGGCTGTCTTCAAACACCCAGAGATCCACCTGCCTCTGCCTTCTGAGTGCTGGGATTAAAGACGTGTGTTGCCAAGCCCAACTTAATATATATATATATATATTTTTTTATAGGAAGAAAGTAGTTTCCATGGTGCTTAGCATGTTGTGAGCCATGTGTGGCTGTGCACATCTGTAATCCTACTGTTGTGTGTGTGTAGACATGATGACCATGAGGTCTAAGCTTTGGAATATATAGCAAGACCCTGTTACAAACCACAAAAAAACCATAATGACCCTTGGAGCTTTCACTCCTTCGTATTCCAGAGGGGAGAGGGTGCAGTCTTCCTCAGCCAGGTCCTCTTCATTTGGTACATATGATTTGAATGTTGATCGTGTGCTGGGTTCTCTAAGGTGTTGGGCATGGCAGTGCCTGAGAGAAAGCCCCTGACCCCAGGGATCCTCCGTGCCAGGCTCTAAGTCACTTCCCTGTTAATGCAGCATGTGGTATGATGCTTGGTCACTGGGTAGGTGCTTCATGAGCATTTGTTGAGAGGGACTAGATTGGACCCCTTAAATTGTTTCCTGTTGCATTGTTCTTGTGTCATGGTTGACTGTACCTGTGATCTTGTGATTTCAGGATGACGGGTGCAGGCTCGTGCCTCGCATCCTCAACCTCTTGCATGGAGACAGCTTCCGTGATGATTGAGGTAGTGATGAGTGCGGCTGATGAGTGCCACACGAGTGGTAGTCAGGCCTGGGCAGGTCAAGAGAAGCTGGAGAGTGTTAATGGCTGTGGAGAAGCTTTTCTAGCTGGATTTGAATATAACTCCAGTCTCCGGATGCTGCTGAAGCCATCGGTTCCTAGTCTCACCTTTCTGTGTGGCATGACTGCTGTGTATCCTGGGAAGCGTGTCTCTGGGCTCTGGCACTCCTGGCTGCCTCTCACTGTTCTCTCAGCTGCCTCATGGATTCATTCTGCCTGGACAGGGGTCCTGCCTCAGAGCTTCTCAGCTCACTGTTTTTCTCCCTGTCTAGAGTGTATTCTCATTTGTCAGTGATTGGTCAGTTATTTCTTGTCCCAAGCCCTTTCTCATTTATTCAATTATTACGCTGCATTTCTACTCAAGGCGTGAGAACTTGGATCCTGCTGATCTTGCCCGGCTTCTTTACCACAGACCTTACTGTCTGACCTGCACATTCTATTCTCTCTAGCCACGAACGGGAGAGACACTTTGCTGTCACCTCTGTCCGTCTGCAAATCCAGCCCCTTCCACATCCATCCAGGCCACTCATTCCATCAGCTCCACTTGTGAATCTTCCTTGGAATCCTACCCCTGCTTCCGTCATTTCCGGACAGCATGACTCTCCAGTGGCTGACTTCCCAACCAGCAGTCTGGACTACCTCCAGAGCATTCTCCACATTGCTGCTGGAGTGGTCTTTAAACAAATACAGCTCTGATCCTGCCCGTCACTCCCAGGGCATTCTTTGTGGTTCTTTGTCTCCTCTCCTGCCCTCAGCATTTCCAACCCACTGGGCCATAATCGTAGTCTCTCTGCTGTCTTGCACACGCCACACCTGTCCTTTCCCTCCCTAATTGCCAGCCTCTTCCGGGGCCCAGATCTTAGCTCACCTCCACACCTGTAAGCTCAGAGCTGCCTCTGTTGAGCTTTCTGCCCCCTCTTCTCCCACCTGGGCACTTCTGCTCATCTCTTAAAGCCCTCTTCAGTTACCCTCTTCCCTTGCTTGTATCTGCCACTCCACTTAAGTCTGAATTGGGATTTCTGTCTTCCTCTGTACTGTTTATCTTCCCAGTAGGAAGCTATAAGGACATGGCTCTTATGTCTTTGTAAGATGTAGCAGGTGCCCAGGCACTTGAGACAGTGTATTCAGGTGTCCTTCCTTGTCTTAAGTGGAGCTTGCCTGTCCCCTCTCCCCCCATTCTAACTTTCAAATTTGAGATCTGAGAAGTTTAGTCTCATGTGCTATTTCTTGGAAAAGCCAGCCTTAAACAGACTGTCTGCGGCAGAAACCATAGCTCTTCTGTTGAACATTTGGACAGATGTTTGAGTTTCAGGAAGTTGTTGGCTCTCCGTTTTTGAGGTGTGGCAGAGCCCTTGACTTTATTAGGAAGAACAACCTTCCTCTGGCCTACTCCTGTCCGTTTGTCCCCCACCCTCCACTTCCCAGACAGGGTTTCTCTGTGTAAAGCCCAAGCTGTCCTGGAACTCACTTTGTTCACTATGCTGACCTCAAACTCACAGAGATCTACTATTTGCCTGCCTCTGCCTCCTGAGTGCTGGGATTAAAGACATGCACCACCACCACACACAGCATAGTAGCTCACACTTGTAATCCCAGCACTTGGGAAACAGGGAGATAGATCTGTGTGAGTTCAATGCCCTCTTGATCTACACAGGAAGCTTCAGGCCAGCTGAAGTGAGACTCTCTGTTTCTACAAAACTTTAAAACAACAGAGCAAATCTCTAAACAACAACAGTGAAAACTAAATAACCTTTATTACATTTATTCCACCATTTATTCCTCTCTTCTATTTATTTATTTATTCATTCATTTAGTTAGTTCTTTTTGAGACAGGGTTTCTCTGTGTAACAGTTCTGGCTGTCCTGGAACTGCTCTGTGAACCAGGCTGGCCTCAAACTCACAGAGATCTACTATTTGTCTGCTTCTGCCTCCCGAGTGCTGGGATTAAAGGTGAGCATGATGACCGATCTGCTTAAAATTAGGTTTTATGTTTGTGGTGTGAGTGTGTGCATGCGCAGGCATGTTCGTGTGTGCATGCGCAGGCATGTTCACTCATGCCACAGCATGAATGTGGAGTTCAGAGGATTACTTGGAGTAGGTTCTCTTCTACCCTGTGGGTTCTGGAGCTCAAACTCAGGTTGGTTAGGCTTGGGAGCAAGGGTCTTTACCCACTGCACCATCCTCCCCAGTCCACCTTGTTTCTCTTTAATATAAAGCACCACATGTTCTTGTAAAGCCCGGACCTAGTGCTGTGAAATCCCCTTACCACTTAATTTTCCTTCTGTCACTGACACCACCTGAAGTTCCTAATGCGTGTTTGTTGTCCTTTTCCTTTGAGTAAGCTCTGCTTATAATGGTGTCTGTGATTCTCCTGCCTCAACTGACCTTTTTATGTGGAGGGTCAGGGGGGTTTGAGATAGTCTCATGTATCCCAGTCTGGCCTGGAACTCACATACAGCAGAAGGATGATCTTGGTTTTCTTGTCTGGGTGCTGGGTGCACACCACCATACTCAGTTGTAGGTTTGTACCACAGTTTATGGGATGCTCAAAATGGAACCAGGCTTGGTGTATGAATCACTCTGCCAACTGACTGCTGTTATAACCCCAGCCCATACTGTCTACATTTTTTCCTATGGTCCCAATAGATTATCAAACTTGAACCCAACAAAGAATTTATCCCAACTAGGTGTGGTGGCACAGGCTTTGAATTCCAGAAGAGGTAGGTAGATCTCTGAGTTCTGAGTCCAGCAGGTCTACATAGAGAGTTCTAGGTCTGCCAGGGCTACATAGTGAAACTTAAGTCTTAAAAAAGCATAAACAAAGCAAACAAAAAAAGCAAAAACAAAACAACAAAAAGAGTTGACCTGTTGATGAGAACCAGATTCTTCATGGTCTTACTAATCTTGAGACATCAGGGAGAGGAAAGGAGGCAAACACTGAGTTGATCACCATGACTAGTGCTGTAATCAGTCATACTTGTAAAATGAAGCTCCCATAAAACCCAGCAGGATAAGGCTCAAACTGGCCTCTGGATAATGAACGGACAGATATACTGGGGGAGGCACTCACACAGCATTCGGGTGCACTGTGTGCCATGCTCCTCTTCTATTGGCTATTCAAATGGTCTATAATGGAGATCTCCCTGGGTTCTGTGGTCTTCCTAACAAATTAATCCTGTTCAAGTAGGGAATAGGGAAACCCCATTTCATATCCCCTGGGTCAGAAGCACAGGTCACACAAAACTGGCTTGACTTAAGCATCTGAGGTGGGGGAAGTGAAAGACCCCCGGAGGCTTAGGCCCCCAGGATCTTGGTCCAGGACCTCAACCACAATCACCAGGTGGAGGCCAAAGCTTGATGCAAACAGCACGTGGCTTTATTGTAGTTGTTTAACGAGCTCTGGCCTTTCATCCATCCACCATGGCGGATGGCTAGGAAAGACGGTGAGAAGCCACTGCATAGAGATCTTATAGGGCAGCGTAAGGGGAGTGTCTAGGGGGACACACAAGCTCAGGATTGGTGTGCCTCCAGGCTTGCCCTGTGTTGATTGGTCAACTGGTTGTTATGGCCCATAGGCCCTCCCAGGGTTCTATTCTCTGCGTGGCATTGCTGTGCACTTGTCCTTAAAGCACACCCAGATCCATAAAGCATAGCACCACCAGCTAACTTCTGATTGGTTCCTTGCCACGAGGCAAGCATCTGACCTCCTAGTGACCAAGGCAAGGTCAGACAGGCATGTGCTAGGCTGTTATGGCTGCTGAAATGGGGAGCTGGTCCCTTCAGAAGTATTATGGGCCTAAGCCCTTAAACTGCAGAGCTGATTCTGTCTTCAGCTTGGGTTCATGAAGACTGGAGTTAATTGTAGTGCACCCAGTTGGTCCACTGGAGAGTTGACTGGTTGCTGATGGCAGAAATTCTCATACGTTTTGGTGAGCAAGGAGGAAATACTCTGTAGAGAGACCCGAGGGGTAGGTAAGGCAGTAGTTCTCAGAGGCTTTCCTCATCAGGCCCTTCATTTCAGTTGTAGACACACATTTCTGCACAGAGCAGTACTTCACAAGTTTTCTGTTTTAGATAGGGTCCCACTGTTATAGTTGCAACTTCTTCACCCCAAGTGCTAGGATTACAAGTGTGTAACTCCACACCCCTGTATACCTCCAGGATCAAACCCATGGCTTCTTGCATGATAGGTAAGCACTCTATCAACTGAGCTACAGTCTTCATCTTTGTTTTGTCTTTTTAAGCGGGTGTGTGTGTGTGTGTGTGTGTGTGTGTGTGTGTGTGTGTGTGTGACTGTGTCTTATTATGTTATCCAGTGTGGTCTTGAACTTCTCAGTCCTGGGACTACAGGCATGTACCAGCCTGCCCAGGTAGAAAAAAAAAATCCTCCTTGGCAAACATATTTCTTCTTCTTCTTCTTCTTCTTCTTCTTCTTCTTCTTCTTCTTCTTCTTCTTCTTCTTCTTCTTCTTCTTCTCCTTCTCCTCCTCCTCCTCCTCCTCCTCCTCCTCCTCCTCCTCCTTTTCCTCCTTTTCCTCCTTTTCCTCCTCCTCCTTCCTCCTCCATGACTCCCTGGGGACTCATGTCCCTTGAGATATGATATTATCTTGACTATGTGGCAATCAGCTGAATCCTAGCTTGTTTTACATGAACTAAAAGTCAGTCTCCTTGAAATTTGGGGAGCATTTTGGCCTCATCAGCAATATCCTATCATTGCTGTAGGTGTCTTCACTCATCATGGTCTGTGGATTCTGACAGGAAAGTGACTCCTTGTGAGGAAAGTCAGTGTTCCAGAGTATCTGTGACATCATCCCTTCTGGAAATTTGAGCATCCATGTTAGTGACTGAGTTGGTCTGTTTGCTTTTGTCAAAACAAAATACCTGAGGTCAGGTAATGGGTAAAGAAAAGGGCTCATTTACTTTGCTGCTCACTTATGAGTGCCTGATGGCTGATGGTGCCATGGTGGAAGCCTGTGTGAGAGACAGGAAACCAGAGTGTAGCAGATGCCAGGCTCTCCCTTTAATAACCACACATTCTCAGGCATTAACCAAGTCCTGTGAGAACTACCTAAATCACTTCTGAGAACAGTACACCACTACCAACTGTAGATCCCACCTCTTGGAGACCCCACTGCCTTCCAACACTGTAGTGCTCAGCACTGAACCTTCAACACCTGTGGACAAATAGTCTCTAAACCAGAGCACTGCTGACAACACCTGGTTGGGGGGGGGGCCCTGTACTTCTACTCCTAGAAGTAGCCAGTTTCTCTGTAGGACAGATTAGTTAGATTACCAGGGGAGAATGTCCTCAGGGGAGGGTGTTCACGGGCAGTTTCAGTAGGGGCCAATTATCCCCTCCCCAATTGCTTGTGGGATTTTATTGAGCACACATTTCCCAGGACAGGCATTGCACTCCACCTCCCCAGTGCTGGTGTCAGCTAGGACCTATAGTTTGATTTGGGTTAACAGGGTATTGTTTCCTTGGGGACAAGGACATTGGATGCCAATTTGGTTATGGGATTGGTGTGTGTGTGTGTGTGTGTGTGTGTGTGTGTGTGTGTGTGTGTGTGTGCTATATTTTTGTAGTTCAGGAAGTAAGGTGTGAGTGAAGCCAGAGGATAGTGTGGACATTGCAGGGGTTCTTGGACAGTGTGATGAAATGCCTGCTTTGTCCCCCTTTGAGCCTGAAGTCAAAGGAAAAGCTGACAACCTGGCATTTAATTGGCTATTTTTATTTTCTACTGCTTCCACAGACTGTGTGCATGCATGTCATTAAAATTTTAACAAATTAAAACCGTGTGGGAGTGAGATGCTTGGGAAAAGAAAGATTCTTGCTACCAGACCCCGACAACCCGAGTTTGATTCCTGAGACCCACGTGGTGGAAGGAAAATTGACTCTTGTCTTGAAAGTTGTCTTGACCTCCATGTGCATCCTGTGGCACCCATATATACCCCCCTCACATAACAAAGTAACTGATATTATTTCTTTAAAAAAAAAAAGGATTACTTTTGTAATTAAAAAAAACAATTGTATGCACCTCCCATCCCAAATTATAAGGACAGACAGGAGGCTTGAAAATTTGAGGGCAGCCTGACCAATCTGAAACCCCTGTCTCAAGGCGTCTTTGTTGATAATCTATTGCTGTGAAGAGACACCATGACCATGGCAACTCTTATAAAGGAGAACATTCAATTGGAGCCAACTTACAATTTCCGAGGTTTAGTCCATTGTCACATGTCTGGAAGCATGGCGGCAGTGCAGCAGACATGGTGCTGGAGAGGTGGCTGAGAGTTTGACCTGTGGGTCCACAGGCAGCAGGAAGAGACGGGGAGACACTAGGCCTGTCTAGAATGGTTGAAACTCCGAAGCCCACCCCCAGTGATACTTCCTCCAACAAGGCCACACCTACCAACCAGGCCACACCTCCCAATCCCTGTCAAGTAATGCCAAGCATTCAAATGTGTGAGCCTGTGGGGACCATTCATTTTTTTAAAATTATTTTTAAAAATTTATTTATTTTTTACATTCCAATCCCAGTTCCCCCTCTGTCCTCTCCTCCAGCTCCCCTCACTCCCACCCCACCTCTCATCTGCTCCTTCGAGAGGGTAAGGCCTCCTATGGGGACCATGCTTACTCAAAACACCACACATGGTAAATTCTGAAAGGGGGCTGGGGATAAGCTCAGTGGTTATAATGCTTTGACTAGACTGCTCAAGGTCCTGAGTTCAAGGGCCCAGTAACAGACAAAGTGTATGTTGCTGGGTGTGGTGTCACACACTTTTAATGCCAGCACTGTGGTGGCAGAGGCAGTTGGATCTCTGAATTGTATGCCAGTTTGGCCTACATAGAAAGTTCATGCCATCTAGAGCTGCACTGCTTGTCTCTAGACAAACAAAAAACAGACAGCACACATACAGTCTTATTCTGCCAAGTCCTGGGGCAATGATCTTGGTCAAAGCTACTTCTTGTGTGTCACTTTCCTCTTCTGTAAAATGGGTTCCAAGTCAGAGCTTGCCTCTGTTGTGAGGACTATGGAGATTATGTAGCACGATGCAGGGAAGGCAATTATGAATGGTTGTCTGCCTGGCACAACAGAGGCAGCATCATTAGCCATCATCTCATGCTGCTGCTCTGCTGGTGACAGAGGGCTCATGTGGTTCTGGTGACGACAGTCGTGATGCTGACAGCTACCCCTCTTGAAAGCCCTGTTACTCCAGATCAGCAGTCCTCCCTGTATTGACTCATTCTGTTTCCCAGAGAATTCCTTTCACCCCTTCTGGTTATTTCTCCTTTTATTTACCTTAGCATTTTAAAACAAACACACAACTGTACTGTCATTTCTCCACTCCCCCATCTGTAGTAGGCAGTTTTATTGACTTCCTTACAGAAAATCAGATGAACGGATCCTTCACTGACATCTGTCCGTTTTCCATGTCTCCTTGTGATGCAATTTTATTGGGATTTGATTCAGTTGACAGTATTTACATTCTCATGAATATTTTAACTGTTAAACTGAATTGAGGAGACAAGCCATGGGGCTAGAGATGCCACTTAGTGTTTAGGAGCACCTGGCTGCTCTTGCCGGGACCTGAGGTTCCATTCTCATAACCCAGTTGCGGCTCACAGCTGCCTTTCCCTCCAGCTTCAGGGGTACAGTGCCCTCTGCTGGTTTCTATAGGCACTGCACACACAGTGTATATACATACAGGAAGACAAACACATATAAAATAAAATAAAATAAAATAAATTTTTACAAAGCAACAACAAACCAGTGATGCAGACTATTGTGGACAGAAGGAATGAAAGGACAGACTGCTATGGGCTATGGCCGCTGAGGTCTGCCTGGTCACTTGTTCCCTTAGGTGATTGTGCTTATTTGTGTCACCTTGCTTTATCTTTGAAAGATTTCGAGAGGCTTAACTTCTTTAAACGTAGGTCTCTGTACCTAGCCCTCCTGTCTCATTCTTTTGAGTGGTAGGACTACAGTCATGTGCCACCATGCCTTGTGAGATTAAACCTGTTGAGAGATCCATGTTTATGGATGTTTGCCATAGAAAGGGGTGATCAGCAAGTCCGCACCTTTTGATACCAGCTGCCTTTCCAAACCTTATCCTTAAGCCGAGATTGTCTACGGTTAGGAAGCAAGCCTTCACATCTTCCGGAAAAGGTAATGAGGTCACAGGGAAGCATGCTCTGGACTGTCCAGTTGGCTGTGGTCCAGGATGAGCCTAATGTGGGAAAAGGCAGGTGGGTATGACCAGGGAAAGTAAACACAGAGGCTGGAAGGGAACAGAAGAGGCTTTTTAAGCTTGCTGTCTTAGGCGGCTTCTCCTATCGAGAAAACCAATATTGATTTGCTTGATAGTTTACCCACACAGTGAGGGAAGAAGTGTGGAGGGTTAGGAGCAACCAGCGCTTGTGGCTTTCTTGAGCTCAACCCTCTGCCAACAAACCAGATGGAAGAGGTCAGGTGGCAGAGAGCCTGGGTCTGGGAATCTGGATTGGAGGCCAAAACCCTATCATTACAGCATGTGGTGGAATTGTGGGTTACTGGTCTGGGAGGTGGGGGGGGGGCACATAAGGAAAGCAGAGTGTCTGTAATTCAGTCCTGAAGGGATCTGTCCCTCCTTCCCCTCAAGGGTGTGATGGGGTGGGGCAGGATAGGGCAGGGCAGAGCAGTGGGGCATTGGAGCCCGGGAGAAGAGAGCCAAGCTAGATTCCCCTAAGGAAGCCATTCGGGACACTAATAATAGTTTGACCCTAAATGACCAGATTCATCAGGGATCAAGGAGCAAGGAACTCACGTCTTCTGAAACAGTTCTTTTTTTTTCTGTCTTTGCCCCTAAATGTTGCAGTGAGGGAATAGGGAAACCAGTAAAACTGGAAAAGTTGCTTTCATTAAAATTTTCTTGCTATATTTATTATGAGTGTCTATGTGTCAGTGTGAGCACACACCTGCTCACCCTTTGAGGTCAGTTCTCTGAAACATGTGGGTTCCAAGAATTTGGTTCAGATTGTGTAACTTGGCATCAGCCAGGCAACTTTGCCAATGGAGCCATCCCAGCAGCCCCAAAGTTACCCTTAGACAGGAAGATGGGGCTCCTGGGTGAGCAGCAGAGGGTGTGGCACACGTAGCCCTGCTTGTCTCTGTCCTTTTTGGTGTCTTGCTGTAGTTTTTCATCCAGCCTCAACCGAGTTTTGCTGAGTAGCTCCTGGCAACGCCTTGCCTCTGGTACTTGGTCATCTTCCAGGGAAAGTAGACGTAGTTAATCACACCTATTCCTCAGGCTGTCTAGATTAACAGGTCAGACTGTTGTCTTGGTGACTCCAAATGGCTTGAAATAGTGAGAAGACCCTAATAACTATGTGTCCTTCCCAAGAGCTGCACTGAGCAGCTCCTAAGAGTCCCTTCAGGCCATGCAGCCTGCCTGTCTCATCTGAGGACCTGGGTCTTGCGCCAGTGCTGCAGAGCAGTAGGGTGGTTTGCAAGGCCCCAAGTGTGTTAAGTGTGCCCTCTGCCGTCCCCGTCCTGTTCGTCTCCACCCCTCCCCTGTTGCCCCCAGTGCACAGCCCCTTTCTTTGTCTTACCTTCCCTTTGAACATGTGAAAACTCAGCCTTTTGTGTTCTAGTCTTTTAAAATCTGGGTGTGGTTCTTAGTAGTGACCTCACAGCCCAAGCCTAGATGTTGTTCCACGTTGTGTGGTTTCCTTTGAAGATTCTGGAAGGTCCTTTTATAGAGTGACGAGGATCAAAGCCATGCTAGTAAAGTTGCGGCTGATGGTTTTGTGTAGACACTCTCTCTACCTCCCCGTCTCCCCTCTGCAGTCTGGGGTACTGGGCCAGGAAGTAGGTGGCCCTTTAGATAATGCCCAGATAGCTCTGACAGGCACACATCTGTCAAACACCAGGATCATCTTCCTCTTAAAGGTTACTTCCAAGGTTGTCCTGGCTCCTGTTTCTTTATTGTGAGTTAGTTGTGTGAACCCCAGCACAGAATCACACAGGCCACAGGGAATAGGGTTTGAAACTTCACTGGTGTCGGGCTATGGGGCTTGTTCCTGGGAACACCATATAATCCCGCTCTTTCCTGGGTCTAACTAGAAATGGGAGGAGCTCCTTCTCACGCAGCTTCCCTCACAATGTCTTTTCCGCTCCACTAATAACTATATTAAATTCTCTATTCTCCTTCTCACACTCTTTCTTTATAGGTTCCCAGCATGTACGAATCCTTTAAAGGGGTTGTAGAGATGGCTCGGTGGTTAAGAGCACTGACTGCTCTTCCAGAGGACCTGGGTTTGATTCCCAGCATCAAGGTGATGGCTCACAATCATCTGTAACTTCTTCCAGATGACCAACATCCTCTTCTGCCCTTGTAGGCACTAGGCAAGCAGGTTTTGCAGATATACATGCAGTTAAAACACTCAAGACAAATTTTTTAAAAGAATTATTGATTTGGCGTGTTTTGTGTGTTTGTAATGTAAGACCCTCGAAAAGCTGAGGCTTCCCTCGAAAAGCTGAGGCTTCCAGAATCTTAGCCCAGGACGGCGGCCACCCCAAACATAGAATGGAGGCGAAAGCTTCATGCAAACTGCATGAGGCTTTATTGTAATTTAACGAGCTAACCCCATGTTAGCTCGGGTCTTTCACCCACCCGCCATGGCGGACAGCTAGAAAAGACGGCTTGAAGCTGCTGCGCATAGATCTTTATAGGGCAGCGTAAGGGGAGTGTCTAGGGGTACGCACAGGCTCACGATTGGTGTGCCTCCAGGCTTGGAGGGCTTGCCCTGTGTTGATTGGTCAACTGGTTGTTATGGCCCATAGGCCCTCCCAGGGCGGTTGCTATGCTCTGTACGTCATTGCTGTGCGCTAGTCCGTAAAGCACACCCAGGGTCGTAAAGCATAGCGCCACCAGCTAACCTCTGATTGGCTCCCTGTCACGAGGCAGGCATCTGACTTTCTAGTGTCTAGGTCAAGGTCATAGAAACACGTGTTCGGCCGTTATGGCTGCCAAAAGGGAAGAGGGTTCCTTCAGTAACAATTGGAAAAGGTCTTTGAAGGGCTGGAGAGATGACTTAGTGGCTAAGAGCATTTGTCTTTCTTGCAGAGGACTCAGCTCCCACATGGTGGCTGCCAGCCATCAACAACCGCAGTTCAGGGGATTGATGTCCTTTTCTGGCTTCCCTGGGCACGGACGTGCTTGTGGTGCACACACACATGTGCAGGCAAAACACTCATACACATAAGAGAAATCAGTTTAAAAAAAGATCTTTGAGGGAGAAAGAGACATGGGCTCATAGATTTGAATGCTTGGTCACCAGGGTATGACACTATTTGAAAGGATTAGGAGGTGTGGTCTTGTTGGAGGAAGTGTCACTGGAGGTGGGTTTTGAGGTTTTCAAAAGCCCCAAGCCAGGCCTGGTGGCTTCTTCTTCCTGTTGCCTCTGGATCCAGCTACTTCTCCAATACCACGTCTGCCTGTGTGCCGCTATGTTGCCCACCATGATAAACTGTAAGCAGCCCCAATTAGATGCTTTCCTTTGCCATGGTCATGGTGTCTCTTCACAGCATTAGAACACTGACTAACATAGAGATGATAACCATAAAGCCTTCATTAGTGCTACTGTTATAATTATTAATAGTTAGGGTTACTTTCTTATTATAAACTGAACTTTATCCAATGTATGTTTGCATAGAGGAAAACGTATAGCTCATTGTTAATCTGAGTTCAGGTGGGAAAGGGGAGACTACTGCAGTGCAGAATGCGTGACAGCCCATGCTTTCTTTCTTTGTTTTGTTTTTCATCATTTATTTTTCTGCATTGCTGGCCCTCGAGCCCAGAGTCTTACCTGTGCTAGGCAGGTCTCCACTACTGTACTACACTGCCAGCCTACTCTTTGGTTTGTTTTTTCGGAACAAGGTTTCACTGTGTATCCCTGACTGACACGGAACCTGCTATGTAGAGCAGGCTAGCCTCATATAGACTAGGCTGGCCTAATAAAAACCAGGCTGATCTCATATTTACAGAGATCAGTGCTGGGATTAAAGTTGTAGACTGCCATATCCAGCCCTCATTCCCTGTTTGAAGCTGTCTTACTCTAGAGAGGGGAAGTCAATGAAAAAAAAAAAAAAAGCCATTGTTTTCTCCTGATACGGCAGATCGTGATCAGACAGGGTCTGTCTGGGGCTGTTCAGAAGGTCTTAGCAGCAGGCCTCAGTGTGGAGGGCATTTGCAAGGTGTCAGGTTTTCTGAATTCAGTTCACAAAACGCCATTCCTAGCCCCAGTCTGAATGGCTTGTTATTTTACAAGAGAGACGGCCCCGAAATAAGACATTTATATATAGCAGCAGCTCCTGCTTCCTCACATCTTGCTGCAGAGTGGCACCCACAGTTAAACAGGTTTCAACAGTAACAGACTTCAGCATGGCAGGAAGTAAAACCGTCTTACATGTATATTCAGTCACCCCCACCCCCTGCAAGCTCCTTCTTGTCCTGCCTAGCCCACATATCGTCTGTGAACTGAGTTGTACATTGCAGGGTTTCTGTGGGTGTCTGAACAAATCAGGGCTACAGAACAAAAATCTTTCCTTATCATCACCAGAAAGGGGCACTGGGAAGAGGGACAGAGAAGTGGAACCAGCCTGCTCTGCTTCTGCATGCCCCAGTGCAAGACGATTAATATGCTCTCTCTCTCTCTCTCTCTCTCTCTCTCTCTCTCTCTCTCTCTCTCTCTTTCGTCTGTGTGTGTGGTGGAGGGGTTGCTGGGGATTAAACCTAGGACCCTAAGCATGCTAGACAGTACTCTACCACCAAAGTATGCCTCCAGTTGAAATCTCTGATCATCTAGGAAATGGAAGAGTACCCTGCCCATGACATCCTGGGGTTATGAGAAGAAAGGGTGAAAATAGGCCCCAAAATTTAAAATCATGAAAAATTCTCCATAATAAAGTGATTATATATATATATATATATATATTCCAGTGCAGCATATCATATAATCTAAAATATTTCTATATAAGTAAAACCTAACTCCAAGGGTGCTGCAGCCCCTTAAATAAAGCGGTATGATATTTGCAAATAACCTATGCATATTCTACTATGTTCTTGTTAGCTTTTAAAAATACCACATTTTGTTTATTTGCTGTGTGTGTATATGTGTCTGGAGGTCAGAGGATAACTTGCAGGAGTCAGTTCTCCGCTTCTACCGTGTGGATCTGGGAAACTAAACTCAGGTCATAAGGTGTAGTGTGGCAACGGCCTTATCCACTAAGCCATCCTGCAGGCTCCATGCACCATACACTTTAAAAGTCATCTCTTGATTGCATATAACATTTAAATACAGAAACACTGTGTAAATGTTTGTTTGTTTGTTTGTTTGTTCTTGGTTTTTCAAGACAGGGTTTCTCTGTGTAGCTCTGGCTGTTCCAGAACTTGCTCTGTAGACCAGGCTGGCCGTAAATTCAGAGGTCTCCCTGCCTCTGACTCCTGAGGTGAGTGTAGTAGATATAGTGCTAGTGCTGGGCGTACAGATGTGTGTCGCCACTCCTGGTCCTTTTCCTGTTTTTGGAGACAGGGTATCACTGGTAGACAGGTAGACTTGACTGGTTTGGAACTTGCAGTATAGACCAGGCTGATCTTGGATTCAGAGATCCACCTGCCTCTGCTGTTGAGTGCTGGAATTAAAGGTATGTACTGCCATGCCTAGTTTTTTGTAAGCAACTTGTAGTGGTCTTCAATGTAGTGACTTTTAAATTTTAAGTTTAAATAATTATTTATTGGGACATGGTATTTTCCTAGTTACTTTTCTACTGCTGTGATAAAGCACAATGGCCAAGGCAACTTATAAAAGAAATTGGGGGCTCACAGTGCCAGCAGGTAGCGGAGTCTGTAACCATCATGGTGGGAAGCATGCCAGCAGGTAGGCATGGTACTGGAGCAGTAGCCTGAGAGCTTTTATCTTGAGACAACCACAAGGGAGAGGGGCGGGGTGGGGAGGATGGACAGAGGGACGGGACACATGTGAGCTAGCACTAACAAGAAATGATGCTCCTAAGTGATGCTTCTCCTCCAACAAGGCCACACCTTCTAATCCTTCCCAAACAGTTCCACCAACTGCAGACCAAGCCTTCAAATATATGATCTTATGGGGACCATTCTTATTTAAACCACTACGCATAGCTTATATAACAGACAGACTATAGCTGAGTACCCCACCCATTGACTCAGTTTACCATGGGGTTGGGGATAAAACTCAGGACCTTACAGGTGTTAGGTGCTCTGCCCCAGAGCCCCGACCTCCAGCCAGTTCTAAGTCATAAAAGGCCCTAGTTGACGTCTGTGTGTATTTATGTTGTCATTGGGAGGGGAGTATCTTGGAAGGAGGAGAGACTTCAGATGATTTCAGTCAATATTTTGGGCTGTGACACATGATCATGACAAATCACATCTGCTCACTTTACCCGGAATGAGTTCCCTGTTAACCTTCTCAGCTTTCTGGCTTTGGGCTTACTCACTCGGTGGAAGCTGGAAAGCTTCTTTAGTCGATAATTAACTTGCAACACACTCCCAGAGTGGATGTCATTCCTCTGGCAGCTGCGCATGTTAACTGGGACAAGTGTCCAGAGTCAGAAAATTAAGGGTATGTGTTAACTAGGGGCCCTTGACAGGCCTGGGGTTTCTTTTCAGTTTTCACTAACACATTGACACTGGCGATTACGATTACGGGGAGGAGGTGTCATGTGCTTCCGGCCTCACCACCTGCAGAGATGATTTAAAGGTTTCTGGAAAGCATCTGGCTCAGCACCCATGGCCCACAGTTACTCTGTTTCTCACACCTGCCTTCTCAGCTGATCCTTAGTCAACCAGAGTCTTAAGTGAGGAAATGGTGACTTTCATCCCCGCCCCGCCCCCCCACTCCCAATAAGAGCTGGGGTGTAACTCAGTGTGGAGTTAGGTGTCTTCAGATTTGTTCCTTTAAGTAACTTGTGATAAATTTCAAAGAAATGAGCTTTAACATTTTAAAGTATTTATTTATGTATTTATTTAGTGGGCAAGGGTTTATACAGCATGGGCTGATCTTAAACGGAGGCCCTCCTGTCTCAGTTTTGCCTGCCCAGCATGCTTGTTTAGTATGTAGGAAGTCATGGTTTGGGTCTCTAGCACCACATAAAACTGTGTGTGGTGGTGCACACCTAGAACTGTAGCAGGATCAGAGGGTTAAGATCATCATCATCCTGGGCTACATAGTAAGGTAGGGACTAGTCTGACCTAGAGACCCTAGCTCAAAATAAAACAGCACACACACACAAACACCACACAGCACACCCCAAAACCCCCATAAATTTGTGGTAAAAACTAAGGCTGAGAAGACACGTCTTCCTAAGGTACCACAGGTAGCTAGTGCTTGACCTGTGGTCTTTGACTCCTATATTCTACTCAGCTCGTCAGAGCTCATCAAGGCATCCACTAGGCAGTGTATTATTGATTAGGGTTCTCTAAAGGAACAGAACTAATAGATATATTATTATATCATAGCAGGTTATCAGAGTAGCTTATAGGCTGTGGTCCCAGTAGTCCAACAATGGTTATCTCCTGATGGACAGGCCAAGGATCCAGAAGTTGTTCAGTGCAACTGGATGTCTGGATGTCTCAGCACTGTCAGTCTGGTGCTGGAGTTCCTGGAGAGCTTGTGATGGAATCAGAAAGGAAGAAGAACATAACACTAGTGGGAAAATGCCTCAGGAACAGGATGGATGAACTTGGCAGTGATAGGGGGCACAAGCAGGCAAAAAGCAGCTACATTCTTTGCCAACATATCACAAGAATAGTCTCTAGCCCAGTTGCTAATGTTATTCCACTCTGAAAACCTTGAGCCGGGCCTTCATAGTCCACATGGCTCTTGGCACCACTGTCCTCCAAGCTCCTTGCTAGGATGGACTGTTAAGTCTTTCACAATTTTCAGTAAAACATCATGGTCAGGCCTGCCACAGCAATACTCCAGTATCAACCTGTCTTAGTTACTGTTCTGTTGCTGTGAAGAGATGCCACAGAAGAAAGCATTAAATGGGGGGCGGGTGGTTACAGTTTCAGAAGGTGTCAGTCTGTGACCACCACGAGGCGGGGCAGGGGAGAGGGAGGACACACACACACACACACACACACACACACACACACACACACACACACACACACACACACACACGAGATCACTCTCTGGTCACATTGACTCTGTCACATAGTTCACTCTTACGCAAATCCTCAATGAAATACAAAATGTACACCTTGAGGAGAAAAAGAACATGAGGGAATTTAAAGTTTGGTTTGTGTTGAAAGAGATGAGGAGAACTGAGGATAAAGGGAGTGGTGCTCTCAGGGAAAGACCCCACCCAGCTAATCCTGCAACTTACAGAAAAGTGACTAAGACAGGCATCCTAAGGTGTAAAGATACTGACTCATCATTCCCTGGCGAGCAAAGAGGAGTAAGGCTATAGACAACCGGTGTGAGTGAGCCACATGATACTGAGTGCATTGTAACAAGGAAGTACCACACTGAGAGCAGACGTGCTGGGGTGAGGTGATGGAGTAGGCAGATGGCAAGAAAGTGTGAGTGAGCAGGAATTAGCCAGGATGAGAAGAGGGTGGGGCCAGGCATGGGAAGGTTGGCATTGGAGACCGAACTGGCTTGGAAGACGGTGTGAGCACACTCTGAATGCTGTAGGAAATGGAGACAGCTTCGGCAGTTTGGGGTCAGTTTGACAGACATGGGCTAATAGCACAGTGCATGAATGATGTACCAAGTGTCCAGAATTAACTCTCTGAGAAGGTTGGGACTGCGCATGGGAGTAGAACTGGGAAAAGTTTGATCCTATCAGACCCCTCCGAAAACTGTTTTGAGAATATATTAGGCTTGTGTGTAAGGTGGGGGAGTGTTCTAGTGTGTCCTGAGGTGTGAGGCACTGGTTAGTTTGCTGCTACACTGGAGAAAGCAAATGGAAGCACATGGCAGCTCTGAGAAGCTCAACAGTTTGCCCAGGGTTGCTTGGTTAACAGAGTTGGAAACAAAGATTCATGTGTGGGTCTGCCCCGCTCTTCCTCCAAGCCCTGGGCCTCCATGAAGTGGGTGTTAGTAGCGCCCTGCTTGTCCTGCCGAGTGGCTGTGAGTCCCCATCTGCCCCGTGGCAGCTTTGCGTACATTAGCTGTTTGCTGACAGGTGAACAAGCAAGCAGCCAGCTGTTCTGCTTGGTCTGGGATCTTGCCTCTGGAGAGTGGCCAAGTCGAGGTTTTGAAGCAGACGTGCTGGACACATCCCCAAATCTATTGAGCTTACAGCTCCTGCCTTACCTCCCATTCTGTAGGTCTCTTGCACTGACTCCTTCCTGTCTCTGCCTCCTCCCAAGTGCTGGTATTAAAGGCATATATGTGGCTGAGATTTATGTTTAGGGGACAGCCAGGAAGAAGCCTGCTCATCTGGGGCACCAGGCAGATGCTAGGTCGAGGCCAGCATAGGAAGGCCTTGCCTGCTGGCTGCACAAAGCTCAGCTGAGTGGCCTGAGACTGTTGTCATTTGATGGGCAGCCCCCAGCCAAGGTTTCAAAGGAAGTGGGCTTCTGACAGGCAAGGAAGGTTGCCAGCAGCAGGTGATGCTGCCCGTCCAGGAGCTTCAGGATGCTCGTCCGCTCTGTCAGGGTCTTCCAGGCCTGGTCCTTTTCCTTCTTTGTAGGGGTGCGCTTCTTCTGCCGGGCAGCCATGATCTTGCGAAAGGCATCCATGACCTCATTGTCTGCCATGTGGATCCCCTGCCTCAGCTCCTGCCGGCTCACCTCCTCCTTTGCCAACCTCAGCAGGCCGTGCTTCTTGGTGTGCACCGAGTGCCGAGTGCCTTCATCTCAGCCTGCCGTTTGTGCAGCTCAGCGAGGACCTCTTCCTCTGAGTCCTCAGCAGGCTGGTCCTCGGATTCCAGGAGACCCTATGCAATCAGCTCCTCCTTGATTCGGCTCTCCCGGGACTTGGTGTGGGGCACACTGAAGGGTTTGTTCTGATTTCGGGGAGAGGTGCTTGCTCCATCAGCCCCTGATTCTTTCCCAGACATGTCAGGAATAGGAGAGTCCTCCATAGGGGAAATAATATTTTCCTCCACCAGGGCCTGCAGCAAGCGCTGTGTCAGGGCACCAAAGGGACAGCCATCTTCTGGCTGCTGGTGCTGGGCCTCAGACTTCTTCAGCAGGGCGTCCACATCTTTTGTGTCCCATGAGGCCTTTCTTCTTGTCAGCCACAGCTGCTGCCTGAACACCATCCTTCTGCTCCTCTAGCAGATCCTCCCGGGCCCAGCGCCGGGAGTAGTGTTTTCCCAGTGGGGGAATCTTAGAATGTTCGGCTTCATCTTCAGGAGGCTTCAGGAGCTCCTCTAGTGTTCCCACCTCCTCACTGGTGATATCAGCACAGTAGGGCTCCGCAGAGGCCCAGAACCTGTTGGGAGCATCATTCTTGGGGATCGGAGGGATCCGAGGCACGTTGATTGGGGTCATCAGTGAATTCATATTCCTGGATCTTTGGTTGAACGTTTTTGGATTTGGGTCGTCCTGGGCCAGAGCCTGGTCCATGCCCTGCCTTCCCTTCCAGTTTCTGCTTCTTGGGCTTCCCATGTTTGGGGGGAGCACCAAGCTCATGGTCTCGACCCAGCTTTCTTATCCTGCCAGTCAGTAAGGATCTGGGTTTCAGCTTCCAGTACACGCAGTTGTGGGCTTGCAGAGGACAGCAAGGTCTCAAGCTCCAGCTGCAGAGCGTCCAGCTCCTCAATACCAATGCCATCGTCCTTGGAGCGGGCCAGCACTGCTGTGTACTGGGGACGGACCTTCAGGTGGTCCACTGACTTGAAATCATGGAATTGCAATGGGCAGTCCTTCAGCTCACTCATGGCCCAGGAGATGGGATTTTGTAAAACTCCCTGGAATGTTCTGAGGATTAAGAGTGCCCAGTTCAGTGTCTGGCACAGAAGTGGCACTGCTTAATGGCTGGCTCTACCTGTGTGTTGCCCCAAGATCCTGCCTCCAGGCTCCTCGTCCTCTAGGGAGCCCCTAACACAGCTCCCGCCTCTCCTCCCCGCAGGAGGGCGCGGGGGAGTTCAGTGCTCCTACAAAAAGAATTTAAAACTACTTATTGACCACTTTTCACCACTGTTTACAAGTAGGTAAATAGCATCTAGGTGAATAACATTCTGATACTACAAGTTTATTTTCCTGGGTTTTTCTGTAGAAAGTAAAGAATTCTTAATGCAAAAACAAGCAAGCCTACCCTTTTTTAGCATGCTTTTATCTTTAATGAATGGCAAAATTATCAAGGGGCTTGTTTTAAAATAAACCTCAATATTGAATAGTAAATATTTGATTTGTATCTAGGGTTGTGTAAAGGGGTGAAATAAGTTGAAGAGACCATGCTTTAGCATGGCACCTGCCGCATATATCAGGTGGGATTGATTTTGTTGCTACAATGTATCAGTAGCTGTGAATTTTGAAGAACAAGGATGTTAACTGAGTTGTATCTTCACGAACAGGGATACAGGATTCTTCTGGGTTTACTTTCAACTTTTGGGGACAGGTGTTCCAAGGACAAGCTATCCTGTCATTCATTCTCTCACCCTCCCCTGTGGAGAAGGCTGCCTGCGCTCTGGGAATAGAGGTGACACTAGTGGCTTTGTTCCAGCCCTCTTCTCCTTCCTCTGTCGGAGGCTTGCTTTCTGTCCATGGGTGTTGTCAGACTTGCTTAGCTCTCACTGAACCTCTGGTCTCCTGCATGTCCGTATATGTTCCGGCTCTCAGTGAAGTGACATCCTGTACCTTTGGGCTGATATCTTTGAACCTATGAGTAGTACAGTGTCCACACACAATGGGTTTGAGAGTGAAAGGTGTGTTGTGTCCCCCATTCCCCACCCCACCTCCTCTTTGCCCACCACTGGCCTCCTGTGCCTACTGCAGGGGCCTGGCACCAGGGTTCCAGTCTCTTTATTGGTACCCAACTCTCACTCTTTGTGTTGTGCCTGGAGCCAGGGTCTTCAGTGGTGGTTGTTTAACTTTGCGGGCTCAGATCCCTACCATATGTCCCTGGGGTCCAGATCCCCAGACTTGGGTCACTGTATTGCTGTGAATCCTTGCATTCCCCTTGATGCTTCAGGGCAAACATGAGGTACTTGGCCTATCTGCATCAGTCACTCTTATAGTTGCTATTGTTTTCTGTGCATATCCCCCCCCCCCCCAACTGCCGTGTCTTAAAGTCACATACCACTCCTGGAATGCCTCCTTTCTCCCTTGAAGCCCTTGCTTGATTCCACTGCTGGTGGAAGCAGTGGGCCTAACACTGTAATGTAAGGACTCCAGCACTTACTCTTCCTGATAGATGTGCAGGATATATTTATGCAGGGTAAATTGTTAAAAATGTTAACCGAGACCCTCTCACCGTTTTTTCACTCCCTGGTTTCTGTTAATACTGTTAGACCTGTGACAATTGATAACGAGAGCATAAGGCATTTCAGACTTTATTTAAAATGCTTAATATTTTACCAGGGGTAAATAGGGACTTAAAACTGCTCCTGTTGAAGAAAAAGAAAATAAAGCCACTGTCTCTCTGCTAGGTTTGTTAGTAGCAGAATACTGTAGATTGGGTAATTTATACACAGACACAGATTGTTCCCAGTTGTGGGACTGGCAGATTCAGTGTCTGGTGAGGGCTGGCTGTGTATGAGGACTCCCCCAACCCTCTTGTCTAAGGGTCCCAATGGAATCCATGAGAATGGAGTCCTCATGACCCAGAGCCCTTCATTTTATTACCATTGCATTGAGGATTAGGTCTCAACAAGTGAATCTGGAGGTGGCGGGGGGGGGTGGGGTGGGGGGTGGGGGGTGGGTGGGGGTGGGATGGGGTGGGGGTGGCGCCCCACGCGCAGGCAAACACCAGACCCAAGCAGTAACTTGTCAGACAAGTTATACCTGTGCATACAATATACTAGTCATCTTACAGATGGAGAGAGTTTATTGGGAGGAGAGCCACCTTGTCCAAACTCAGAAGACACATCTAGAGTCAGACATGGCTTTGTATAAATTAGGTTGGGTTTTGTCATTGTTACTGTTTGATGGGAGATGTTATTCTGTATATGTTTCTCTTATTGGTTGATAAATAAAACATTGTTGGGTCAACAGCCAATGAGGCAGGAAGATAGGCAGGACTAGGAGAAGAGAAGTCTGGGAAAGGTAGGCAAGAGAGCCCACCAGAACAGAGTCGCGATGCTGCCGGGCATTACTGGGTAAGCCACAGCCTCGTGGAGATACATAGATTAATAATAATGGGTCAATAATTAAGACAGAGCTACTAATAAGCCCTAGACATCAGCCAACAGTTTCATAATTAATATAGCGTCTGTGTGTTCATTTGGGGGTCAAGGGCTGCAGGACCTGCCAGGCCAGAAAACTCAGGCTTACAACTGTTGTTTTACCACTGTATTGTCTCACCTCCAGCAAAATCATACCGTCTCTTTTCCAGTCAGTTAGCTAATCACTTTTTGCTTAGGCAGATGATAATTATTGGACACTCCTTGAATTCAAAGGGCCGCTGATGGAGGCCTTTGACATTTTTTTTCTTTTATGATTCCCACGAACAAACAGCTTATTAAAAAGCAAGTCCTACATTGGAGACTCTTGCCAAATGTTTGACTGAAAAACACTAATCTCCTGGTCTAGCTTGCACCAGTCTCTGTTCACGTCTTTTCTTACTTGTTTGTTCTTTTGAGTTGGGGTCTGGCCTGGCTTTGTAGTCCAACCAGGCCTCCCAGGTGATGGGATTTCAGATGTCTGCCCAGCTACACAGTCCTTTTCTCTTTCTTTGGATTAGTCTCAGGTGGTAAAACTCTGGGGTGCTAATCTTACTTCTGGCCCTAAAGGTGTCTTCATGCAGCATGACAAAGCAGCCTTGCCCTTTCCCAGTCATCTGGGTAGGGTATTGCTGTATGCAGAGAACACGCATTGGGGTGAGCATTGGCCAAAGCAGTCTTGGTGACCACAGTCAGGGGCAGGGAGCACTGGAGGCCTCTTGCTGTAACACCTCCCCCCACCCCAACACACACACCAGTTTGGAACCTGGAGGTCACTAGGACTTTCAGGGTGTGTGCGTGTGCGTGTGCGTGTGCGTGTGCGTGTGCGTGTGCGTGTGCGTGTGCGTGTGCGTGTGCGTGTGCGTGTGCGTGTGCGTGTGCGTGTGCGTGTGCATATGCACTCACATGTGACTGTTCGAAGGCCAGAGGGCAAACTTGGGTGTCTTAAGACACTGTCCACCTTGCTTTTTGAGGCAGGATCTTAGTTGGCCTAATCTGGCGATGCTAGCTGGCCTCTGAACCCCAGGGATGCTTCCTGTCTCTGCCTCTCCAGCAATGGGTTTATCAAGCCATCATGCTTGGCCTTTGAGGAGGAGGGTTCTGGGACTTGAACTCAGGTCTTTATACTTGTACAACAAACAAGCACTTCACCACCAGAGCTATCTCCCCAGGCCCAGGTAGTCTTGAGGGCCAACGCTCAGGAAGACTTGGTCTTTCAGAAGGGAAGTCTTCCTAGCATCTTGTTTTCATAAGTACAGTTAGAGAATGGGATGTAGCAGCGCCCGAGTCCAGCATCTGTGATGTCCTTAACTGCACAGGCAGGTGGCTATTTCTGATGCCTGTCAGATGGCAGGGACTAGACTCTCCAACTGTTGGTTCTAGTTTCAGTTAGCTAGTCTTTGTTATTGTTATTGTAAGGACACTTACACCCTCACCATTTTTGTCATGGACAGGAAGATATCGAGAAGTGTTGTGACTTTTCTTTTGCAGCCTTTAAAATCTGGAAAAAGAAGCCTATTAGATTTGTATGTGGAAATAGAGAACAAGGGATGCAGTTTTCACATTTAGAGAAGTCCATCAGGCACTTGGTTCAGTAGAGGTCATTTTTACTTCCCTGGCCCTCGGCTGCCTCCATCCTGGAGGGGAGCATAGGAAATGTGGGCCTGCCGGTGCAAGGGAAGTTGCTGAATAACTGTTATGTCCTTGTAGAGCTCTGGCCTCTACAGATCATTATTATTTTAGTACTTGAGGGCTCATCTCTCAGGGTACATTGAACAGGGCAGGGGAGGGGTTGGGAGTAGAGGAGGCTGTAGAGGGTGGCAGACTATGTATGTTGTGTGTTGGGAAACAAGTTGTGCTGGCCCTTTGCTGTGAGTATATACAGAAAAATAAAAATAAAAAACCGAGGAACACAGGTTGTTGTATCTTCAAGCAGCATCAGTTAGCGTTCATCAGTGTCTTCTCTGCTGCCTTGGGCGGGCCTCAGTGTTCTATCAGCTGTGTGGGTTACATTGGCATTTGAGGAGATGCTAGGGCTGGGGTGTGAGCAGTGTGGAGTGCTTGTCTAGAGTGTGCAGTGCCCTGGGTTCTACCCACAACAGCAGCCAGAACAATTAGGCCTGGCATGTTCCGTGTCCCACTGTTTAGGGGAAAAATGTGTTCGCTGTTCCATACAGTGAGTGTACTTTCTGGTGGCAGTGTGTCTAAGTTGGAAACTGTGGAGTATTGCAGGAAGAAGGAGACATTCTTTTCAATCCAAGGGCTTCTGTGGGGTAAGTGGAGCTGTCATTGGAACCAGATGCTGTGCCCAGCTCTGAGGTTACAGGTGCTGGTGATCACCAACGGCGAGCCTGTTAACCAATGGACATCCCCTCCAGTCCCCCACGAATTCATGTTTATAGATAATATGTGCTCATGTCAATGGAACTTCCTTTGCCTTTTTTTTTTTCTAATAGAACTTACTTTTGCTTTTAGACAAAATTGAGGTTTTTTTTTCCTATTTCTTTTCTTTTTTTAGATTTATTTATTATGTATAGTGTTCTATCTCTCTGTATCCCTGCAGGCCAGAAGAGGGCACCAGATCTCATTACAGATGGTTGTGAGCCATCATGTGGTTGCTGGGAATTGGACCTCTGGAAGACCAGCTAGTGTTCTTAACCTCCGAGCCATCTCTCCAGCCCAGCAAATTTTTGTTTGTTTTTATTTCCTTAGAACAAATATTTAGAAATGGAATTTATTGGCTAAAAAGATAAACAGTGTATACTCTAGCCTAGCTATTGGGCAGACTTTTTGGTGCTAGCTGCTGATAACACGCAGCCGAGGAAGTTTCCCAGGTGCACTATTGCTGGGGTTGCTGTACTGTGGGCAAGCATGGTGATCACAAGGGCACGAAGCTGGGGGAATAGCCATTCCCAGAATCGTATCTTCCCGCTTTTTTCCCCAAGATGGGCACACATCTGTTTTCAGTGCTATGCAATCTCTATCTCCCCTTCCACCCCCACCCCCACACCCACATGTAAAAGGATAGCTAGAGTTGCTTTCTTAAACCCTGTTTCTCACATGACTCCATTCCAAACTGCACTGTGTGGACAGACAGGTCTTTATATGTGTCTGGCAGGAAGCTGAAGAATGAAGGAGAAATGAATTGTAAGCCCGAGTGAGGGGGGGGGAGGGAGGAAAGGAGGCAGAGAGCAAAGGTTCTCTGATGGAGCAGTCTTTTATGTCTTCCTGGAAAAGAGAACTCACTGGTACATTGGAGCCTATGTGGGATTGTAGCTTGTACCAAGAAGCCAACACCTTAAGAGTCCCACTTCAGGATGGGAGTTGGTCGTACACTGATTGGTTCTTTTTCTTAAAATGAAACATTTGTTAATAAATAAACCAGTTCTAAAATCAGGAAAAGGTCACAGGATGAGACCTTCCCAACCAACTGTAGTTCAGGGCCTTGACTCTCCCTGGCATTGTTACAAAGGCTAACCAGATAGGGTTCCTGCCTGTGATTTATCTAGATAGGTAAGAGTCAGAGGGAGAAGAAGGCTGTGTGTGTGTGTGTGTGTGTGTGTGTGTGTGTGTGTGTGTGTGTGTGTGTGTGTGTAAGTTGTGGTAAAATACACACATTCTGGGGATTAAGTTTTGCCGCCGTCACAGCCATCTCTAGAATGTCTGTCTTCTCCAACTTAAGCTCTGCACCTGCTACTACTTCCTAGTTCCCCTCTTCCCCAGGTCTTGACAATCATCATTCTACTGTGTTTCAATGAGTTTGGCTACTGTAGACTTACAGTATCTGTCATTCTCTTAAACAAAAAAGGAGATTTATTAGGCGTATGCTCTTGCAGGGTTCCAGCAGCTGGCTGGGGTGGATCCGTAGCTGTAAAGGGTCCATAGCTAGACCCACACCTTTTCCTGCAGGACAAACCATGCTGTAATTGCTAACTCAAATTCTGGCTTCTGAACCATCATGAGGGCGGACCTGCTTGGATCCTATTAAGGGACTTTTAAGGGTTCATTTCTGCTTGCCTTTCGATCTTTCTGGTCCTTTGTGCCAGTTTCAAACTTGTCAAGCACATGGCTGGCAGACACTCATGACCTCTGCCAGGCCTGTCTGAAATAGCTCACCAGTTGGAAGAATACCCTGCATCTGAATGAGCAAATTAAATTTGATCTCTGAAGGATGGGTCTTAGTGTAACCACAAAATTCTACTTCTGGTTTCTTCATGATCAGATCCCACAGAGAATTTCCTAGAATGTGGTCCTCCTCGTGCACTACAAATGTTGTACAGTGTCTTATCTGTTGCTGCTGCCTGGCCAGTTTCCAGGGCTGTGTTCCTCTTGTTTTCAGCCATTGATTTTGTCAATCCTGGTATTTATCTTCCCAGCTCCTGGTGCTCTTCCACCTCAGGAGGCTTCCAGGAATCTTGGGTGATGCTGGGGAAAAGGACGGAAATGTTGGGTGGGTGATAGTGGTACACACCTTTAATCCCAGCATTTGGAAAGCAGAGTCAGGCCGATCTCTGAGTTCCAGGGCAATCAGGGCTACACAGAGAAACCCTGTCTTAGGGAGAAAAAAATCCTAATAATAGAGAAGAGATGTGAGGATTAGAGATAGAGAGAAGAGATAGTTAGTATTTTCTTTTAAGATTTATTTATTATGTATACAGTGTTCCGTCTGCATATTTGCCTGCAGGCCAGAGGAGGGCACCAGGTCTCATTACAGATGGTTGTGAGCCACCTTGTGGTTGTTGGGAATTGAACTCAGAACCATTGGAAGAGCAGGCTATCTCTGAGCTATCTCTTCAGCCTCTAGTATCTGTGTTTTTGATTGCCTGATTTTGCTTAGCACAAGTTATTATTGAAGGCTTCATTCCATTGTATGTATAGCCCACATTTTGTTTTTGTTTACCCCTTTATCTGTCAGTCAGATGGGCTTGGTTATTGCATTTAAATCTCGACTATTGTGAGCAGTGCTGCTGTGAACATGAGTGCATGCCTATGCATTTCAACCTATGCCTTCAGTTTCTTGGGGGGCACATCCTGACGTGGAATTACAATGTCACATGGTGATTTTATGAATAATGTTTTTAGGCATTACCATACATAGCGTTGTCCACAGTGGCTGCACCATTTTATACCAGTCATATACACAAAACTTTCAGATTCCCCATGTCTTTCTAACACTTTTTTTCCCCTTGAAAGTATTCTAATGTGTGTGAAAGGCTATTTCCTTGTGGGTTTGATTTGCATTTACAGTGGGTTATCAGTGTTGAGCACCTTCCTTTGTGTTTTTTTGTCTGTTTACGGATCTTTGGGCCGTGACTTTGCCCATTTTTGGTTGTTGTAGTAGAAGTTCTTTATGTATTTAGGACACCATTCCCCAACCAATATGTGAGTGCAGGCACTTTCTCCCACCCCCACAATTCCTTTTTACTCTGTGGATAGTACTCTGATGCACAAAAGTTTCCCAGTTTCCATGAAGTCCAACTTTCCTGATTTTTGGTTCTTTGCTTTGGGTATCATGTCCCAGACCATTCCAAACTTTGTGTTAGGATGTTTTCTCCTCCTTTGTTTTCCAAGTTTAGTTTAGCTTTTCTGGGCTTGGCTTTGTTTGTGGTATAATGTAAGCAAGGTTTCAGCTGGGTCTGAGGAGGACTGGTAAGGTCTTCTCAGTACCGTTGGTAAAGGCTAATTTGCTTATGGGAAAGATGATAGCTGCTGTTCAGGTGCTACTGAGCTGCACGCAGTGTCTGCTGCCAAGTGGGTTTTTGTGTAAATGATGCAGGAGGGAGAGCTTTATTTAAGTTTCTCACCCTACTGTGGCCCGATAGCGTGCTAGTACGTACACACACACACACACACACACACACACACACACACACACACACACACACACACCGGGAGTTTTGCTGAGGGAACTCTACACGAACCATTGCCGACGAGATACAGGAAGTAGATCTTGAGGGAAGTAAGAGGTTGTCCAGGATAGATTAGAAACACACACTATCTTTCTTAATTTTCCATCCCCAGTTATATGTGGCATTATTTCACCAAAGGCTTGGGGAGGGCAGAAACTCCTCATTGATCTTACTAAGGCAAGTGGTGTTGGGTGAGTGTGAGGAGTTGTGTGTGTGTCTGTATACATTTACACGCATATTTGTGTGTGTGCACTAGCTATTTCCTGTGGTTGGGAGAAACAAGATCTTACTCAACAGAACAGAAGTGGGAAATACTTCATGTATTTAAAGAAGACAAGAACTGCACAGAAGACCTTTGTCTCTGTCTTTCAGATCTGCTGTGGGTTCCTGCTCTTTTAGCTTAGGCCTTTTTTGTGTGTGCAGCTGTGAGCCAGCAGACTGAAAGCAGAGCCTGGGTTTCTGTCCTGACAGTTTCCATGGGGCACACAGCTGCAGGTCTGTCTGGCACTCTTGAGTGTTCCCAGGAAGCTCCTCACCACTGGCCGGGGGTGGGGTGGGGTAGGGGGGTGGGTGGGGTGGGGGTAGGGGGTGTCTGGCCTGTTTACAGGGTCAGGAGCTGCTGGATCGGTGCCCTCTTGTGGTTCTCCTGTGACCTGTTTGCTATTTGGGGAGGCAAACAGGATGAAGGAACCACCGAGTAATAAAAAGGGCATGAAATGGAGAAAAGATTAGGAAATTAGAAGAAAATCTATGGGTGAGGAAATATTTTTTTAATGCTAATAAAACTTTCTTCATTTTTACTTTTCTAACTATGTGTACTTTTGTGTATGTATGGTGTTGCATATGTGTGCACATGTGTGGGGAGACCCAAGGTTGATGTGACTTTCTTTGATTCTGCTCCATCCCTGATTTTCAACACAGGGTCTCTCATTGAACCCAAGAGACTGGCTGGCCAGTGAACTTTTGCCTGCCCCTTACACTCTGTTACCCTGTGAGTATACTGTCTCCTTCAAGGATTAATTATTCTGCCTATCTCCTTTGCTTGGCTTAATGGGAGTTTACCTTCCTAGGGATGTTCTCTGAGCCAGTGATTGGAACAGTCCAACCTGTGTGTTAGATTTCCACCTAAGCCACAGATTCTGTTCTCTTTCCTAAGAGTTTTCTATTCTATTAGTAAAGCTTCTGTGAACATTTATGTCCATACTTCTTTGTGGTCATGTTTTCATTTCTCTTCATTTCTCTGGAGTACAATTGCAGGAACGTATAGTAATTACATGACTAGTTTCTTTTGCTAAAGTAGACTTTTAAAAACAATTTTAGATTCATTGAACAATTGAGCCTTAAGTAAAGGAATTTCCTTTATAACCACCCATTAGAGTGGTCCATTCAGTGCTTTGTGAGCCTACAGTGGTACAATGTAATCACTAAAGCCCATTGTTCACATTAGGGCTTACTCTCGGTGCTGTGCATTTTGTGGATTTGGACATGCCCACCCACTATTTCAGTAGCAGCGGGACTTGCCTCCCTTGATAGGCATGAGGAAGAGATGGGTAAACAGGGACTAACTCCTATTTCCGATATTTATACTATCTCTGTAGTTTGTCTTTCCTAAGACATGAGTTAGTTTTTATATATAGTGTGAGATTCCAGAGGAGTTTGGGGATCCTGGAGGTGGTGATGAATAACGAAGTCAATGAAACTGGCAAGGAAGCATCCTAGAGAACTGACTGCCAGTAAAGGATTTGAATACTTCTCAGGAGTTATGAAGAATGAATAATGAGTTAGTTCTCAAGGATAGTGAAAGAAGACTTGCCAAAAGGAAGGAAGGGAGGGAGGGAGGGAGGGAGAGAGAGGAAGGTACGGAGGTGCTTGGCACATGCTGTTTCCTCCCCGCCACCCTGCACTTGGGCATTAAACACCGATGCTGGGTGAGGAGGAGCAAGGACATTGAAAGTAAGTGTTACTTACTTTGGTGGGTCTCTGGGTTCCAGTGCTTGCATAGGTGTGAGTAGAAGAGCAGAGTGAAAATGTTTCCTTCAGCTGAGCATTGTCACGTTGTGTCTACATGAATTGTTGGTCCATGTGGTCCTTCCCTCATCCTGCCACTGTTCTGCCTTATCCAGGCATCTTCCTTCTTTCATAAGTGTATACTGGTTGTACAAAATGGTGGGCTTTTTGTGGTGGGTTTTCACAGGTGTATATTATGTACTTTGGTCATAGTTGCCCCATTCCCTCTCTTGCCCCTGCCCGCTCTTCATTGTTGCAGTCAGTGGTCTCTCATTTCTCAGGTGTATAGAAGTGGGTGGGGTTTGTATCCTCCTGGGGCAAGGGGCCTTGTGTTTTGAGTTTCACTACCCTGGTTTGTCTCTTAACCCCCAGGCAAGAGGTGAAGGAAGTGGACCAGCTCCACTTTTGTCCTCCAGTCAGAAATCATTGAGCCTCCAGTGTGGTCGTCCCCTCCGCTGTGAGCTCTCAGAAGGGACCTTATCCAGAGGATTCAGCAAAGCTAGCAGCAAACCCAGGTCCCTTCAGTTTGTGTGCATGGCCACAGATTCCATGTTCAGCTCTAGCCTAAAATAATTCATTTCTTTATACACAATGGCTGTTTTTGAGGGTAACATGGCCACCTGAATCCCACACACAGCACTGCCTGAGATTTTGCCTTTGCACAGCTGGTAACCAGACTGAATGACCCTAGACCTTGGTTTTATGTGAACAGCGCTTTCCCACTCCTACCTTTCTGCTTATATTGATAATGTAGAACCCCGCAGCCCTTTAAAGATTTATTTATCTTATGAAAGAGGGCATCATATCTCACTATAGATGGTTGTGAGCCACCGTGTGGTTGCAGGGAATTGAACTCAGGACCTCTGGAAGAGCAGTCAGTGCTCTTAACCCGCTGAGTCCCAGACCCCACAGCTTTTATTGTTAACCAGTTTGCCTTTTGTATTTTCCCTCTCTGTGTTTGCCATCTGTCTCCTGTGGCAACAGTCATAGAGTCATAGTATTTGCACCAGCCTGTATTTTCCCTCATTCCTCTTACACACTTAACTCATGGTTGTTAGCTTGCTGCTTGGTAAGAGAGTAGGAACACTGCTGTTCTAAGTCTGGTCCTCCTTCAGTTTATGGCATGATGCCAGCACAAGTGTAGCACTTTATACCTGATGAGCTTTGCCACACCACTCCTTTCCCTCTAGAACACTACAGGGGCTCACCTGCTTCCTAGAGTGGCAATGTGTGCCTCCTTAACCATGTACTCAGACAGCCTTTTAACCAGAAGAACTAATTATAGACCAAGGTGGCTTACCTTCCCCTTCATAGTGAAGTATGTATCAGAACAAAGAACTTCCCAGGAGGCCCAGTAAGCACCCTAGAGCCTGCAGGGAGAATAGAGCTGTGCCTATGATGCTTTCCTCCTGTGTTCGGTTTAGGCACATTGGCATTACACCACATTTGAAGTGTCTTGGGCTCCAGGAAGAGAGAGCTTGCCGTCTGCTATGACGCGTGGCAGGTCCTGGGAGTGAGTGCAGTGAATATGAGCATCTGTCCTCACTACAGGCAGCCTGCCTGAGCTTGCAGACGGGCCCAGCCGATTTTCCATGCCTGCTCATGACCCGATCACTTAATCATCCTCTCTATGATTTGTTCCCTGTTGGGTAGGAGAGGATAATGACACCCACATCATAGGTTGGTTTAAGGGTTAAGGTGGCTCTAGCCACAGGTTTCTATTGCTGTGATGATACACTCCATGCTTTTGTGACTAACTTATCATTGGCTTACACTTCTATATCGCTGTTCATCATTGAAGAAGTCAGGACAGGAACTGAAGCAGGGCAGCTCCTGGAGGCAGGAGCTGATGCAGAGACCATAGAGGCTGCTGCTACTGACTTGCTTCTCATGACTTGCTCAGCCTGCTTTCTTATAGAACCAGGACCACCAGCCCAGGGATGGAACCAACCTCAATGAACTGGGCCCTCCCCCATCAGCCACTAGTTAGGAAGATGACATATAGGCTTGTCTACAGTCTGATTTTTATGGAGGCATTTTCTTAATTTTGAGGTTCCCACTTCTCAGATGATGTTAGCTTGTGTCAAGTTGACATAAAACTAGCCAGCACATTCTGTGTCTATATTTCAACCAAACTTGGATGGGTGGATAGATGGATGGATGGAGGGAGGGAGAGAGAGAGCTGTCACATCCAGACCTCAGCATGACAGCTGCTTGTGTAACTTCTACATTGCATTAGGTATTATAAGCAATCTAGAGATAATTTATAAAGTCCACAGGAGGCTATATGCAGATACTATGCCATCTTACATAGGGGTTGGGTGTCTAGGGGAGTTTCTGGAACTGATCCCATTGGGGTATCAAGGAGGAGTGACTGTGAAATCCTCAGCGTGGTTCCTGGTGCTCAGTACGTTCTGTTGGAGTGTTTGTCTGTCCGTCTGTAATTTTATCACATTAATAGAAAATGAAAGTAGAATATTGCCCGAAGTCCTCACCTTCTGACATTGTCATATTCACAAGAATGTTTCAGCATGACTTGGGAGGACATATTCTGAACATAGCATGTACCGTTACTCTTTTATCTGATTTACGATTATTTTACTCTCAGGCTTATTTTATTTAGCTACTGTCCATCTTTAGTTGCTGCAGGGTGGCTGCTTAAGCCCCAGCTGTCAAGTCTTAACTATCCAACAGGAAGGAGGAACAAAAAGAGGGCATACTTAATGATTTAAGCAGATTCCAGGAACCTTTTCGATTAAGACCTGCATATTTAAGTGACCAGAATTTGGCATGATGGCAGACTGCAAGGAAGGGCAGGGAATATCACTGTCTGTAATGCCAGCCATTCAGATTCAGAACACACAGCCAGCCATCTTTATCAAGTGTTTAAGTGTTTTGTATCTGTTAGGATGGAATCTAAATCAGGGCTGACACTAAAAAGGAGCAGTGTACGCCTTGGAGATGTTAGCTTTAAAGAGAGGAAGGACTTCTGTTGTGGCAAAGCCCTGTCAGTCCCTGGGGATTTAAAAGCCAAGCCACACCTGGTCCTTGGAACTCTTGGGTTGTTAGAATGCTCTGTGGCGTCTTGGGGGTATTGGAGACCATTATGCCTTAGTAGCTGCTTAGTGAGTTTCTCTTTGAGATTGTCTGTGTGCCTTTACAGCTGGTGTGCTTTGTAGTTTGCCTGCTTAGCAGTGCATGATTTTGGACCACCCACTCCAAGACTAGATAGCTTTCAGCCACTCCAAGGAAGCATTTGAGCGACGACAACTCTCTACTGTTGCCACAGGGTTGGTTTGCTCCTCTTGGAGTCAATAGATTTTTACTCTGTTCTCAGTTGTGACCAGGGCAAATTATGGGTCTTTTGGTATTCTTGAGCCTGTAAATTAGAGCCTCTGGGTTGTGTGGGGAACACCCCTGGCCCCCAAAAGAGTGATGTAATGTCTGGGGGCCATGTGTTTTCTTCTTGGGGTGTTGGGGTGGACACCATAGAACTTAGTAATGGTAGTAATGGGAAGACTGAAGAGTAGTTGGTATGACTTACACGGTGCCAGAGCAAAGGGGCCAGATGGCTGTTCATGCCCGGCCTGTTCCCACCACCAGCTGATGGGGTCACCTGAGTTTAGGGCAAGTGTTAACTGAGGGGAAGGAAGTGATGAATCTGCACGCCTGCTGATTGGCTCCTTTAAGCCTCGCTGACTGGTTTTGAGGGTTTGTTCCCTCTTGATTCTGAAGCAGCCTCCCCAGAATGACAGGCAACTCAATGGGATTGTGGCATGCTGGGCAGAGTGGCCCTTAGCCAGGATGTCTCTGTGAGGCTGCTGGTGAGAATTGCCACTTCATTCCTCAAGGGACACCCCCAGCCTTGTGTCCTCCCCCCCCAAGGGGTGGGGCCACCAGAGATCTCCAGCCCTGTTCTTGACCTGAGCCTGTGCATCCCTGGGGGTTGGGGGATGAATGGCAAGAGGCAGAACAGTCTTTGGTGCTCTGCTCCCTCAGCAATATTGGAACTGGCCAGGAGCATCCTAAGAATTAGCTCACAGAAGACACACCACTAGAAATAGAATAGCCAGATGGTGTCTGGGCTGTGTGAACCATCTCTTGTGTGAGGAAGGTTTTAGAGAAAAAGCCTTTCTTTAGGCCAGAAACTGCAGCAGGCTCAGCAGCTGCCCTTTTAGGAGCTGCCAGTTGGAGGGTCCTGGTGACTGACTGACACTTTGGAGCTTCCCACAGGGCAGTATGAGCATATCAGAGAAAGTCCATTGTTGAGCACATCTGGTGCACTCAGCCTATAGTTACTGGCTCCCAACAGCTGGACTTTCTTTCCTGCACATAACATTTCTAGAACTCTTGTGTACATCCTTTTCACAGACACAAACAGTGAGTGAAGGATGCAGTAGGGCTGGACACTGTCTGCCCAGTCAGTGTTGTGTGTCTCCTGCCCCTGCCGCTGTGTGCTGGGATTGGAAGAAACTTGTGTGGAGAATATTGGAGCCGATCGCAAACCCACTTGAGTTCTGGAGTGACGAAGATTGTGTGTGTGTGTGTGTGTGTGTGTGTGTGTGTGTGTGTGTGTGTGTGTGTGTAAAATAAGCTTAAGGTCAGCCGAACACTGAACAAGTCATGTATTTAGTTGTATTTAGCCAGTAGCTCACAGTTATAGGCCTGCCCTACTTTTTAAAAATAAAAGATTCAAAATGATTTAAGATTTATTTATTTTACCCTTGTGTATGAATGATTTACTAAGTGTATGTCTGATGCCCAGGGAGGTCAGAAGGTGTCAGATACCTAGAACGAGAGTTACAGATGATTATTTGAATCACCAAGTGGGTTCTAGGATTGAACCTGGGTCCTCTGCAAGAGCAGCAAAGTACCCCCTTAATCAATCAAACAAACAAACAAACAAAAAACAGGTTTTTTCTTTTTTTGCAGCCCTGGCTCATTCTGCAAACCAGGTTGGCCCCAGACCACTGCCTGGCTTAAGAGCAGCAGGTACTCTTAACTGCTGAGCCACCTCTCTAGGCCACTCTTATCCCACATTCAGTGTGGGAGGTGGCAAGAGGATAATTGTTCTGGTGACCCTGTGATAAGAGTGGAGATATACAGCACGTGTGGCACACCCCTTTAATCCCAGCACTCTGGATGCAGAGGCAGGCAGATCTCCTTCAAGGCCACTCTGGTCTACAGAGGGAGTTCCAGGACAGCCAGGGCTACACAGAGAAGCCCTGTTGAAAAACAAAAGCAACCAAACAAAAAAGGACGGAGATGCGCAAAGCTAGGCTGTGCCCATGCTCCCTTGGCTGTGTTAGTTAGATCCCTGTGAGCTCTTACAGGGTGTCTGTTAGAGATGGGCCCTGGCTTTGGGTGCCTGGGCTCAGAATCCTGTCACCTTCAGACTGGTGGTTTCTATTAATGTAAGATTATAATAACCAGAAAAAAGTCATGTTAAAAGGGTGGAACCCAGTTTGTCACCAAAATAATAGTTATTATTTTGATTCCTTTGAAGTAGGGTCTTACTTTATAGCCATGCTAGTCTTGATTATCCTGCCAGCCTCTCAAGTGCTAGTGATTATTGTTAATTTCATGTAGATATTATAGGATCTACCATTCATACTTAACCTATTTATTTATGTGTTCAGTGCTCAGGATTGGGCAAAGATCCCAATATGCTAGGCAAGCTTTCTGTCACTATTTTATACTTCAGCCTCAATCTTAACTTTTTTTTTTTTTTTTAAAGATGCGCTGGCCAGTTTTATGTCAACTTGACACAAGCTAGAGTCATTTGGAAGAGAAAGCATCTATTGGAAAATGCCCTCCACCACAGTGGCCTGTGGGCAAATTGTTTTTTGTCAGTGGTGGCATGCATCAAAAATACTTAATAGACTAAAAATTTTCTAAAACCATATAGGTAATATAAACACACAGGCTTCATGAAAGAGTTCTGGGTACCAGGAAAGACTGTACACAGGTGCAGCCTGTTCTCACCACCTCAGATGTAGGGGTCAGATGCTGGTTAGGAAAAGGACATTCCAAGCCTCCAGATGTTGAGTGTGTGCTTACGTTTTGTTGTAGTTTCCAGTTTTGGATTAGAGAGCTGCAAACCTCACCTTCCTCTGTTTGATAGCTTCTCTTTGTGGGTGGGAGAGCATCTCAGGGAGCAAATCTCTACCCTCAAACTCCAGAGTTGTTTTAAACCCTTACCTGTGTACAAGTGCCACAAAAGGAAAAACATATTTGAAAGATAACTGCATCAGGAAAGAAAAATAACTGCATCAAACTATTGTTCCTCCTTCAGGTACTCTTACTACTGGGTTGTGTGACGAACATGCCACATGGTGCTTTGCAGAACAGTCTGATATGTCAGATTAGGGTGATTTATCTGATCACATTTATCTTGTGATCAGATTAATCAAGCAACTTTATGAGAATTGTGACTTTATGTTTTGGTATGTGTGTTTTGTTGTTGTTAAAATCAGATGGCAAAGTTCATAAAATAGGTTCAAGAACAAACTGAGCCCAGTAACTATCTATACATGCTAGTTTTTCATCTCTTGTAATAGTTAAGTCAACCCCACAAGAATGTTGAGTTATTGCTTTTGGAGCGCCCCCCCCCCCCAGACAGGGTTTCTCTGTGGCCATGGCTGTCCTGTAACTCTGTAGACCAGGCTACCTTCAAATTCAGAGAGTGCTGGGATTAAAGGTGTGCACCACCACCGCCCAGCACTTCTGGGAGCTTTTTAATTTTTGGTTTTTCGAGACAGGGTTTCTGCAGACCAGGCTGGCCTCAAACTCATGGAGATCCATCTGCCCTCTGCTTCTTGAGTGCTGGGATTAAAGCACCAGCGTCAGCTTTTATTTTGTTATTAAAAATCTTTTTAGTGCATGTGTGTACATGTATGTGGAGGCCAGAGGACAACTTGTGGAAGTCCATTCTTTCCTTCCACCACACGGGTCCTCACGGGTGTACCACAGATGGTCAGGCTTCCTCCCTCAGCTCCCTTACAGGGAGGCCTAGAGTGTCCTCCTTTGTCCCGGTACATTCCCACACACCTTCTCTTATTCCCCGATGTCTTCTCTCCTTACAGTCTTCCGTTTGTGCCAAGATCGTGCAGCTCCTGGGGCAGAATGAGGTGGATTACCACCAGAAGCAGGTGGTCATCCTGAGTCAGGATAGCTTCTATCGAGTCCTCACTTCAGAACAGAAGGCCAAGGCCCTAAAGGGCCAGTTCAACTTTGATCACCCTGGTGAGTTGGGAGTTGAGAGGTGTGTGTGTGTGTGTGTGTGTGTTAAAGGCAGAGTGGGTATTGGTTGTGTTCATGAGGAAGGACTCAGCGTCTCCCAGTCTGTTCTGTCTACAATGTAGGGCCTGATGACCACCTTGCATAGCTACCATGGGCTTACACGAGAGAATGGGTTTTAGAACACTTTGCAGAGAACTGATTGAAGTTGTATGCAATGAAGGTGAACCATGCAAGCTTGTTCAGAGATGGGACAACCCCAGAAGCACACACAGCTGGTCCTTTTGCCTTCCGATGTGTGGCAGCCTGTAATACCACCACCCATGCACCATCACTACCCCACGTGTGTGCATTTGGCCCACGTGTTCTGCTTGGTGGCTATCAAGGAGGGAAGTGGGGCTGTCTTAAGGTGGCCCCGTAAGTGAGTTTTGCTGATATCCCAGATCAACAGGTCACTCCTTCAGATGGTTTAGGTTTTTCATAGCTGGCAGTCAGCTCTTTTTGGCATGGGACCCATGCTTAGCATGTGCCAACCCCAGGGCACCAGCTGACCTTTGAGGAGAGATGGGGGTTGTGTGTCAACACCAGGTATAGAATGTCAGTAGAAAACAAACACCAGATTAGTTTGCCAGAACTTACTCACACACCCTGTTTTAAGATCCAGGGAGTGTTTGTAGTGTTTGTATTCCACCACAGCTGGACATTGGCTTTGGAGGGGCAGTGTGATTTGGGTGTGAAGTTTGTTGTGATTTTACAACAGGTTAGTTTAAAACCAAGAGCTGTTTTTTTTTTTTTTTTTTTTAATAAATGGTTTGATTTCCTTCAGATGCCTTTGACAACGAACTCATCTTCAAAACACTCAAAGAAATCACCGAAGGAAAAACAGTCCAGATACCTGTGTATGACTTTGTCTCCCACTCTCGGTAAGTAAGCTGGGCTGGACCAGAGATTGTTAGCTTTTGCAGCCTAGAGCATCCCGAGTGTGCACTCAGCTTCCTTCCTCCTAACCGGCCAGGCTGGCCTGGTGCCTTCCCCATTTTTCATGAGGATGTTTCCAGGAACACCCTGGATTGGTGTAAGGGATGAATGGTGTCTCGGTTAGGGTTTCTATTGCTGCAACTCAACACCATGACCAAAAAGCAAGTCAGGGATGAAAGGGTTTATTTGGCTTGTACTTCCACATTGCTGTTTCTTACTGAAGGAGGCAGGGAGGGATGCTGCTTGCTGACTTGCATTCTTTGGCTTTCTCTTAGAACCAGGACCACCAGCCCTGGGGTGATACCATGCACCATAGACTGGGCCCTCCTGCGTTGATCATTAATTAAGAAAATTCCTTACAGCTCGATCTCATGGAGGCATTTCCTCAACTGAGGAGGCTCCTTTCTCTCTGACTCTAGTTTGTGTCAAGTTGACATACAAAACCAGCCAGGACAGGTGGCACGCGTGTTTGTTGTGATGTACATCCCAGAATCTCTGCTCCTTAAAAAGATGTCATGGGGAGGACCAAAGGCAGAACAGGGAAGGAACGAAGCATCTGTGTGTGTCCCTCTCTACTGTCTTTGTACATTGTGGGTTTTCCTCATCATCTTCTGAGTCTTTGTCAGCAGTGCAACCTGGGTCCACACAGGAAGATCTGAGCAAACAGAGTTGTCTGCCTTGGAGGGAGGTGGTTTTGTCCAGTGATGAGACCCTCCAATGCACGGCTTTCTCTCCAGGTTCAGGGAAGGACTCAGACCAGCTGGAGGAAGAAATGGGCCTGTGGGATAGTGTGAAGGAGGGAGGAAGGCTTACAGGAGTAGTGTGAGTCAGGAGTTTAGCCAGCTTGCATGGAGGAGCTAGTAGTGCTTACTTGAGACTTGGATAGAAACTCACTTGGAGGGTACTTCCGGAGGGACAGTACCCTCTTCCATGGGCTGTTCTGCTGACCTCCCAGTGTTTGCAGAGAGCTTTTGTTGCTTAAGGAGCTTAAAATAGTTTTGCGAATGTTAGCTCACTCGCTAGTTAGGCAATCACAAACTCTAGAGAGTTAACACAATGAGAGGCAGTAGGGGCCTGTAAGGAGGTGTTGGGCAGATACTTTACCAAAGGCGAAGAATTGCACTGCAGGGATTCAGGGGGCAGAGAGGTCCCAAGCAGGCCTGTCTGTGAGGGACCCACCCCATGATCATTTTGCAATATGTCACCCACCTGGCTTTTGAAAAATTAGGTTCTGCCTTGGGCTGACCAGCCCTGAGTGAATGAGGTATCTGTCAATAAGGAAGAGGTGGACAGAGACTTCGAACTTTGAACTTCTGTCCAATGCTTTCTCATGATCTCATCGTGCTCCAAAACCTCTCTTTATCCCTCCCTACCTCTTTCCTTTGTTTCCTCTTAAGCTGCCCCAGGCATGGAGGAGTGGGTGGAATTGTATAGCAAGGACCGAATATCTATCTGATTCTTAAGTTCACAATACTGAGTTGCAGAAGTGCCAGGCACGACAGCATTCCTGGAGATGCCTTCAGAGAAACTAGAAGTCACACCTGCTTTTGTAGAGACAAAACACCCTGTTTACTGTCTTGTGTATATTCTGTCCACACATACAGGCAGCTAAATGATGGTTACCCATACAGACAAACAGTGGCCTGCTCGGAGAGCAGCAGGTGGGTGGAATACACAGGAGATTGGAAACTAGACAGATATTAGAGACAATGTCTGTATTCAACCCATTTATTTTATTTAAAGAATGATGGTGCCTACTCTGCTTTATGGAGAAAGTTCAGAAGAGCTAGTCCTAGCCTTCTTAACGCCACCTTCTCTGTGGTGGTAGCCTCTGGTCCTAGGAGCCAAGCTCCTCTATTGTTTAGGTCTTGTAGAGGGAGAGAACCCAGCAGATGCTCTGACACTTGCTGTCACCCCAGCTCCCTAGCAGTTTAGTCCATCTATGCTCTGTGCTCTGCAGGAAGGAGGAGACGGTCACTGTCTACCCCGCGGATGTGGTGCTCTTTGAAGGGATCCTGGCTTTCTACTCCCAGGAGGTCCGAGACCTGTTCCAGATGAAGCTTTTCGTGGACACAGATGCAGACACTCGTCTCTCTCGCAGAGGTGCGTTCATGTAAACTTCAGATGGCCCATTTGGTGGCCACCTTGGGAGCAGATGGTGGGAGCCCATGAGAAGCATGTGCCCTCCTGAGTCTGAAGCCTGGACCTTTCCCTATGCAGCTGTGTGATGCTGTGACCTGGCCCAACCCCAGGACATCCTGCCACCCAGTGTTTGGTGACATTTAGGAAGGGCTTAGTCACTTTAGTGTTTAGATAAAGGCTTGTGAGGTCACTAGGATGAAATAAGTCGAGTTTCCTTTGCAATAATCTTTTTTTCTCATGAGGCATCAAGGAAAGATGCCTTGGTCTTGGAAGTAACTGTAGGACATCTGGGGACAGGGACCCTGCGCCTTCAGTGCCGGATGCCTTGTTTCACCATCTGCTTCTGTTGCATGCTCTCATCCTCTCTCCCCAGCCCTGGAGCCGATTTACTGGCAGGCCTTCCTGAGTGTGCACCTGTGCTGTGTCCAGCGTGTGCTTTCTCAGGAACCTCAGAACCAGGCGAGGAGCTGACCTTTGCACGATATGGAGTCATTTGCTTCCATTGGAAGCCTTTCAAGGAGGAGGAGGGTCAGGTTACAGGGGTGAGGAGGGACTATGGTGCAGGCACCTAGAGAAAAATGCTCATTACCTCTACAGACACAGTGGCCTGCTCCAAGAGCAGCATGTGGCTGGAGTGTACAGGAAATAGTAAACAAGACATTAGGAAGTAGCTTGGGCTAGGGAAATAGCTCAGTTCAGTGGGCAGAGGCTAACCCAGCATCTGTGAAGCCTGAAGTTCAATCCTCAACAGTACACAAACAGGTGCCCTATGCCTGTAATGTCCCTAGGGAGAGAGAGGTAGGAGGATTAGAAATTCAAGGTCATCCTTAGCTACATAGCAAGGTCAGTTTAGACCCTGTCTCAAACAGATCCTAGTAGGGTAAATCTGTGAGTTATTGGACATTCTAGTAAATAGGTTGATAATATAATATTAGGAAAAGCTGTTAATGGAACCAGTAGAACTGAGAGGAGCAAGTCTGGGTTTGCATGCTCATTTGGAGCCACACTTTTTCAGCAGGCAGGTCCCCATCTCGCTTTGTGACATTGGCTCCAGGGTACCCCAGGTTTGTGTTTATGAAGCCCCCCCCCCAACTTCCATGCTTCTGCCAAGTTAAAGAGGCAGTGTGCTATATTAAGAAAAAAACTTCAAAGTCAGGTGAAATGGGTGAAGATTCCAGTTTCACTGTTCATTGGATGTGTGGCCTTGGGCAAGTTGTGTTTTAACCTCTGAACCTTATTTTTCTATCACATAATCCAGGAATTAGTCCTGCAGGGACAGTGCCCACAGACACATTGCTTGACAATTGCTGTCTCTCAGGCCAGGACCCTGGAGAGATAGGGGCTGGCATCTTTTTCTCCTCAACATTGACCGGGCCTCTGGAGAGTCTGGGCTCTCTCTACTGGCTGATGACTAGTCTACAAAGTGGGACTCAATCCTAGGAAGACGTTAAAGGAGGTAGAAAAGACAGCTTCTAGGGAATTAGAGCCAGATTTGGAGTAGTTGTAAAGTCTTTGGCAATAGAGTAGGTCTTGGCTTCTAACTCCAATCAGCTCATCATGGTGCAGATCAAGCAGAGCAGCCTCCTTCCTGTTTTTTGGCCTGGGTGGAAGGTGATCTTTATAGGAGTATGGGAAATCCTTAAAATGATGTTTTGAGAAAAGGGTGTAGCCCTGGCTGGGTAGACCAGGCTAGCCTCGAACTGTTTCCAAGTGTTGAGATTAAAGGTGTGTATATCCAGCCCCTCCCCCATCCCAGGGGGTGGGGCGGAGGTTCTGTGGCCAGCGCTTGCTTGGCCCTTGTTGTCTGGGCAGGTTGCTGCCTCCTCATTTCAAATGTTCTTAACACGTTCCCTTCTGTCCAGGTAGCACAAAAATATACTCGACATATGCTTGGTGGAGTGCAGGGCAGGGGACAGTCCTTAACGGTTGTAGGTACAGGACTGGAGAACATTCCAAGAGAATTGAGTACCTTGCTCCCACCTATCTTTCCTAACCTATTCCTGTAACTGTAACATTCCAATAAGGGAGGAGCTGGCCCTGGTACCCTGCAGTTCCGAGGTCGCCGGGACCCTCCTGATTCCCCTGCTCCTGGTGACTTGAGTTTCCCCAGTGCTTCCCTCTCCACCCTTTGCTCTTGCCTGCTACTTCAGCATTAGGACAGGGGAGAGTGGGGCATGGCATTTAGAAATGGAAGAGTGCTGGATTCGGAAGGGCCGAGTGGCCAGGCAGGGAACTGGCAAACCTGTAGCTTCCTGCCCATTACTTTGTCCTTTGGGAATGATTCTATCCTGCCCAGCACACATGTAGGGCTCAGGCTGGGATGGTGTGGGGGTAGGGGTGGAAGTGTTGGATTTTTTTGAGTTTTCAGTTTGTGCCAAGATCTTGTTCTGACTCAGCCCTTGGCCTGATTCTGCTTCCTGGCAGTAAGCACCTAAGGAGCAGGGCATTTCAAATGCAGTGAGCTGGCTGTCCCTTGGCCACGGAGCCATCCTAGTCTGTTCAAGGTGACAACTTCCTTGAAGGCTCTTAGGGAGTTAGGTGACAGTGCCTTCTTTGATGTGAGTCTTCTTTCTTTCCCAGTTGCCCCTTTTTAAGATGTCGTTGCATGTGTTCCTATCCTGCTGGCCTCTCCTGAACCTTTCCAGTGTTCTGCAGGGTTCCTCTGCCCACTTCTCCCCATGCACCTTGTCCTCCTCACATCGACAGATCTTCCTGTCACGAGTCAGTGTGGTTCTCTCCACCCCTTCTCCCCCGCTGGAGTCCCCCACCCCTGGTTGTGCTTGTGCCGCAGTTGTCATAGGAGGGTAGGTGTCTGTGTGCCAGCCGCCATGCTGGAGATTGTCTGTACCTCCCTGTCTTCTTAAATAATAGCTTCATCAGGGCTGGGAAGGATGCTCAATCTGTACATTGCTTGCCTATCATGAACAAAACCCTGGGTTTGATCTCCCAGCACTGCATAAGTCTGTGCACAGTGGCAGGAGTATGAGATCCAGGGCATCTTCAGCTATGGATCTTAAGTTCAGACCAGCCTAGGCTGCATGAGATTCTCCCCTCCCCCAATTATGAATAAGATCTTCTTTATCTACTTTTTGTTTAAGGAAATGAAGATTCAAAGAGGATAAGTCACTTGCTTAAGGTCACAGGAACAGGAGTTTCTGGGGACAGGACTCAAATCTAGGTCACTTTACTTCAGGTTCATAGTCATTAGATAACAAGAGCCAAGCAGTCTTGCTGTGTCACTTCCCACTGGAGCTTACTTCATGACCCTGGTCTGTGGGCAGCAGGAGGTCTGTGTGGGGTGTACCCACACATGTGCCATAGGGAGGAGGGCAAATCTTTCCAGGGTACTAAAGCCAGTAGCTTCTTGAAAAGTATGCCTTGCGAAACAAACCCAGCACCAAGCACTCCAAGGGCAGCACCCGATTCCAGGGAGGAACAGTTCCTGAGTGTAGGCATTCTAGTGTGTGCAGGTGTCATTTCGAGTGCGTGCGTGTGTACACACACACACACACACACACACACACACACACACACACACACACACACTTACTTAGCAGCAGGGCTCTCCAGAATCTCATTCACAGAAACTCCCTATGTTTGTTTACAGAGATTTGTGTCTATTACCTGATATGGTAATCTCTGGGGATACCGTGAAAACTGTGCAGGTTGATAATAAGCTTTGAAGTGGCAGTTGTGCAGAGGGCTGTGTCAATTGACAGGACCTCCAGGATGTTGTTCTAGCTTACTTCACCAAGGGGAGCTGAGGTTTAGGGAGGTCAGGGCACAGAGACAGAACCAGTATGCCCTGGCCCTTAAAACTGACCGTCTTCATTGCAGGCCTCTTACTAGAAGATGCTGAAGGAAGACAGTAGATGAAAGATGGTACATCTGGATCCATCTTGGCTTCCTTCTTGCTTTGGCTCACAATAACCTAGAGTGAGGTTTCTATTTTCTATTTGTAAACTTCTGTGCCCTAGCAAAGCAGAAGGAGCTCCCCACACTGGTATTCCCACCCAGGAGAGGATGGGGGAGTTGGGTGGCTAGCTGACCCCACAGCTCTAGGTCTCAACTTGGGAACACAGGTGTGAGCATTCTGCAGCTTAGTGCCACAGTTCTCTGTTGTCACGACTCTCTGGGGATGCCCTGATCTTTCCTGGTTTATGTTGAAATTTTGTTTGCTTGAAACAAGAAAGCTGCTCATCTTGACCAGGCAGCCATTTATGTTAGGGAAACCTACTGTGGTAGAATTTGATGGTAGTGAGACTCAGTGTAACTTGTTTTTTCTGAATCTGTTGCTGATCCACCCTAGGGTGAGTCTCAAAGGAGTCCTGACTTCTCAATCAGCTGGGTGACCTGCAGGAGCCTGGCGTGCCTGCCTACCTCATGCACTGTGTTCTTGATTTTTGTTTTTCCTTCTCTTATAGTATTGAGGGACATCAGCGAAAGAGGCAGGGACCTTGAGCAGATTTTATCTCAGTACATCACATTCGTGAAGCCTGCCTTTGAGGAATTCTGCTTACCAGTGAGTTGTATTCTTTGTTTCTGCTAAATGTACATCTTGACATTTAATGACTTAATCTTTTTTTTTTTTTTTTTTTTTTGTGTGTGTGTGTGTGTGTGTGTGTGTGTGTGTGTGTGTGTGTGTGTGTGTGTGTGTGTGTGTGTTTCGAGACAGGGTTTCTCTGTGGCTTTGGAGGCTATCCTGGAACTAGCTCTTGTGGACCAGGCTGGTCTTGAACTCACAGAGATCCCCCGCCTCTGCCTCCCGAGTGCTGGGATTAAAGGCTTGCGCCACCAATGCCCAGCTGACTTAATCTTTTTAAGGTTGATTTTATATGTATTTTATTTTATGTGTATAGGTGGTTTTGCCTGTGTATATCTGTACGCCACATGCATGTAGTGCCCTCGGAAGCCAGAAGAGGGCATGAGATCCTCTGGAAGTGGAGTTTAAGGATGGTGGTTGTCTGGCATGTGCATGCTGGGTCCTTTGTGAGAACACTGAACTCTCATCATCTAGAGAGATGCTGAGCCATTTTTCTAGTTCCTTCATGATAGATTTAAAAGCCCGTAGGTTGCTGGGGTCTCCCCAGTTTGAATCTTACTCCTTTCTCGAGTGAGCATCTTGAAGTCCCAAGAGGTAGCATGCTAGGTTCTGACCTAACATCTTCTTCAGGTCTCCCTAGTTCTGTGCGTCTCCCAGCATGACACTCATTTCTTGCCTGGGAAGGCTGTCAGACTTCCCAGAAGCTAGCCTGAGATAGACCTCAGGCAGCGGGAGGCTTTAGAAGGTCAGAGTACTGATGCAGGGCAGGCCCTGCCACAGGTGGTTCATTTGAAACCTCTTCTTGGCCTTTGGATTTGGGAAGTGCTGGACTGAACTGAAATCCTCTTCCTTGCCCCCCTCCTGGCACAGCTGTATCCCCCCTCCTGGAGCATCTTGAGTTCCCTAGTGAGGTGGCTTTCTGAGAGCAAAGGGGAATGGCTCCCAGCTAATCAGCCAGAGAAACACATCTCTCCGGGAGAGACCAAATAGGGCATGTGAAGGGAAGCACCAGAGACCCGGGGTGTGGCGTGGGATTGTGAGGAGGGAGAAGATAGGGAACATGGTTTAGTTTGGGAAGAAATATTTGACTTAGGAGAATCTTGACTCACTGTGTCCTCCCTGCTGAGCAGGCTCGGGTCTGGCAAAGCAGGCCTTTGTGATTTATAACTAAGAGAGGAAGAAATTGGGACTTAGGCTGACTTTTGAGTGAAATCATTTAGGAAGAGTGGTGTCTGGCAAGGTCCCTCTTTTCGCTCTTTGACAAGTAAAAGCCTTCATTCCCTTTCTCATCCCCTTCCTTCTGACTTTCATATTTTAGCCATGTTTTTAGGTGCCTTTTGTGATATTGCATTCAAATCCTCAGACTGCTGCCGGCATCTGGCTGGATCATCCCTCATTTAGGGCTGACTGGCCCTTGCCTTGTGCCATTGGTGAGGGACTCGGGTTTGGCCCTGAATGCCCCTCTTAATGTGTTGTAAATATCTCTCTCCACAGACAAAGAAGTATGCGGACGTGATCATTCCTAGAGGTGCAGACAATCTTGGTGAGTACCAGTGGGGTGTCCTCCTGGTCAATACCTTCTACTCGAATCTACAGATCTAGTCTTGGGAACAGATCCTTGGTCATATGCATATCCATGTTTGAGGACTGACATAATCAGGGAATCTCCATCAGAAATAAAGGGCTACAGACTCCATTCAGCTGCCACTCCTGTAATGACACTTGGACACCTGGTATCCAAGACCACCTTTCAGTGCAGGTGAACTTCCTTCCTAATCTGATGTAGAATGCTGTGCTGTCACACCAGGCTTGTCCTTCTCAACGGCTGTCTCAACAGCTTCATTACTGTGGTCTTCATGTGTTTGACACGTCTAGGAAGCGATGGCTGTCCACAGCCCTGACCTAGTGTAGCCGAGTTAATCTGTTGCATAGGACTGGACCTCATCTTGTCATTCTCTTTTATTTCATTTTCTTCCATTTGAAGTGTGTTCACTGCGTTGTTTGAGTGTTTATCATAGCAGCAGACATTCCACTGTATGTTTTAAGGAAGCAGGACATTCTCATTTATAGCTAAGCTCAGGGAATGTACTGTTGATCTCTTCTTCCCCTCAGCCTGTGTTAGGTTTTGACACACTGACATTGTCAGGAGTGCATAGGCCCACTGTTTGGTGGCCCCCAGCTTAGCTAGCACAGTCCAGAGGAGTCAGTATCGCAGGGAAAAGTGCCACATGATGTCTTTGTAGATCACATCAGGAAGTGTTCCTTTGTTGTTTGGGGCTGGAGAGTGGCTCAGTGGATAAGAGCACTTGCTCAAGGATGAGAGCCTGAGTTTGGATCTTAGCAACCATATATTGAGAGCTGGGAATGGTGGTGCACACTTTTAATCCTAGCACCCAGGAGGCAAAGGCAGATGGCTCTCTTGAGTTCAAGACCAAGCTAGCCTGGTCTACATAGTGAGCTCCAGACCAATCATGGCTACATGGTGAGACCCTTGCCAAATAAACCCCCCCAAATCCCCAATCCTGTCTGTCTTTCTCCAGGTTTAGTGAGAGACTCTGTTTCAAGGGAATAAGGCAGAGAGCAATAGAAAAGGACATACCTGACATCTTCCTTGGGCCTCCCGGTATATACTCACACATATTACCCCTCCCTACCACGCACGCACGCACCACATGCCAGATTTTCTTGTTGGTGTTGTTAGTATTGGTCAGCTGGCTGAGGTACTAAGTTTTTTTCTGATGCTAATGCAGCTCACCCTTCTATGGGAAGACAGGGCTTTCTGTATTGTTGCCCTGTTTGGAACAGAAGTTGATAAATGCTTAATAAGAGGGACTTAGAGGTAACTGGTGATGTTAAATGTGTAGATGTGATCTCCAGTCACATCTACACATTTGTGGGTTGCTTGCTTTATCCAGTGGGGACTCTAACTAGCAGAATGTCCATTCACTGGGTCTCACTTTTAGCACACTTCACAAAGGAGGTCCTGTGAGCCCAGCTAGAGGCTTTGGAAGGTCAGGTGACTGACTGTGGAGGGTCAGGGCCACCTTCCTGGAAGTCTTTGCTGCCTCTGGCTCCTGTGTGCCCTTCCATGCACACAGGCCATATTCTCACAGCTCTGCACACACACACCCTCGCCCTCCCACACTCTCCCTAACAGTGTTGCTCTCTGCCCCACAGTGGCCATCAACCTCATCGTGCAGCATATCCAGGACATCCTCAATGGAGGGCTCTCCAAGCGGCAGACCAATGGCTATCTCAATGGCTACACCCCTTCACGCAAGAGGCAGGCATCAGAATCCAGCAGCCGGCCACATTGACCCCCGTGCCCTGACTCCAAATCCCAGCCCCCAGCTCCAAGACACAGGAGGGTCGAGAGGCTTTGGTCATCTGTACATACGCCTCCTGTGAAATTACTGTATTTAAGAAAACAGCGCGGAGATGAAATGCCTTGACTTTCTTGTTTTCCTTTTTTGTACTTTGGAACAGCAAATCAAACAGAACTTGACCCCGAGCTTAAGTGACAAACTGTGCCAACTACTACTGGTGATGCCTAATTATGAATCCAACGTGTAACCAGTTATAAATACACACATACATACATACATACATACATATATATATATATATATATAAAGGATCTATTTTTGTGTAAATGTACAAATACTGTAAAGCTGTTTGCCATAAGTATTCTGCAGGAATCTGTGCGTGGGTGTTGGGCCTGGAGCCCCACTCAGCAGGCTCTGACATCTGAGGAGCCATGGGAGTGGGTGGTTGATTGGTTGAAGTCCCTTGCTCTCAGCACCGTGGGCCTCAACTCTCAAGAACCCTCCACCCCCACCCCGACAGATGCCCCCTCCTTGAAACTGGAGCTGAGAGAGATTACTTTTTTTTTTTTTTTTTTTTTTTGGAGTTGAAATTTCTCAACTCAAAAACTGAATCTCAGGGAAGAGGCCCACTGAGGAAGAACAATCTGTCTGTGTTTCTTCTTGTTTCGCTCTGGCTGCCTGGGTGGCTCCATGACATCTTCCGTCTCTGTTTCCCAGGAAGCCAGAGCTGACTCTGCTTTCCCGGGGGCGGATCTTAATAGGGCTTCATCCTGCAGGAAAAGAGAGAGAGAGGAGGAGGGAAGGGTGGGACTATGTTCCTTGGCATGTTTAAGGAAAAACTGCCTCGTAGGGAAGTGACCGTTCAGGTTGCCTTGGGCATATTATTGGATATGGAGCGGCGCATTGCAGCCTGGGCTCTGGTTAAGGACATCTGGTATTAACCACTGACAGGCCTTCACAGGAGGAGGCCCCCTGAGAGTGAGAGTTCCACCCACAGAGCTGGCAAAAGCTTTTGTCCCTTTTGAGCTGGGGCTGTGCAGTGAGATAAGGAGTGTCTGTGCTTCCCACCTGAGATTCTCTTTGAACAGTCGATTCAGGATGATTTCCTGAATTACACTGTCACCCTGTTAATATGGTGGCTGCCTGGCAGGAAGGGGTTAGGAGAAGGGAAGCATTTCTTAGAGGGTATTAAGGGAGGGTATTTAAATCATGGGTACCTAAGCTGGGGTTTTATATTGAAGATGTCTGAGGTAGAGATTTCCTGAACACTTCTTTTGGTAGGAACTCTTGGCTCTGCAGGAAGTTGACATACTGAGAAGAAAGCTGGAGGAAATAGGGACCAAGCAAGAAGAGACAGGTGTGAGATAGGGCATCAGTCTGTGCCCAACTAGAGAGGAGCCACGGACTGTCATGTTGATGGTCTCCATCCTGCATTTTGTGGGCCACATGCTTGTAGTCACTCTGCCTGGACACCGGGGAAGTCTCATCCCCAAGTGGCTCTCAGGGCCCAGTGAGCT